>NW_024038880.1:0-392500 GCF_016077235.1 Cyprinodon tularosa | reverse complement strand
GCACTGAGCGATTCGCCCACGACAGCCGACTAAACTTCAAACATGTTTGATTTTTTTTCCCAGCTTACGATTCCTAATGGGGAGGAAGTCGTAAGATGCCGATCGCCCCTGGTTATCCTGAGTACACCACGCACCATCAGGCTGAAAATCGGACCGATTAAAACATTCTCACACGACTGGAAAGTCGGCCCAAAAGGTAAATCGTACAGTGTACGCCCGGTTTTACAGCGCCATGACGTCACAGCAGGAGGATGGCCGCTCCCAGACTCAGTGATCGCGCCGAAAATCGTTTTTATTTTTTTACTGATTAACACTAAATTCATTAAATCACTGCGAACGTATTAGTTTTAGGTATAACTTCTGATCCACTGATCGGACTTTTCCTTTAACGGAGACTAAAACTTGTATTTTATTGCATTCTCAGTTCATTTAGGGGGAGTTTGATCTTCCCTCCTGTCCAACAGTGTTTCAGGTGTTTCCACACGGAGCTACACTCAGTATGGAAGCGAATCGTTACCATATTTAAAATGAAAAAGCTTTTTCAGAAATGCTTTTTCATTTTAAATAATGGTAACGATTCGCTTCCATACACTCAGCAGCTCTGATGCTTCAGCAGAGGGACAGTTGGCCTCTTGTTTCTAGAATACTTTTGGAGACGTTTGAGGCTGAATCACCATTCCTCTCCCACCTCTACAGCAGGGGCGGAGCTATATGGGGGGCCAGGGGTGGCCATGGCCACCCTTAACCAATCATTGGCCACCCCTGTGGCCACCCCTAGCATTTATTTCCTCTAATACAGACAGTGGCAGCAGTAATACTCTCAAGTGGAATATTCAAAACATTTTCATTTTTCATATAGTAACAATTACTTGACAACAAAAACCTTGTGGTTAATTATGCTCATCAATATACTGACATTAAAGATGATAAATGCAGTATTCATGCTCTTTTCAAAAGTAGATATTTAGTTATATGGGGTAAAGGGAGAATAATGTGTCTCTGCAAGCCATCTAGGAGTCTTTAGTGAAATCCTAGATAAAAAGTATTTTAATAAAAACATATTAAATAATCAATAAGGTAGATAATAGTACATGTAAATATAAATTTTATGCCGAAAGATTATTGATGAAAGTAGGTAAGAAATGACGATGGAAAAGATGTTGGCCCTAGAACTCAAACCTGAAAGTATTTTATCCACTATACCTTCTATCAAGAAAGCATGGATGTCTAAATATATACGTCTATTTGTTAGCAAAGGCTGTAGGAAAGTATAGTTAGTCTTTATTTTGAAAATATGGATGTTGCGCTCGTTAATTTTCCTGTTGGAACAGTGTAGATTGACCCTGGGGTTCTGGTGCCGATCCACTTTCGGGCCCCCCCTCAGCCTACATTGGTTATTGCCTGGCCACCCTTCTAAACATTTTCTGGCTCCGCCTCTGCTCTACAGCCCTTTGGGGTCCGTCCAACAGACAATGTTTCATGACTTGTTAAATGCAACTCTGCAAACCTGAAGACCAAAACAAGCTCTGCAGAAACCAGGTGACATCATCCTGTTCTTGCAGCTTTTTCTTCAGGTTTTTCTTCTTTGGTTTGCAGAAATGACTGCTGTGGGTGTGCTGCAGTAGGAGGGACCTCTCAGGAATCCTGCTCCTGCTTTCTTCTTTACTATGAAAAGTTTTGCAGCTTTTATACAAACAACACTTTTCTCTGGAGTCCTGCTAACATCTTCCTTGTCTTGACCTTTAACCTTGTGAAGTGGTGTCAAACCTGCTTGTGTTTGCAGTTCATGAACATTTTGAATTGAAAAAGCTTCCTGGATGGGAAGCGAAACGTCTTCAAGCTCGGAAACAAAGTCCATTGGATTGCTTTTTTTTTTATTTAACCTTTTTAGAATGACTCTGACCTTGGATGACTGAGAACCTTCACCAATATTTGCAGGTAATGATTCCTCACCTGTTTTCAGGTACTCCCTGTGTTAATTAAAGCCTTTGCCTTCAGTTTCCTCTTCATTTCCTCGTCGTTCCTCTTGTCATTCCGTCATTCCTGGTCGTCACCATTTAATCCTTCCTCCTGATGTCCTGTTACCAGGACGTCCTCGAGTTCTTGGGTCTTTGGCTATCTCTCTCTGTGCTTCACGCTTTGTCTTCAGGCTGAATCTGCTCAGAAAATATGCTGATTTCCATTATTGGAGACGTTCTGCATGAGGCAAAGCCTTTGCTCCTGAGATTTAGTCGCTATTTCATTAAAATGTACCAATAATTTCACCAAACTGAATAGAAAATAAGAATAACAGAGCAGCTTATGTCACGCATGCTGGTTACATCACCTGAAATGTTCGCACAATGACCTCTGACCCCTCCTTGGAAAGGTCTGAGCCTCTACTTCCCAACAATGGCGGCCATTAGGGGGCGGGGCTAAAAATGAATACCTGCACTCACGCAGAGTGACACATGTCAGGTGGAATTTTAATTCTCATTTTGTTTACACAACTATAACACATAAAGTGCTTGTGAAAAAATAATTTTGAAACATGTTTTAGAAATTTATAAAACCCGTTTGAAAGGCGTGTGGATGAAACACCATGTGACTGAGTTTGGGCCATTTCTATAAATAGATAAACATAATCAGGGGTCAGTTGGGCCCTGTACCGGGTCTAAATATTGTTTTCATTTAGAAACAAATTTCTGATGAAAGAATTTTTATCTAACCAAGATAAAAATTTAATAATATGTGTCCCCCCAAACACAACCACACAATTAGCAGAAACAAAAGCTTTAAAAAATCTAGTTGATTATAATTACTCTATATATCATGTTTAAAGTTACTGGATTAAATACACATTTTATTTATATTGCATATAAAGTGATTAAATCTCCAAACTGCTACTTTTATCTTCACTGCTGGTGAAGCAGGAGGTTTATAATTTCTGCCTCTGAATGTTTTCTGAACTTGAACCTATCAGTGATGCTATTTATATCATCTAGAAACCTTTAAAGTTAAAATAAAGTCATGGAGATGACTTGTTTGGCTGTTTGGAGATAACTTAAAGAAGTGTTGATGTTTGAAATCAGAGAGGGGGAATTTAAGATGCACAGCAGCTACCAGGTTTGGTTGTTTCTGCAGGAGAATAAAGGCTGGAGGAAAAGCTTGAAGTTAGAATTCACTTTTTCAAGGCACAGATTAAACATCTGCTTCCTGTCGTGTTTGCCTGTCTTTTAATCTTTTCCTATGGGGGGGATTCTGTCTGAGGAAGCATCGGATCTAACGCGTGAAGGAAAATAAACATCAGAGGAAGGACTCTGTGAGCTGAAATGTGATTGAGGAGAGCGAGCGTTTTCTCACAGCGGGGGATTTTCCTTGGAAGTGATGATTGGGCTGCTGCAGCAGCTCCACGGAGGACGAGGAGGAGGATGACTCTGCTATCAGCCTGCCGCCTGATGTCTCCCCTCTGCTGGGCGGGGTCACCTCTGACTCCTCCCTGCCTGCCGTCTTTCCGTACAGCGGGTAGTGGAAACCTGGGGAGGGCAATAAGATGCAGACACCAAGAAATGTGGAAAAAAGTAGAAAAAACATTTTAGATTTCCTCTCAATCATTCATTCTAATCTATGACTTTCATTCGTTTTCTAAGATTATTTGTAAAATTCACAGAAAATAATGAAAATTGGGGAAAAGAAAGGGGGGTCGTTAAAGGGAATTGTTGGCCTGGCTGAATAGGAGTCTTCTGCTCCCCTGTAAGGGGGTTGGGGTTGCGATGATAGCGGGAAGGAATCAACTCTATCTCTAGATTGTGGGTTTTTAAAAGCTGAAATCTGAGTCCCCCCCCTGTTTAAGGTTGTTTTTTTCTTTCCTAACATAGATTGCTTCCTTCACGCCCTTCTCAAACCTTCTATCTTCTTTGTTCAATATGTGAATATTCAGGTCCTCCCCTTTCAGCGGGGAGTTCCAGCTGCCCCCCCAGCAGTAAACTGGACGTCTGGGGTCTTAGTGGGATCATAATCCTGATGAACTGAAAAACAGAGGATGTTTGGAGGTGGACTTTTGCATTTAAAAAAGTTTTAAAACTATTTTTTTTAACTTATCAAAGTAAATAAAGCCAATCTGCTCGCTAGCGTGAAGCTACAGAACAGAGCAGATAAACAACCGGAGCATAGAAGCGTCAAAGCAACGTGAACAGTTTGATTCAGCGTCTGACCCTGCATCCAGATTTCTGTGCATTTTAGGGGATTAAAACATTTCTGGTGTGAAAGCAGCAAAAGGCGTGAAACTGTAAAAAAAGATATTTTAAGCTTCTTTTCCTCAGCTTCAACACTGCAAAAACGATCTGAAATTAAGTAAACATTTCTTAAATCAAGTGTATTAAGCCTTAATTTGAGCAGGTAAATAAGACAGTTTGCCAATGGAATGAGTATTTTTACACTTAAAATAAGTTAATTAGATAATATGCACTCGAAACAAGACAATGCAACTGATTTTTCTTAATTCAAATGTAAATCATCTTGTTCCACTGGCAAAGTGTTTCATTTACCTCCTCAACTTAGGATAAAATGCACTTATTTTAAGAAAAAATGACTTATTTAGATTCAGAGATGGCAAAAGTACTCACTTTCCGTACTTGAGTAAAAGCACAGATACTTGTGTTAAAAAATACTCTGGTAAAAGTGGAAGTACTGATTAAACTTCTTTACTCAAGTAAAAGTAACAAAGTACAGGCTTGTAAATGTACTTAAAGTATAAAAGTAAAAGTAGAAACCACTTTTTTCATGCCGTTGCCTACATTTTAAATGGATGTCTGCCAATAGGACTAGATCTCCGTTGTGTTCATTTTCAATCATCTCGTCGTCCATGCTACTATGCTAACGCCACCGCCACCAAGCTGCAATGATTTGCCGCCAATGAATACCGCCGAATCTGTCGATTCATCTTGTAGTGGTGCGTCAAATGCAACGTAGATTCCCATCCAATTAGATTGAATTTGGTATTGATGACGTGAAAAATAATAACGGTAACTCCATTGAAATGATTCAAAACTAAAGTAACGAGACAATTTTTTAAAATGTAAGGAGTAGAAAGTACAGATATTTGTGTAAAAATGTAAGGAGTAGAAGTAAAAAGTCGCCATAAAAATAAGTAGTAAAGTAAAGTAAAAATATCAGAAAAATCTACTTGAGTACAGTAACGAAGGATTTGTACTTCGTTACTTCCCATCTCTATTTAGATTTAAAGTTTTTGCAGTGAAAAGTTTCAGTTTCATTTTCTATTTCATGTTTTAAATCTTAATCTTTAAAAATATATATTTCAGTTCAAAATCTTTTTTTTACCCCTAATAATTAATTTTCAGTTTTATATTATTATTTTTTCGTTAAAACAATATAATTATGGCCATTACTTAGCTCCATACTTTTCCCTTTGCATTTCCATTTTCATTAATTTTTTAATGCAACATTTATTAGCTTAGTTTTGTCACATTTAACCCTCCATAGTTAGAGATTCTACATTCATTTACATTTTGACAGAAATCCCTGTATTTTTTTCCTCTAATTTTGGAATGATTTTTTCACCCCCGTCTTACCTGGGTAGTTGTGGACCAGGGTCGGGGACACTCCCCTGTAGGAGCCCCCGCTGCCCTCACACATGGCCAGATAGGGAGAATAGGAGGGGTGCTGGTACTGGATGTAGGGCTGCTGTGGGGTCATGGGAGGTGACACTGCCGCCCTGGCATTCTGAGACTCCTCTGCCAGCCCTCCCACTGCGTCGTGATCCTGGTCCTCCAGACCCTCGTGTCGGTGTGAATCCTCCGCATCGGCAACGGCCGGGAAATCTTGGAGCCCATGAGCTCTGGATTTTTTAGCATCTACACCACCTGGGGTCATCTTGGCCCCCGCAGGCTCCACATTGGTTCCCCACTCAGTCCCAGTGCCCGCTTCCCCCTCTTGGCCATTCTCCCCGTGCTGACTCTGTAGCTCTGAATATTTGCTGTGCGAGAGGCGGTGTGCCCAGCCGGGACCGTCTGGGGACTAGATTGATGGGGACAAGTGTTGGTGCTGGTTCAGTGTTTCCCCTATAATTCTTTGTTAACAGTGGTGGGTGGGAGCCATGTTTGGCTCGACTTCGGTCCACGTCGCGGTTCTGCTTGCATTACCAGGTGCAGGGCTACAATTAGATACCGTTCTATTCAAACATCAGCAAATTGTCTCTTTAGTGCTGTTTAAGGGGAAGCGAAGGATAATTTATGACTTTCATCGGTTCGTTTTTTTATAGAGGAGGATAATTTCTCTGCGCTGGCCCACCGCTGCTGAATGACTATAGAGGAAACACTGTGTAGTTGAGTTAACAGAGCCATAGACAGACCATCTATCACCGGCTCTGGATGAGATGTTGATGAAGGATGACGACGTTTCAACAGCAGGCGGCCATTCAGCAGTGAGATGTGAGGAGGAGGAGGGTGGCGTCTCACACATGATCAAGTGCAGAGTTTAGAGCAATTTGGAGGAAAAAAAGAACAACCTCTTGTTGTACTCGGGTTAGAAGGATGACGCTTGTGGAAAAAAACAAAACAAAACTGTACAAGCATTTTGTTCCTTTAACAGCTAAAGATGGAAAAACACATTTCCTCCAATAATTTTCACTCTAAACGTTAGAAAACAAAAAAAACTTTTTTGCATTTGAAACAACTGAAGTAGAATGTCAGAGTAGAGCTGTAGCAGCACAGAAGCCACATGGTCCTTGGTATTAGCACCTATTGTACACAATGTGAGGTTAATCTCTTTGTGACACTCAACAGCAGTCAGTGAAGCACACCAACAACACCATCAGCGGCGGCGGCGGGTTATAAACAGAGGGAGAAACTTACACTGGAAAATGAAACATTGTCCAGATCTGTCTGACTGTTTGGATTGTGAAGGGATGAAGAAGAGGAGGAGGATGAGGAAGGTGACTTGATGTCATCACAGTCTTTCATTGAGACCTGGTGCTGGTCCACCATGCCACTGTGCACTACCTTTACGCCCAGACTCTGCCCCCTTTCTCCCCTTTCACTCATCTCCACATAGGAAAGCACCGGCTTGGGACAGCAACCTTTAGCACCGTCTGGACCTTTACCTAGCATGGCTCCACTGGCTGAAACCCCAACCATATGTTTAACATCCTCGGTGTCCCTTACCCCCTGTCCTCTTTGCTTGGCACCAAGGGTCTGGTCACAGCATTTGGAGGCCAGTAAAAGCTTCTGGTCCATATATAGTCCTCTGGAGTACTGGCCATAGTAAAGAGACTGGGCTAAAGCTGTCTGGGTCTGACTCATAGCCAGCTGGAGTTGAGACTGAGCTGGAACGTCAACTTTCTTAGGATCAGAGAAGTCGTTTTTATCATCGTCTTTCATTTCCTCTCTCCGGTCTTTTACTTTGCTGTCGTGAGGAGAGTTTTTGTGGAAAGCGACAGTCCCGCTGTTCTGCCTCTCTGGCTGCATGTAGCCTTGCAGGTAGTAGGGGTCGTAGCCGTGGTAGTACGGGGAATGGGGCTCTTTCAAAGCTGTGGGAGGGGTTTTGCCAGAGTTAGCATGGTTGCTATTGGAGCTCACCTCGGACGAAGACGAGGAGCTGGACTTGGACCTCATCCCGTCAGAGCGACATTCTGAAGACCCCCCGTCGTCTCCGGCATCCGATATATCCGAGTAGGCAGGGCTGTCGTTCTTGCTGCCGCCGTCTGCTGCTAGACTCGGGTCAAGTCTCGACGATCCACCGATCGACGGACTGGGGGCGTTGTCGGTGAAGGTGTAGACCTTGTCGGCCTCTGCGCGGATGCTGGCCATCCTGCTCTCCTGGCTCTCTGTGAGTCCATTCATTACATCCTGTTTGCTAAGGTGCTCCTTCAAAAGGCTTCCAGAAATTTCCTTAACCACTCCTTTAGGTCCAATACCAACATCTTCCACCTTGATCACACCACTGTCACCATTGGCAGTCCTGTTAGCCGCCTCTTTGTTATGTTTATCCTTTAGCTTTCGTTTTTCTTTTTTCCTGGTCTCTTTGCAAGTCACCACTGTGGCTTTGACAAGGTTTGGCTCCACTACGATGCTAAGCTTTGGTTTAATGGGTTTCAGGGAAAGGTTTTTACTGGTAAGGCCTACGGTAGCCACTGTGGAAGGCTGCTGTGGGGAGACAACGTCAGCTGTGCTGGTCGGATAGGTGGTGTTAGGTATGGCAATCAGCTTTGGTGGTGCTGGCGCTGGAGCAATTGGACGGTTAGTCCTGGACTTGGATAGTTTTTCAACCTTTCCATTGGCCTTCTTACCTTTGTCCGGTACACCTCCCTTTTTATCGATCAGTCCTTCGGCTTCCAGTTTGGGCATCTCTGCCAAAGAGCTTCTGTCTGGGACCATGCAGTTCTCCAAAACCACTGTCATGTTGGAGATAATGGGAAGATTACTGAGGTCGTCAATCAGGCCGTCTTTCAGGAGTGAGGTTCTTCTGGTTTTTGAGTTGGCGTTAGGGCTGTGGTCGGTGCTCAGAAGTAATCGTCTGTTTTTGGGAGATCCCACTGTCGTCACTTTGTATAGAGGAGCAGGTTTCTTTGAGGTGCTATGAGTGTTTGTGCTATTCTCTGGGGGCTCATAAGTCACATTGCTGATGTTGTCCTCACAGTCTGATAGTCGATCTTCGCTTTCTCCATCTTTCAAAGAGCCCAGTTCAGGCTTCCTCTGCTCGTCCGCCTCCAGGTGTGCATGTGTCTGGTGGTAGCGCAGTCCGTTGATGTGCTTGTAGCGTTTAGTGCAGTTTGGATGAGGGCAGTCAATGAGGATGGGTGGGGGTGGGGAGGAAGCACAGCCTCCTCCTGGGTCCATGAAAGATGGGTCAGATTTGCCCAAAGGCGTTGATGGGGCACTACGGGATTTTGCTCGGATCCTCTTCCCATTTGCGTTTTTAATTTCGTCTGAGGAAACAAGACTAAGGTCCAAGTCAGCTGGGGGTTTGTTCTTTCGCTTCCCGGTGGGGATAGAGGAGGATATATTTGTGGATTTAACATCATCGACCATGAAAAAGGAGGAAGGCGCCCTGCCATTGCTGTTGATGAGATTCAGGCTGCCCCTCCTTCCTTTGCTGTGGATGGATCCTGCCACACTGCCCCCACGGCTCCGATGGTGTGGAAGTCCCCTGACTTTAGTGGAATGGGACTGTTCTATGCAGGATCGTTCCGACATGGCCATTCTCATCCGTTTCCCTCGTCCACGGCCACCAGGGAATTCAGGATCACTGCAAGGGGACTCACAGAACCTGAAGAGACAAGAACACATTTGTTTCAATGATCCCAATATAGAAAGATTAAAGAAGGTTAGTGATGTATATGAGAGATGTGAGACTTAAACCCTTAAGCCCCATTTACATTACCCTCTGAAAACCAACCTGTGCCAAGTGCGGACTGAGCTCCAATCAGTAGAAACTAGAGCTTCTAGAGAAGCTCCAAACCGTGCAGAGCTTGGTTCCTTACAACCGTTTACACTCCACGCTAGCACGGTCTACAGTACTACTGCTCTCTAGAGGTAAACAAGCAAACCAACATGGCGGCGTCCGTAACATTCAGGAAGTTTGGTTCTAATTGTGATATTTTGTTGTTTGCGGAGAGTCAGGCCAAGAAGGCAGCCTTTGGGGAATTTACTTGACCCGTTCGGTTTTTGGGAAGTGGATACGACAAACGATAGTCTGGATACGACAAACGATAGTCTAATCAGGGCTTACAGACACAGGAAACAACAACGGACATTAAAGTTCATCACACTGCTAAGCAGAATCATCACTGGAAATCGTGTGGCATGGTAGGGAAGCTAGGATATTTGGACTCACTGGACTCAGTGGCTGAGAGGAGGGTGCTGTCCAAGCTTCCATCCATCATGGATGCCACCTTCCACCCTCCGCAGCAGACTGGAGAGGAGTGAGCAGCTCCTTTAGTCAAAGACTTTTACACCCTGTTACTGCAGGTCATTCATCCCTGTTGCCACCAGACTCTACAATGCAACACTACAACTTGTACGATGTATAATGTGCAATTACTATTTGATACCCTGTGCAATACCCAATTTCTTTATATTTGACACCCAGTCCAATAGCTATATATATAAATATCTATCTATATAAATACCCATGTGAAGCTATCATATGTGGTAGCAGCCATTCAAAATGGCCCTTACCAGTCAAAAGCCAGCCGAATGGCAGCAGAATCCCCTCCAACTCCCAGCTGCTCTGTTTTTGGCAGATCCTTCTCATGGGCGTGCATATTTTTTTACTCTGACTCCACCCTTTCAGTGAATTACAATGTCTGACCAGGAGATGATGCTTCTCTTTAGATCTTAATGTCCACAAATCGTATTTTAGTACAAAGACTGATGTTTAAAACGGAATCGTAGGGGACCAGCCAACGAAGGGCCAAGAACCAGCCAAGGGCCAAATCAAGGAAAGTGGGGAAATTTTGATTGGCTACTACTGTGTATACTTAATATATACCATGGACCTTTTCTTCTTTTGGCACCTCCTTCGTCTCTTTTTGGCTATTTGAGCTGATGTAACGAGTAATTGTCTCCACTGTGAGATCAATAAAGTCATTCAACCACTTTTGATGAATGTCTGAAATTTCCTGATTACGGAGGCTGACTGTAAGATGACGCGGTGAACCGCGCCGAGCCCCACTAATGAACTAGTACCAGTTTCGCGTGGTTTGGTTGAGTCTTCCGCGGTCCGGTTCAGTTTTGCGTGCCATTTAGACTCAACAGTTATCTCGGTTTCCGTGCTCGGACCGATCTCAGCATTTGAAACCATTTGAAAACAAACGATGCGAAGAGCAGTGTTGCCAACTTAGTGTTTTAGTTGCTAGTGACTTTTCAGACCCCTCTAGCACTTTGATTTCTAAAAAGCTCCTAGCGCCAAATCTAGAGACTTTTTTCTGCTACTGGAGACTTTGGAGACAACATCTAAAAGCAGCGAACTCTGCTCTCCAGAGCGAGTAGATTGGTAACCCCGCCTCCTGCTCTCCTCTATCTTGTCTGCTGTCATGATTCATGCAGCTATTATTTCATCCAAATGATAAATGGAGAACAGATAAGCAGATCATGGCTTGTCTACAGTGAAAAGAAGGACTGGGTTATTTACTTTGGCCTTTTTGGAAACACAGGAAGGAGCAATCAGCTAAGTGAGCTTAGTGCTTGGAAAAAATCTTTCATTCCTTTAGAGACAGCATGAAAAGTCAGCTGAGTACAAAACATAGAGAGGAAAACAAGAAGAAAAGGGACAAGAAGAGAGGGACACAACCTAGAACAGATAATGGATGTCTATTCTATTAACATTTCTCTATCTGGAGAATGGGGCTGTTTGATGTGTTGGTTTCTCAATTCAGAGGGCCCCCTGCCTGTCTTTGCCTAGGGTCCCAAATTTTCTAAATCTGCCCCTGTTTCCTACATTCCTATAGCTCAATGTGACATTAATAAAAGTTAGTTGTAGAGACTTTGTTCTTTCGCTGAGCTGAATTTTGTCACACAGTAGTTGCTCATCCAGGAGTAGCATGTCTTGCTGGTTAATGGCTGAATGCAATCAACTGTTTTTTCTAACCGACAGTTTTGTCTCTGTAAAGCGCCCTGAGAACACATGTGTTGTGAATTGGTGCAATATAAATAAACCATCATTAGATTTGTCACCGCTGAGGTCCATCAGAACCTGAGGCAGAGATACATCTGATTTCTACCTCTGTGTCTAACACATCAGCTGCTTATTGACCAGTTCATTTCCCACTAATGAGACCATTTTCCACAAACCACCAGTCAATTTTTAATGGGTTCTTTTTCCAAGACTTTCCTGGTTTCCTAAGACTTTCCAAGACTTTAACTGAGGGTGATGCGTCGTATGGATGTTGAAGTCGTTTTCTCCGCCATATTTATGTTATAGTCACTTAAAGGAGTTTTCTTGGGCTACCAGTTCCTTTGCACTTTAACTTCTATCAAACTTCACCCAGCCAAACCGTGAACACCCTGAAGATTTCATCACACTCTCTTTAGGTGGAAATCTTGTTTTTTAAGGCTAATAAAAGCTTCTTCCACATATTTAAACTAGATATGGGTGAAAATAACCCCTCACTGCGACACAGATAAAGACCTAAGTAACGAAAAAAGTCTGGAATCCATAGTCTCCAAACATCTACTGTATTTTGCAGACTGTAAGTTGGAATTTAATTCATGGTTTGGCCAGGGGTGCGACTTATACTCTGGAGCGACTTATGTGACTTATTAAAACATTATTGTATAATTTCACATGTTATTTTCACACTAAACCCCAAGAGGGCGCTCCAAGCATGTGTTGATAATGTAAAAATTGGGGTGAACTTATAAAAACAACTGAGAAGCTCTTTACAAAACTGGCACCGAAAAGAAAATACTATTCTGCAGATTATAAAAGAATAAAAATATGCAGCCAAAAATTGTAATGATGCAGCAGAAAGAAAGTTTTGAGTTAGTAGAGTTGAAGATTTCATTGGATTTAGTAATTTGGAGAAATACGGTAAAATAGTTATCTGAATAACTATTAATATGTTATGTTATTATACTAGGCACATTCTCCGTTTGTTTTTAATGTGTTGCGTAATGTTAGCATACCGTACAATTATTTTTGGCTGTTTTGGCCTCTATTCTATTTTTACTATATATTTTCTTTCAAGATGTTCTTGGTGTTGGATTTTATCAAATAAATTTCCCCCAAAAATGCGATCTATACTCCAGTGTGACTTTTATGTGAAAACATTTTTATGTTATTTCGATCACATAAATGCCTCCTTTCACCCCATAGAACTTCGACTGCCTCCTACAGAGGATGACTGTTAAGGAAATGAGGATTAACCAACTGGAAGCGAACGTGGAAATAAATGCTTGTTATGGAAATGATACGACTCTGCCAGTGTCGACTTTACTGTTGTCTGAAAACACTGAGATAACCCAGCCAGAGGTTTTAAGAAGCAACTCATTGGAACAACAAATAACCAGCGGAACTGAGGTGCCCCTTCCAGAGACATAGACAGGTATGGGGCATTGCAGGCTAACAAAGAAGCCAAACGACCCCCATTCCAAAGGGGGGGACCCGTTCATCCGTTTCTATTTGCATGTTTTATAAAGATAAACCAGGCTTTGTTGGTCGACCCTATAAAGCCTCAAACTCAGCGCTAATTTGGACATTTTGAATTGAAAAAGTTTCCTGAATGGGAAGCAAAACATCTTAAAATTTGGAAACAAAGTCCAGTGGATTGATTTTAACTGTTTTGGAATGACTATGACCTGGATGACTGAGAACCTTCCCCATCTAGAAACCATTGATTATGGCTGAAATCTTGTTGTCATGATGGACTCAGACCTAAAGCTTCATAAAAGACAAAGTCAGCCTTTTATCACCTGAATCACATCTCCAGGATTAAAGGACTCATGTCTAAGCAGGATCTTCTAGTTCCAGCCTCCTCTGTTCACCCAGAACTAGAACTAAACATGGAGGAGCAGCATCTATGTTCTACTGATCTGGAACAAACTCTCAGCAGACTGGAAAAGAGCTGGAAGCCTGAGTTCTTTGAAGTAAAAGCTGAAAACCCGTTAGTTTAGAGCTGCCTTTGACTGATGGAGTTAAACTGTTAACTGAGGAATTATTAGCAAACAACAAGCATGGCGGAAGGTGGAGGAGACGTGCCCCAAGACCTGGTTCCTAAAAGAGGCTCCAGCTCCGTTATCTGGAACTGGTTTGGATTTAAAAAGTCTGATACGGAGCAGAAAGTCGTAATATGCCATGTTTGTAGACAATCTGTGACGACAAAGGACAGCAACACTACCAATTTATTTCACCACCTAAAACACAAACCAGAATATGATGCTAGTCAGAAGATGCGCTGCGATGCAGCAGAAGCCTCGACTTCGAAAACCTCTGTTAAGAAACCGACTGCCACTCAAACAAAACTTGCCGACGCGTTTTCTCATTCCACACCATGTGACAGCCAAAGAGATATTTCAGTTTTTATATTCTTTTTACATTTATTAAAATGATTTATTTTTATTTTATTGTTTAGCATGCGGACGATCCTGCTGGTCTTATTTGTACATTCTTGCACAAAGAAGTATTTCAGGTTTTACATGTTTGTTGGAATTTATTGAAATTATTTATTTCTATTTTAGTATTTAGATTTTTCTGTTTTTTTCCCCTTTATTTATCATGCCATTTGCACATTTTTGTAGCCCAACAGCAAAACAAAAGATTGTTACAGGTTGATATAACATTTGAATTTTATTTTTAGTGAAGTGATTGTAATGTATGTTAGAACTTGCACTGGTATTTATTTATCCAATATATGGCATGTTCCAGCAACTGGTAATTTACACATCTATTTATATTAGGAGGTGATTACTGATTAGTTTTAGTTTTCAGTGAAATACTTTTAAGTTCTGTTTCTCAATTTATCAGGTTGTATTTACAGTTGCACTACTTTGCAACTTTTATAAGCCAAGTTATATGTGCTGTGTAGCATTTAAATAAATGTGAAATTTGTTCTCATATTTCAGGCTTGTTTGATTGTTTTGATACATTAGGCTGATATTGTGTTTTTGATTTTTATCGTCACTTATCGTTATCGTGGTAAAACCTAGAAATTATCGTGATACATTTTTTTGTCCATATCGCCCATCCCTAGTTCCAACTGGTTGATATGTTTTACCACCTGCTTTGATCATGTTTTTATCTTTATTTGCTTTTACTCTGCTTTTTTCTTCTGTTTTATTGTCTAATTCATGTAAAGCACTTTGATTTGTGCTACACGAAAAAACCTGCATTGCCTTAATAAATTAAAATCACAATTTTCACTTAATTTAAGCAATAATTGCTTGAATGATGTTTTTAAAAGAGGTTAGGGATTACTGAGGGCATTTCCTCTAACCCCAGAGGGTCCTGCATGTTTCTGATCTTGACAGGTTTTTACCAAGAATGAGCTAAATCAGATTAGAACTCAAAGAGAACCACTTTAGCACGACCTTAAGGACAAACGTCGTCTTTATTTCCACTGCAAAGCCTATTTTTCAACCGACAACATAAAAGAATGAGTAGAATCCAGTATTACCTGAGTCTCTGACACAGAGCGGTTCTGTATTCAGGTGGCGTTCCCTCCTACCTTGAAGTCTTTTGATGCTGTTCACTGCTGCGCTTTGCATCTCAACACTGCTTTTCCACACTCCAATCTGCAGCGTTATTTATATCAAACCTCCTGTCTGCTGCGCTCAGCCACGGCTCTGCTTCTCTAACCACCCTTTTCATGCAGAAAACCTTACATTTTTCCACCCGACAGGATGGCGTTAAATGAGTACATTTTCTTTTTTTATTTGTCCTTTAAAAAAACCCTCTTGCTGTTTTAAAACGATGTATCTCACCACTCCTGTGATGTTTGTAATTGGTTTTCTGCACAGTTCCTGCAGCAAAATAAAAAATTAAAAACCTATTCCTTTGATGTTTTCTATACAAGTTTTATTGATTGTATTTAATCTTTTTGTACATTTAACTCTGAAAATGAATGAAGTAGAAAGAGAAGCAGCTTTATACCATTGAATTACATTATGAAACCTCAGTCGGCCTCCGCCGAGAGATGAGTTCAAAATGAAAAAAGCAATTTAGTCCCCACTTTTGGAGATTAAGCTGTAATTGCCATGACAACTATCACTTACATACAGGAGCAATAATTGAAAGGTTTCAGCAGAGCGAGGGGAGGCGCAGTTTGTAAAACGGTTCGGATACACAGCTGAGAGTGTTTTTATTAAAGCTCATCGCTGAACGACAGCTGAAAGCCTCTGAGACGACTTAGACCTTTAATCATCTCTGCAGCAATAAAGAAAAGAAGGGGGAATCTCCAGTGAATCGGTGACGCGGTCATAGCTTTATCATGCTGGATCAAAAAGAACGAAGATACGGTCTGAACTATCTCTGTCATGATTCTGCTCTTTCTGGACCTTTTGGTTCTGTTTAAGTTTTCTTTTTTAATTTTCTGTTACACTTTGATTTATGTCATTTTGTGTTTTCTGGGTCTTTGGTTTTATTTCCATCTTGTGTCGTTCTAGTTGTTTTTTTTGGTTGTATTTGTGCACTTATGTATTTCTTGTTTATTCTATGTTGCCCCCTTGAGTCAGTCTTATTCCCCCTAGCTCCCTTCTAGATTCTTCTGTCCACACCTGCTCCCTATTAGCAGATTACTTGATTCATTGCTCTATTTGGCATTTACTTAGTCATATTTGATTACTTTAGCACAATTGTTCCATGGTAGCAGGGTAGGACACAAATAAATTTGGTTAAAATAACTAAATATGACTAAGTAAATGCCAAAAGCGGTTGCATTATTTTTTTTCGGTGCAGCTTCCTTCTAGATCCCTCTGTCCACACCTGCTCCCAGTTAGCTGATTACTCCATTCATTGTTCTGTTTGGCAGATAGGCTACATTTACACTGCAGCCTGAAGTGACCCATGTCCGATTTCTTTTTTGCCTATATGAGGCCTGTATCTGATCTTTTCATGACAGTCTGACTAAAGCAGATCCGATTTTTTCCAATCCGACCGAGGCTACTTAGCTATGTTTTCTTGAATCCGATACAAATCGGATCTTTCCAAATGCGGCCTGAGTCTGAACCGACAGGTCGCATTCATGCAACCCCAACGTTCACTGTTTGACGTCTCGCTATGCAGAAGCAGTAAGAAAAAAAAAAGGTGGACGATGATGCAGAGAGCAGTAAGAAAAGATTGAGTAGTTAAAGGAATAGTACACCCAAAACATGATTAGCCTTCATTTTCTACTCACCCCCATGCTGAACAACACTCTGGAGTACTTTTTTGATATCTCAAATGCATCTGGAGATCTGGGAGGCTTCTTGCTGTCTGCTGACATTCAAATAATGGAGGTCTATGGCGCCCGAGGCAGAAAGGTCCATAAAAGTCCACAAAAAACGTGTCAATATTCCTCCATACTGCTCGTCCAATGTATTCCAAGTGTCCTGAGTGGGTAGCATCCAGAATTTACTCGAAACGAAGTCATTTAGAATGTTTTTAGAGCATAAACAGTAGTGTATAGGATTTCCTGAAAGCGCGTTCACGACGCTACGGAAACCGGCAGACCAAACCAGATGAAAGTGCGCATTCAGCGTCTGCTCTGCCGATAATGCAAGAATAGAAGAAGAAATTTGCCGTTTACCTGTGCAAAGAAAGAAACAACAAAAGAAAAATGTCTGAGGACTTCAGTGTTGAGGAAGAGCATGAGTTCTTTGCCGCGCTGAATGCGCTGGTTTGGTCTGCCGGCTTCCGTAGCGTCGTGATCGCGCTTTCAGGAAATCCTATACACTACTGTTTATGCTCTAAAAACATTCTAAATGACTTCGTTTCGAGTAAATTCTGGATGCTCCCACTCAGGACACTTGGAATACATTGGACGAGCAGTATGGAGGAATATTGACACGTTTTTTGTGGACTTTTATGGACCTTTCTGCCTCGGGCGCCATAGACCTCCATTATTTGAATGTCAGCAGACAGCAAGAAGCCTCCCAGATCTCCAGATGCATTTGAGATATCAAAAAAGTACTCCAGAGTGTTGTTCAGCATGGGGTAGAAAATGAAGGCTAATCATGTTTTGGGTGTACTATTCCTTTAAGGTTGGTAAAGATCGCTAGATGCGCTCCAGCACTACCATCCATGTTTACTTCCATAAACACCGATCACAGTCATTATGCAACAAGAAGGAAAACAGTTCAAATGTTTAAACCTCAAGCAGAGTTTAAATAAGCTAAAATGTTTTCAGCTTCAACATGTTTTCATAAAGCTAATTCATCCACTCCATGTAAAGGTCACACAAACAGAACCTCTTGGATTTGACTAGGACCTTCTGGCTGAGAGCAGCAGTACAAAGAACCAGAGCTTCCATGTCAATGTTCAGCTTATTCACTGTGAGAAGAATCAGATGAACAGAAAAGGCTGATCAGGACATCCTGTTCTCCAAAACCAGAGAAATCAGTTTTTTCTGTTTAAAGTTTAGCTTCACAGTTCCTGTTTTAAACCAGATTCACTGTTAGCTTATGTAGCATCAGTCTTTGGTTAAAGATGGAGGCAGAAACCCGTGAAATGTCCCTTCCTGGCATACCGGGTGTAATGGCATGTTATGGCCACTTGGTGGCACTCTGGGTTTGAATGGAAAAATGTAGAAGAACAAGAAAAAGTTAATAAAGTTATCTAGTTACATCCTGATCGTTGTGTCCTTGAATATAGAGAATAGAGGAACAATACATGGTGTCAGAAGATCATAACTCACGACAGAAGGAGTCTAGTGACACAGATAACGTGTCGGAGGAGTTATACGGTGGGAAGAAAGAAACGGATCACCTGCGGTGCAAGGAAAGCAGTGAGTCGGCGAAAGCTAAAAACAAGCTAGCGACTAGCTAAAAGCACGAAGCATGGACAACGTATTTACCATTACCCCACCGGGACCGTTCGATTTCGAGCCAAGCTCGTGGCCAGCATGGATAAAAAGATTCGAACGCTTCAGAATGGCGTCTGGATTGATGGAAAAAGACGGCGCATATCAGGTGAATACTCTCATTTACACAATGGGGGACAAGGCTGATGACATCCTAAGTTCATTGCAACTAACAGAAGAAAAACAAAAGGACTATAAGGAGGTAAAAGAGGCTTTTGATGGACATTTTATCGGAGTGCATAATGTTATTTATGAACGAGCCAAGTTTAATAAGAGATGTCAGGAAGTTGGCGAATCTGCAGAGAATTTTATCACCGCTGTGCACAAGCTGGCTGAACACTGCAACTACGGCCTCTTACGCGAGGAGATGATCCGAGATAGGATTGTTGTCGGCATACGTGACGCCAAATTGTCTGAAAGATTGCAACTTAACCCAGCGTTGGATTTACATACGGCCATTGTTCAAGTGAGGCAGCACGAGGTGGTGAAAAAGCAACAAGCTGTCCTGCGGTCAGCTGAGTCACCAGGGCAAATGGATGCAGTTTTTCATAACTATAAGAGACAGGCTCATAAAAATAAATCTTGGCAACGTGCCAACCCTTCTCAGCCTCATGCTACCACGACAACGTCCAAACAATGTGGAAAGTGTGGCAAAACCCCAAAACATTCATGGACTGAGTGCCCAGCTAAAGATGTTGAGTGCAGAAAATGCCATAAAAGGGGACACTTTGCGAAAGTGTGCAGATCGGCTCCAAAGCTGGAATCCATTGAGGAGGACGCAGCTAGGGCTTATCTAGGAACTATTGACCACCCACATTTGTCGACATGGACAGAAATACTTACCATAAACGGCAGCCCGTTGCGTTTTAAGGTGGATACTGGCGCGTCTGTGACTGCTATCCCAGAGACGGAATATGTACGGGATCGATATGGCAAATACACAGCGCCACAAAGACCACTGCTGGGGCCCGCCAATCAACCTCTGGATGTTAAAGGGCAAGTGAAGGCTGTCATTCAGAGAGGCAACAGAAGGATTGAGGAGGAGGTGTTCATTGTGAAGGACCTGAGCACACCCTTACTGGGCCTCCCTGCAATTCGCAGACTGCAGATGATTCCACAGCTTCATAGCATAGACGATGCAGAGGCATACTTCCGCTCAACCTACCCAGATGTCTTCACAGGGCTAGGTAAACTTAAAGGAGAGTACAAAATTAAGCTGAAAGATGATGCAACACCCTATGTTCTCTCTGCTCCGCGTCGTGTAGCCATTCCCCTCCGCAGCAAAATGAAAGAGGAATTGGACCGGATGGAGAAGATGGGGGTCATAGGCCGCGTGGAAGAACCAACTGAATGGTGCGCAGGCATGGTCCCTATTGTGAAAACATCAGGGAAAATACGCATTTGTGTAGATTTAACACATCTGAATGAGAATGTCATCAGGGAGAGGCTCATCTTACCGGCAGTGGATGAGACGCTGGCCAAGCTAGAAGGAGCCAGGATCTTCACAAAGCTCGACGCGACATCAGGCTTCTGGCAGGTACCGCTACATAAAGACTCAATGCTGTTGACCACGTTCATCACACCAGAGGGACGCTATTACTTCAAGAGGCTCCCTTTTGGAATATCTTCGGCTCCAGAACATTTTCAGAAGAGGATTTCTCAGCTGATTGATGGTATTGACGGAGCCCTGTGCCATGCTGATGATGTCCTTGTCTCGGGAAAGGATCGAGCAGAGCATGACGAACGGCTGCACAAAGTGCTACAGAAATTCAGAGAAGCTGGACTTACTCTAAATGAGAAATGCCAGTTTGCTAAGGGTGAAATTCGATTCCTGGGCCATGTCATAAACTCAACAGGCATCAGAGCAGACCCAGATAAAATAAAAGCGATCCTGGATATGCCTGAGCCGAAGGATGTGGGGGACGTTCGCCGTTTCATGGGCATGGTGAATTATGTGGGCAAATTCTCACCACGTCTGCCTGACCTGACAAAGCCCATCCGTGACCTGTTAAAGTCAGAGAACAGCTGGATATGGCAGGCACCCCAACAGAGAGCGTTCCAGGAGACGAAAAAGGAACTAGGGTCAGAGACTGTGTTAGCCCAATACAGCCCGAGTCACGAAACCATGGTATCAGCTGATGCTTCTTCCTATGGACTGGGAGGGGTGTTGACACAAAAACAGCCTGACGGTGAATGGAGACCTGTAGTTTTCATTTCTAGAAGTCTGACCAAGGCCGAATCGCGGTACGCCCAAATAGAAAAAGAGGCTCTAGCTGTGACCTGGGCGTGTGAGCGCCTGCGAGGATACCTGAGTGGGCAGGATTTTACTATAAGGACTGATCACAAGCCACTTATAACCCTCCTGAAGTCCAGAGCACTGGACGACCTCCCTCCAAGGATTATCAGATTCAGGCTTAGATTGCTAAGATTTAATTTCAACATAATCCATGTCCCAGGCAAAAACTTGATAACCGCTGATGCCCTGTCGAGAGCGCCTCTTCCAACCACGGCTACGGAGGCAGAGCAAGACCTGGAAAAAGAATGTAAAGCGTACCTGGACAGTGTAGTAGAAAACCTCCCAGCCACACCGACAAAGCTGGAACAGATTAAGAGGGCGCAAACCTCAGACAACACATGCAAACGTCTCAGTCACTACATTGCAAATGGCTGGCCCGAACACAGACGAGATGTACACGAGCTGCTGCTGCCCTACTGGCAGGACAGGTCAGTTCTGCACGATGGAGGATTACTCATGAAAGGTGAGAGACTCATAATACCTGAAAGCATGAGACCTGATATCCTGCAGAGACTTCACCAGGGACACCAAGGCATCAACAAATGCCTAGCTAGAGCTAGAGAATCAGTCTGGTGGCCAGGCATCACGTCTGCTGTGAAACAGATGGTGGAGAGATGTGAGATTTGCGCACGGGAAGCTCACACAGCAGTCGAGCCCCTGCTCACTACCGACCTCCCAAACAGACCATGGCAGAGAGTCGCGGCAGATCTTTTCCAATGGCAGAATGGGAATTACTTAGTCATGATAGACTACTTTTCTCGTTTTATTGAAGTTTGCAACCTACCTAACAGCACATCTGCAAAACAGACTATTGCAAGAATTAAAGCTGTGTTTGCTAGACATGGATGCCCAGAAGTGCTTGTCACGGACAATGGCCCACAATTTTCCTGTCACGAATTCGCTCTGTTTGCACAAGAGTATGACTTCAGGCACGTGACAAGCAGCCCCCGTTATCCGCAGAGCAATGGGGAGGCTGAACGGGCCGTCAGAACAGTGAAGTCCCTTTTGGAGAAAGAGGGAGATTTCCATAAGGCTCTGTTGGCCTACAGGGCCACCCCATTGGCACATGGGAGCTCCCCAGCACAACTACTGATGGGGAGGAGAATCAGAACACCAGTCCCTGTGTCACCGGAGCAGTTACAACCAAAGTGGCCGGATCTCAAGACATTCAGAGAAAAGGACACTGCCTTGAAACTGAAACAACAACAAACGTTTAACCGGAGACACCGTACTCAAACTCTGCCACCTCTTCAGCCCGGACAGCAGGTGTGGATCAGACCCACACGCACCAGAGGGACAGTTGTGGGACCTGCACCTACACCGCGCTCATATGAGGTGGAAACCCCGGAAGGAGGACGGATGCGGCGCAACCGTTCACAACTCAGAGAGGTACCAGTACCTCCAACATCAGGTGAGGTGACGACGACTAGGTCAGGGAGACTGTCCAGGGCTCCTGAAAGACTGGACCTTTGAACAGTATACACACATGCACATCACGGTGGACAAGGAAGAAAATAAGACATGTTAAAAAGAAAAAAAATAGTCACAATTTTCCTGTTTGAAAGTTGAAATGTTATTAGGAAAGGCAGGTTCTGGTTGTTGAAAACTAAAGGTTTAAGTAATAGCCACAGTGAAATGGAATGTCTTCGGTTAGCCGCTCAGGTTACGTCCATTGATGAATATATTACAATGATTTGAAGTTCTGCCAAATCGGTTAAACGTTTATCTAAAAGGGGGAGATGTAATAGCATGTTATGGCCACTTGGTGGCACTCTGGGTTTGAATGGAAAAATGTAGAAGAACAAGAAAAAGTTAATAAAGTTATCTAGTTACATCCTGATCGTTGTGTCCTTGAATATAGAGAATAGAAGAACAATACACCGGGGGGGGGGACCATTGTTTACCTTGGAGGAGCCCAGTCGTGTTTGGTGCAGTCCAGCAGAGTTCCCACATAGGTTCTCTTTCTCCAGGTCACGTTCACCACCAGCACACCTGTCAGTAAAACAGGACAGCAGTTATTCCAGGATTAAATAGAACCACACTGATATTCTGCAATAGAAAAACCAAAGACAGTTGGATAGTTTGACGTCTGATGACCGAGGAAGTTTTAACTGATCGATAAAAAAACTGAAAAAAAATCAGTTTCTGGCGAACAAAGTAACTGTTAGACCCTGATATAAAGAGCTGGTTAGCGCTGTGACTAGCTGTGCTTAGTAGCTAACAGGTTAGCCTCTTTTAGCTCGTGCTTAACTTTACCGTTTGTAAAGTTAAGCAGTCAAACATTAAGAAAAATATTTATGGTTATTTTGGCGTATTTCAAGAGAAAAATAAGGGGTTTATTTTTTTTCAAGTCATTTTTTCACAACGTCATTCATTTATTTATAAAAATCCTAAATGTTGAATAAATATTAAGTTTGCAAATTAAATATTTAGTTTTTTAAATAAATATTTAGCTCCAAACTAAATATTTAGTTTGGAAATTAAACATTTAGTTTGGTAAATATTTGGTTTGGAGCAAAATATTTATTTAACAAACTAAATATTTAATTTGCAAACTTAATATTTAGTTTTTTTAAATAAATATTTAGCTTCAAACTAAATATTTATGTAACAAACAAATATTTAGCTCCAAACCAAATATTTACCAAACTAAATAATTAATTTCCAAACTAAATATTTAGTTTGGAGCAAAATATTTATTTAACAAACTAAATATTTAATTTACAAACTTAATATTTAGGTTTTTAAATAAATATTTAGCTTCAAACTAAATATTTATTTAACAAAGTAAGATTTCTATAAATGACTGAATGAATAAGTGAAAAAATGACTTGGAGAAAAAAAATAAACCCCTTATTTTGTCTTAAAATAAGCTAAATAACCATAAATATTGCTCCTAATGTTTTACTGCGCCCCTTAAACAACAACTGTTCGTTTTCTACAAGTAGAATAACTGTTTTATTCGTCTAAAATCTCTACGAAAGTCATTTTTTAAGATGTTCCATTTGTCCTCTGCCTTTAGATTTTAATAAAAAGAATAAAAATAAGCTGAGATCTGTTTTATCACCTTGTTAAATAGCAGAGCTCCGTCTGTCTGAGAACGCAGTACTTCCTTCCAGACTATAAATGATTGTTTTCTACTTTTAGCTACTTTAGATCACCAATGAAAAGTAAAATAATAGCAAATATAGGTAATAATATGTTGAAAATGCAAAAGAGATTTGATCGTTAAGAAACGGGTGCAATACAGTTTTTCCAAGTGGTGTTGCCATATGTTGACATCATTAGAAGGGGCGGGGCCTCTGTTCTAACAGACCATTCCTCATCCTGCTGCTCCTTTTGAATTCCTGTCCAGTGCTAAAGGTGGGAGAGAGAAACCAGGGAGGAATGGAAAAACCTGTGAAATCAAAGGTAATAAATGGTTTTAATGGTTCGGCTGTGGCTCCTTAAACCACATCAGAATAAATCTCTGAATTTAAAACAGTTCAAACATGAAGCAATAAAAGCCAAACAGAGAAGTAGATTGGAATGACTCCCTCAGGTGGATTTTAGCGTTCTGCAGCGAGGCAGGTGTTTGCACAGATTATTCTACAGGATATCAGCAGTCTGATTGTCTGAGAAGAGATTTAACCTTTTCCCCCGGCCCCTAACGGCCCCACACGGCCCCGCACAGTTTCTCATTTCTCTGATCTCGCCTGTTTCTGATGAAGAATGACACGCTGATGGAAGGAGAACGCGGCGGGAGCATGAAACAATAAAAGGTAAGAGTCCCTTCTGATGCGTTTGGTGCAGGAAGCAGGATTCACGTCTCTAAATGGTTTCCAAACTCATCCAGAACTCCTGGAAACGGGAACCGGTTCCGTTATCGACGTTCCTCCTCAGCAGTCAGGCCTGCAGGTGGAACCGTTTTTACAAAGACAGAAATGTGTTTATCTTCAGCTTTATGACGCAGCAGGTTCCGCTCCATAAATCAGTGGATTCCTGCAGGCGAGCCTCATTTCCTCCTACAGCCACCGACACCAAAGAAAGGCCCTAAAGATCCGTTTTAGTGCTCATTAGTTGTGTCAGAGAGCGGCGCGGCGGCGAGGAACCATCTTAACCGTCTCTGTCACCCTGAAGACTCTTCCTCAGTAGATACTGTTTCCCCGGCAGCAACACACCTGAGAAGGAATAAACTTTATCGCTCATAAAGAGGCTTGTAAAGCTTAAAATTTTAATGCAGCTCAATTTATTAAACGTTCATACTTCTCTACGATCGTAATTTTTTCACAACGCCATTCCTTCATTTATAAAAAAGTTCTAAATGACTAAATATTGCAAAGACGATCTATCGATTGAGTTGACAGAGGAAGATTGGCAGACAGCATGTTAATTAGCCCACACCAGCTCTATTAACACATCTCTAAAAATGATTCAATATAATTCAATTCTATTCAGTCTATTTCTATAGCTCCAATTCACATCATGTCATCTCAGGTCACTTTCCAGTTCAACCAGATCATCCAGTCAGATTGATTCAAAGTTTTCTATCTAAGGAAAACCAGCTGATTGCATCGACTCATTGACTCTTCAGCAATCCCTCACACTAAGCATGCTTGTAGCGACGGTGGAGAGGAAAAACTCCCTTTGAACAGGAAGAAACCTCCAGCAGAGCGGCCATCTGCTGAGGCCCACTGGGGTTCAAGGAGACAGAAGCAGACATAGAAAAAGAAGCATAGATACAAAAGGCAACTGTCAACCAGCTCCACAGGCGGCCCCGTCCAGGAAACACACAGCCAGGCAGACGAGCTCCGAGCCAGCTCCCATGTCAGAGGATGAAGAGAGCACATCCAGTTAGTCACAGTCAGAGAAACAGGACTACACTGGAAAACAGGCCAAGCTCCAACATCTAGAAACAAAGGTGTTGATGGAAGCAAATGGCTAATGCGGATTTATATAACACCAGTAGACCTCAATAGGTATAACCTGATGTATGTCCAAAATGCACAGGGGTTAGAGGGACTCTGGTTCACTATATGTGGTATTGCAGAGAAATTATACAGTTTTGGAAAGAAGTACAAGGTGCTATAGAAAACATAGTTTCTAAACAGATCATTTTGGAGCCAAGGTTGTTTGTGTTTGGTTTATTCCCTGAAAAACATATTTACACAAAAAATGAACAAGTATTTATAAACTTAAGTTTGCTTATTGCGAAGAAATGTATATCTAGGGATGCACAATATAATCGGCCCCCTATCGGTATCGGCTTTAAAACTGAATATCGGACATCGGCCCCCCCACCGATATTTAACCCGATATTGGATCAGCTTCTGAGTTTCTAAAGTCTAAAAAAAAAAAAAAAATACTACTTCTTCTTCTTCCTCAAAAACTTCTTTTTTACAGACTTAAAAACTTCTAAAGACGAGGGAAAAAATATTGATACATTAAAATATCCCAATATCTTCCTATGCTGATATATTGCCATTTAAAAACACCATATCAATCTCTTTTACTAATGAAATATTGCTATATGTCATCGTTATGCTACGAAATCCCCCGAAAATTCACCAAATGTTGCCATATTTTTATATGTTGATATATTGACGCGGTATCGATCTATTTTACTAACAAAATCTCACAAGAATTTGCAAAATATCACGAGAGTTTGTAACAGAACAATAAATTTCACCAGATTTTGAAAGTAAAATAGATTGATACCGCGTTTTTAAAAATCTATTTGATATCAGCATATGAAAATATATTTGAGTATATTATTTTTCAAAGTGTCAGAAATGGATAACAAAACTGCTATTTTCAATGGGCCGGATCTATCAAAGGTTTGCGTGTATTAAAACGTGAGCTATTTCACTGCGCACGCTAAAAAATGTACAAACTGATCTATCAACAGCGTGCTAAAAGGATTTGGTCTTTAAAACGTGCTAAATAGCGCCTCTTATCCATTTAGTACTTTTTTTGCTATGAATATGCAATATGGGGCGTTTACACGCTAAAGTGCGTCTTGTGGGAGGAGAACATATAAATATATTAATTTAGCACTCGCAAAGTGATTTATCAAACCTGAAAGCAATTTTGCTAACGGTATCTGACTCTATATTTAACACGTTTCAAAAGAAGGTGCAAATAGTCTGTATGCGTAATTTCGCACACATGGCAGCGGTTATTGTCGCAAGAAGGAGACATGGAAATGAAGCAAGGAGACGCAGAGAACGCATTTTTTCACTCCGTGTGAATATTTTTGGAATGAAGGAGGAAACGATCATCAAAACATTTCGTTTATCCAGCATTGCCATTTTGAAGCTGCAATTCCAGTGATTTGCTCCTCACAGAGCGTCAGCTGTTGTTCCTCAATGCTGGTCAGAGGCATCTCATCTACTGTGCCCCCTCCTGTTTTGTTCGCAGATGTTTTGTTATATGCCAGTTTTTCTTTGGTTCGCCTTCTAATATCCTGGTATCTTCTTTTTACTTCATCCACTGTTCGCAAGGTTTCACCAACAGCGTTTACTTTATTACAGATTTGTTCACATATAGCGTTCCTCTGTGTGACAGGCACACTTCTTTGCTGTAGCTCACTTAAATGTTTGTTGGCTTCACCCACCAATACCTCCATTTCCATGGGGTCGAATTTCCTTTTGCGCTTTCTGCTGTCCAAACTCGCCATGCGGCAAACCACAAAACGCGCAAAACCATCATTTAAATAGGGCGTCTCCAACAGTTTTGCACCTTCCACCAGTTACGCAATCGCTCTTGTTAAATCACCCGCAAACCATGGTTTAGCCCCTCGCGCTAAATTCCAGTTTGCGAGCGCAAATTACTGCACGCAAAATTGGATCTTGATAAATCCGGCCCAATGACTACTTATTTTTGTCCAGCTTTAACATCGGTATCGATATCGGTTATCGGCTACATGAGTTTTAAAATATCGGCATATCGGATATCGGCCAAAATCCCAATATCGTGCATCCCTAAGTATATCTATATTTTGGAAAAAGACTCACAGACGGAGCATAAACCAACGGCTGCAGCAGATGTTATCTGTCCTCCCTCTGGAAAAAATCATGTATATATTAAAGGACAAACAGGACCTGTTTGAATCTATTTGGAACTCCTTCATTAAATATGTTAAGACTCTGAATATCTAAAAAAAAAATAATAAAAAGTGCAAGTGATTGAAGAACAAGTGAACCGCAGTTTCCAAAGACAATTTATTGGAGGACAAATACTGTCAACTTTAATTTTCATTATAAGAGGCTAAGTATGAAATGTGATCGATCGCATTGGAGTAAAGTTTTCTGTATTTTATTTTGACTTGAACCGAAACGTAAATATTGCTGTGATTACATTCTGTATATTGTCCAAGATGTCTGTTTAAATTGTTAAAATTTGAATAAATATATTTTGGGGGGGGAAAAAATGACTAAATATGATCATCTAAAATATTTAGTTCCAAACTAAACATTTAGAATTATTAGAAATATTAAAACATCTGTCAGCAAGTTAAATATTTATTTTCCGAACTAAATATTTGATTTACAATTTAAGTTTTTAGCTAGCACCAAGTACACAGTATTAAAATAAATAAACAGAAAAACAAAATTTTCAAATATTTTTGAAAAAGCTCCAGGGGTGAGAAGGGGGGGGGTCTAAAGAGCTGTGAATTGCCGACCCCTGGCCCAGTGGGTCAGGGCAGTTTACTTGTGCTCCAAAAAGGTTGCCAGAACCTGGTTGGATCCCTCAGACTGCACTGTGGGCCCCTGAGCAAGACCCTTAACCCCACTGCAGCAGCCCACTGCTCCCCAAGAGGATAGGTTAAATGCAGAGGTGAATTTCTCCAGTGTAAGATCACCAAAATTCAATTATTATTATTATTAACTTGGCATTAAATTCTATTTTAGTTAAAGTCCTGGTAGTTATTCACTATGAGAAGCAGTGTTATGGAAAGTTTTATTTAGAGTGATCTCTCCAGGCAAAAATAACCGGTAACAAGCCGTGAGGCGTTGGCGTTTTCAGGACGCGGCATCTGTTGGGTTCATAAATAGGTTTTTTCTTAAGAAGAACTGAAATACAGATTTATCGATGCAATTCCTGCAGGAAGGAGAGACAGTTGAACCCCAGACTCAAACATACTGTCTCCCACTGGACCTCCTCTGCAGAGCGTTTATTAACAGAACATGACGCATGGTTACAAACAGAGTATTGTTCTGACAGAACAGTTGATCAGTTCATGAAGACAGAATGCTCCATCAGAATGACAAGGAAGGATGGTCTCCTGACTGGATCATGAGACAGGAGTGGAGCATCCCCTCGCACAAATGTTTTATAAGCACACATTAATTTTCTAATCATCATTGAACAAACCTAACAGCATCCTGCATTAGATATCTGTTAAAAACAGATATAGACATCCAATAACAAACAGGGAAATAATAATAAAGAAAAAGCAATCATCATCTTAGTTAGATGATGTCATGGCGGTAAGTGATGACTGTCGGAGGCTCCAGGAGGAGTTCTGATTGGTTTACAACAGAAGAAAGTGTTTCATTAGTTGTTTTTAAATGAAGAAATGGGGGAATATAGTCTAACAGTTTAAAGCAATGTTTTAGCATCATCAGCCAGAAGACGTCAGGTAAGAATCACGCTGGCAGAGATGAATCCGGAAGGAGGAAGAAAGGTTTTCCTCATCGCCCCTGGAGCTTCTGCAGGTCGGAAACAGTTTCTATTTTTAGTCCTTCTGTCTCGTTCTGGGAGGACGCCAAAACACTCGGGGGCTCGTCCGTTTGGGTCTCGCTCTCTGAAATGTGAGCCGTGGTTTCCACATCCGTTTGTGAGAAACTAGAAAACTATAAAAGGCTTTATGGAAGGACAAGGAGTGCAGACTCCCTGTGGGCCCCATAAAACTTCTTTACATGTACGGTTAATACAAATATTCCTTATATGTGCAATTAAAAGTGATTAAAAATCATTTTAAGAAATATCCACAGATTTTGGGACTTTAACAAAACATGAAACCCTAGAGGAAATGAATAAATTTGATCCTGCCAGTCGGGGGGCAGTATCTCACTTTTATAAGATCTTTAACAATATATGTGTAAACACGATTAGGATTAAAAAGGCATGAGAAGATGAGTTGGGGCAACAGTTATCTGAAGATCTGTGGGAGGAGGGTTTGAAAAGTATTCAAGATTGTTCAGTCAATGTCAGACACAATCTCATACAGTTCAAAACTATACATTTCCTAGTGTGTCTCCAATTTGTAATCGCTGTCTGGTTGCTATTGGTAACCTGACGCACTCCTTCTGGTCATGTGTTCAGCTTCACTCATTCTGGAAGAAAATTTTTTATGTTTTTTCAGCAGCTTTCGGAAAAAGATGGGATCCAGATCTTCTTATTGCCATCATCGGGATCTCCAGTGCTTTGCAACCAGTCACTAAAAGTGAGAAAATGGCTGTCTTGTTTGGTACGGTGATTGCTAAAAGATTGATTTTGAGATTTTGGAAAAAGGACTCTGTGCCCACATTTGATTTGTGGTTGGGAGAACTAGCAAACACTCTGCATCTGGAAAGACTGAGACACTATAACGGAGATAAGGTTGATGTGTTTGAGAAAATATGGGACCCTGTACTAAAATTCCTTCAATGAAAAAGTGATTCCGACTGACTCGTCGCTGCTTAATACCCTGTATAACTTTCCTTTTTTTTCATGCTTGTGGACGAATGCTTTGGATCAATGTATGGTGTTTTCGTCATGTTGTCTTGACTGTGCAAGTGTTCTATGATGTGCTGTTCTGTGTGGGTAATCTTTTATGTTAATATTTGTATATTCATCTGGAAAATGTAATAAAAAAAAAAATATCCACGCCCATGAGAAGGCAAGTGGCTGGAAGTTGGAGGGGATTTTGCTGCCATTTGGCTGCCATTGACTGGGAAGGGCCATTTTGAATGGTTGCTGCTGTACATAATAATTAAATGTTTAAAATACTTGCGCCCCCCCCCCCCCCCCCCGCCCCCCCCCCCCCCCCCACTTCTGAAATCAAGATGTCCTCCATACTGTCTGGGTTTGCTTCCTGCAGCGCTGTTTGTGTTTTTCCTCCTCATTGTTTTTTCCCCAAACAGAGATGTATCTGCTGTTAATTAATACTGAGCAGAGACCCCCCCCACCAAATAAAGAAAAACAGCAGTAAACATCAGAGGCCTGGCGGCTGGCAAAGCGAGACAAGCAGATTTATTCATAATGCCTCCGTGGCGAGGAGCGCTGTCCTCGTTAGCAGCCTATCAAAGTGCCTCGCCGTCCATATCAGCCGATGAATCATCGGCCCGTCTGATCCGGAGCCCGGGCCTCCCATGGTACCATTTTGTGCCATTGGGTCTCTGGTTCTGCTTTTCTTCTCCATTTCAGCTTAATGCAGCCGAACGGCAAAAAGGCCTCAGAGGATTTCCTCTCCTCGCTAAGAAACAATCAGGTTGTTTTTTTCAGTTTTCAGAGGAAAACTACCTGGAAAAAAAACTCCAAATATGACGTTTTCTGCTCTAAGCATACGGCTCTGATTATCCCACACGCTTCTTTCATTAAATGAGTGTTTTTAGAGGACAAGTAATGCTTGAAAACACAGCAGAAACTGTAAATGATCTGTTTTCTGAGCAAATGCATCCATTTTTTTCCTTTTCTGCTCCATTTTATTTTATTTTTACGCTCAGCTGTCTTCATAGTTTATAAATGATGGAGGGTTTAAAACATCTTCTCCCATTTCCTGAACATGAACCTATATTCCAGATCAGAGTAAAATCCTGTTAGAGAGCAAGGGGAAAAAAAAAAAAAGCTGAGTCACTGGTTGTCATGGTAACTCCCACCTTAACTCATAAGCAGGGTTCAGAAGCAGAGACACTCCTTCAGAGGAAACACAGACTGCATTAAAAGAAGTCAGCGAATCAGCCTCATCTTCTCGTTCCTCCATCAAGAACATATGGATGAACAACAGACTCATTGAGCTTGATTTAAAATCTTAAGCTTGTTCTGGGGAAAAAAGTATTTAACTATTCACACCAGTTAAATAAACGGAGATTGATGGATTTCACTCAGTCAGCACTTTATTTTTATCTTTGCAAAGAGAGAACAGTTCCTCATACGGCCCTTATTGCACGGTAATCAGCCCTGTTCTGCATGAGCAGCGTTCGTTCCTCCTTACTTACAACAATGGAAAGAAGTCAGAGTCAAAACAAATTACACACACTTTGGTTAAACAGTAACATGTTATAAATATATCAAGTTAGAAAGAATCTGATTTGTTATGGAAAGATGGTACCGGTATGTCTTATCTACAAACACCCTCACAAAAGGGAATACTGTGGCCTTGCAGGTGAAACAGACGGAGTGAAAATTTTTACAGTGAGTAAACGGCATAAATTAATATATGAAATAAGAGAAATTAAATTTTCCAATTAGAGGAAAACTGAGTGAAAGAAGATTAAAAATGGCCCCATTTAAAGTCTACAAGTGGAGATAAAATCCAGGCCTTCATTTTATTCATCAGATTCAGCTTAATACTCAAATGGATTCAAAGTTTATTATATAAGAAAACCACTGGTTGGTTTAAAATAAAAATAAAAAGTTTTCTTTTTTTTTAAAGCTATTATTTCATCCAAATGAAAAATGGAGAACAGATAAGCAGATCATGGCTTGTCTACAGTGAAAAGAAGGACTGGGTTATTTACTTTGGCCTTTTTGGAAACACAGGAAGGAGCAATCAGCTAAGTGAGCTTAGTGCTTGGAAAAAATCTTTCATTCCTTTAGAGACAGCATGAAAAGTCAGCTGAGTACAAAACATAGAGAGGAAAACAAGAAGAAAAGGGACAAGAAGAGAGGGACACAACCTAGAACAGATAATGGATGGCTATTCTATTAACATTTCTCTATCTGGAGAATGGGGCTGTTTTATGTGTTGTCTTCTCAGTTCGGAGGGGCCCCCTGCCTGTCTTTGCCTAGGGCCCCAAATTTCCTAAATCCACCCCTGGCTGAGTTCTGTGTCATTATTGATCATTATGACTGTTTTATCTCATTTGCACCATGTTGAATGTTATTTGATAGGTAAAACTCAACTTTTACAAGGTAGCAGGTTTTATATTTTCCGCTAATAAAATCTTTTATTAGAGTTTTATTACAGTGTGTTTTTTTAAGTTAATTTTAAGTTATGTACGTGTTATTGCAAATTTGCTACATACCTAAATTTCTTTTATTTCTTATTTTTATGCAATAGTCAAAGTAGCAGTTTTTGGCAGCTGCTTGAAGGCAAAAAACATTAATATAAATATGTATATAAATTCAGGCATTAAGATGCTCAGGGCAGTTAATGATCTTAATGGATCGACTTAAAAAGTGTCTTTTCATTATGTCTGCTTTATAGTTTGGTTTAAGTTTGAGTTTTCTGGCCATTTTTAGAGTTTCCGAGATGAATGTTGACAGAAACCTCCAGCAGAGACAGGACCAGGCTCATTTTGAGCAGAAATGGCATCGCATTGAACCAGGAATCCTTTCAATGTGAAAAAGAAGCCAAAAGTTGATGGTTCCTCACCTTCTTCAGTCTCGTGCCAGACGATTCCCTCCAAGTTAACGCTGGTCCCAGGCTGACAGGGCCCCAATAAGGCCGGGTCACCGTCCGGCACTCCTGGAAAGCCTCCGTCCTGAGTGTTGGTCCCGACCGACCGCGTCCTAACTGTCAGCGGCTTAGGGTTCGAAGTTGGCAGGGCCGGAGAGGAAAACGAGGGGACTGAGGGCAGTGAGGACCCAGGGGCCCCGGGATGACATGGAGCCGGAGGGGCTGGCACTGTGAACATGGGGTCCATCTGGAAAAAGAAAGTAAACACAATAATTAGTTTTATTAAAAAAGCCTTTTAAATGATTACAAAATATTTTTATTTGGTCCAAAGGTAATAATTAAATTTCTTGCTGTAATGAGTGTCTGATTAATGATCTGATTAATGGAAGGCTGGCTTCTCAGTTGCTAGTGCCAGTCTATTAGTGTTGTAGTCAAGACCACACTAACTGAGACCAGTTAGCATGTTAGCGGCTGAGACCGGGACAAGGGAAAGAACTTTAGATGCCAAGACCGAGACAAGGCCATGACCTTTAGAAGCCAAAACCGAGACAAGGCCATGACCTTTAGAGGCCAAGACCGAGACAAGGCCGAGAACTTTAGAGTCCAAGACCCAGACAAGGCCAAGACCTCTACCCCTTGCACAAACTGGCTCCGGTGCGGTTACCGAGCCGACGGAGGCCGGAACTCACGCACACCCCCTCTCACACCGCCCTTTTGACTACGGTGCGGTGCGGCTCCGGCAACAGGTCCGGAGATTTAACTCGCGACAACAGAAGTTCACTTGAGTTCACGTAACTTCACGCGATAACACGGCCCAAATAAGGATATTTGCGAAAGCTTGTTGCGGATGGCTCCGGCACGCCGCAAGGATAGCTTTCTTGCTGAATTTTCTGCAGCGCCGGAGTGTCTCGGTAACCGCAGCCGGACAGCTCAGCAGCCGGTGAGAGAGGTTTACGTCTTTTTAATGACTTGGAATCACTGCGGCGCCACACCCACCGCACCGCAACGGTAAGACCGGAGTCGGTGTGAGCCGGGAGTTAGAGGCCAAAACTGAGACAAGGCAGAGAACTTTAGAGTCCAAGACCCAGACAAGGCTCAGTCATTTACAGGCCAAGACCGAGACAAGGCCAAGACCTTTAGAATCCAAGAACGATACAAGACCAAGACCTTTAGAATCCAAGAACGAGACAAGGCCAAGACCTTTAGAGTTCAAGAACGAGACAAGGCCAAGAACTTTATAGGCCAAGCCCGAGACAAGGCCAAGACCTTTAGAGTCCAAGGCCGAGACAAGACCAAGACCTTTAGAGTTCAAGAACGAGACAAGGCCAAGAACTTTACAGGCCAAGCCCGAGACAAGGCCAAGACCTTTAGAGTCCAAGGCTGAGACAAGACCAAGACCTTTAGAGTTCAAGAACGAGACAAGGCCAAGAACTTTACAGGCCAAGCCCGAGACAAGGCCAAGACCTTTAGAGTCCAAGGCCGAGACAAGACCAAGACCTTCAGAGTTCAAGGCCGAGACAAGACCAAGACCTTTAGAGTTTAAGAACGAGACAAGGTCAAGAACTTTACAGGCCAAGCCCGAGACAAGGCCAAGATCTTTAGAGTCCAAGGTCGACACATTTAGAGGCCAAGACCGAGAAATGGTCAAGACCGTTAGAGGCTGAGAGCAAGACCAATACCATATATGGTCTTGGTCTCAGCCTATAAAGGTATTGTCTCAGTCTTGGTACCCCTTGGTCTTGGTTGGTGTGGTCTTGACTCCAACACTACAGCCTGTCATTGATCAGATCAGAATGTATACAGCCTCCTGCTTGGAGGACAGAGACACAGCTTAGTGTTCAACTGTCTTTATTTTGGCAACAATATGGCTATAGGATGTAAAATGAAGATTATCTAAAGGATACCATAAAAAAGACACCTGTTTGTCGAAACATTTGCTTTCTTCTGTTTTCAATTTAATAGTTTCTCCACTGAACCAAGATTCAAAATACTTTTTCTCTCTAAACCATTGAGCATTTAGAAAAAACTCAAGTCTTAAAAAAGAAAGAACAGCTGTTAATATCTAAAGACTTTTTTTTATTAAAGGGAGAATAGAAAAACGAACAAGAAAATTAAGTGGTAAGGAGTAGAAAAACATTATTATACACTGACTTGAAAACTGTGGAAGCTGCAGCTAAAGTTGCTGCGTCTGGATCTTAGCTAATGATGCGCTAACTAACAAACACTGAGACGCTGCTGCGTTTGCAGCTCTAATCTCACACCTTTAACATGTAAACTGAATTAGGATTAATTCATTAAATAAATACACAATATAAATAAAATAAATACATGTATCCCATCATTTCTAAAATTCTTAAAGCTCACTTTCAGGATAAAGTCGGAAAATCTGCTCCATATCTAAATATATCTTTATGTCTACTGACGGTCTAGTTTAGATCTCTGGTTTATAAAACCCAGAACAACATTTTTAGCTTTTCAAACACACTGAACCATTATAACCAGCATTATCACCATGGCAACATGTAATGAAATCCTTGTCACCGGCGGCTTCCAGAGCTGCGCTCTTATCATTTCAACATATTATGTGAACAATTACAACCGCTGTGGGGAATAAGTCTGCTGAAGGAGCAGCCGACGGATTTCTTTCCCCATTATGACTCAATAAAGATTACAAGCTCGACAGATATCTCATTGCATTTGTTCTCGAGTGATTTAAAGAGCCATAAAGGAAGTCTTCGTCTCCAATCTGCCTGGCTTGAAGAAAACGGAGGCGGTTAGACAGGTTAGAGGAGCACCAAGCTCCTCTGTAGAACTCAGCTTTCTAGAAAAAGGACTTTAGGGTTTGTTGTGTCATTCTGAGGATCAATCAGTAGCTCACGCATCTCTTTCACATCTGACAAAGAAAGCAGATCAAGATACTTAGAAGTGCTCCCTGTGACTCCTTAAAAACAATGTTTTGTTTCCAGCAGCAGCTTAAGCAGCAGCACCCTGGCCTAAATATAAGCATGTAGAAATATAAAGGATGGACACCATCAACCACAAGGAGTTTCTGAATGACAATTTAACTCTTTAGACTGAAATAAATGCCATGATTTGTCATTAAAGGTACCTACAAGTCTGCTCTATGATTATGTTAATTTGAAAGTAAAAGGTATTTCCTTTTCCACATACAGATTAACCATTTCCTCAGTTAGATAAGTACTAGTTTTCATTTTCGTACTTGTTATCTTGAGGTTTAGGCTGGTGAAGATTCCCAGTCATTTGGGTCATTAGAAATAGTGTTGAGTTCAAGGCTTTATAGATGGACCAAAACAGAGACATAGACAGGTTTCAGTTACTGCAGGCTGACAAAAAAAAAAAAAAAAAAAGTGAACCACATTCCTAAGGGGTGGAGCTGCTGGTCAGGTTCAATTTGCATGTTTCTAAGCCAAAACACGCCTTTTTGGTTTGGTCCACTCTATAAAGCCTCAAACTCGACGCTATTCCTGACATTTTGAATTTAAAAAGCTTCCTGGATGGGAAGCGAAACGTCTTTGAAAAAATGTCCAGTGGATTGTTTTTAACTGTTTTGAAATATCTTCAGCATGATGCAGGACGGGGTTGAGGGAGCATCAGCCTCAGCAGAGAGACATTGCCCCTCCAGCGTGTCCTTGGTCGTCTTTTGGACCTCCTCTTGGTGGGATGTTCCTGGAAGACCTCCCGAGGTAGGCCTCCAGGTGTCATCTGGAAAAAAAGTCCAAGCCATCTCTACTGACTCTTCTTGATGTGTAGGAGAAGCAGCTCCATTCCAAGCCTCTCCTGAACGGCGGAGGTCCTCACCCTCTCTCTAAGCGAGTCCCCAGCCCCCCTGTGCAGGAAGCTCATATCAGCCACTTTCTCCAGGATCTCGCTCCTTTGGTCATGAACACAAAGTGTTAAAGCAAAATGCCATTAAAGATAAAAAGCAACATGCAATATAAAAACAGTGTATATAGAACAAAAAAGCATAAAAAAAAAAAGTTGTAATGTTCTGGAATATGTTTCCCTTAGATATAAAAATGATATAAAATGTTCCATAAAAGTAAATCAAGTTAAGAAACAAGAAGGAATGCATGGAGAACAGATTGACCATTACCTGTGGTGTCCCTCAGGGCACAGTTTCGGTCCTCAATCGTTTGTTGTTATATGTTAAAAACTTTAATTATTTACACTTTGTTGTTGTTTGTCATTTAGGGTTTCAGATCAAGTGGAGTTTTTTATTTTTCTACACCAGTTTTTTTTTTTTAGCCTTATTATTATTCCTAATTTCTTGACACTTCAACTTCAACTTTTAAATGTTTTTCTTTTCAAAGAAGTAAAAAAATTTAAGAACTTTCTAAAATTTTATCTAAATAAATAAAATAAATTTGGGCCCTTTTTCTTGCCCCTCTTTTTCCTTGAGAATTTGATTGGTGTGTATACTCGTTCATGTAGATATAGCATTAGCAACATTAGCAGCTAGCCAGGTTTTTTGTTTTTTTACATGGTTTCTTGGTCTACTGTATTTCGCAGTAAGTAACAAGTTACACAAGCAGCAACAACTGCTGACTGCCGACTTCAATATTGAAGAAGGACCAAAATCGAACTCTTGGGGGCTTTCTGGTGTAAAAAAAGAGCCAACATGATAAGAAATCAAGCTGCATTCCCACCAAAATACACATTCTAACAGGAAAACCCAGATTCCCGGGTGATGACTCCTTTAAAGGAAGCAATGTGAGATATATATAAAAAAAACAATATTAAATCCTGACACAAAGCAGTATTGGTACCCTCATCAAAATATATATTTTACAATGGCAGTACCATCAAAACCTTTGTTTCTAGATGTTGGAGCTTGGCCTGTTTTCCAGTGTAGTCCTGTTTCTCTGACTGTGACTAACTGGATGTGCTCTCTTCATCCTCTGACATGGGAGCTGGCTCGGAGCTCGTCTGCCTGGCTGTGTGTTTCCTGGACGGGGCCGCCTGTGGAGCTGGTTGACAGTTGCCTTTTGAATCTATGCTTCTTTTTCTATGTCTGCTTCTGTCTCCTTGAACCCCAGTGGGCCTCAGCAGATGGCCGCTCACACTGAGCCTGGTTCTGCTGGAGGTTTCTTCCTGTTCAAAGGGAGTTTTTCCTCTCCACTGTCGCTACAAGCATGCTTAGTGTGAGGGATTGCTGAAGAGTCAATGAGTCGATGCAATCAGCTGGTTTTCCTTAGAGAGAAAACTTTGAATCAATCTGACTGGATGATCTAGTGAACTGGAAACTGCCTTCAGATGACGTGTGATGTGAATTGGCGCTATAGAAATAAAATGAATTTAATTTAATTTGATTAGAGGTTTCAAAATGTTGCTTTAAGATTGCAAATAATCAAACAATTTTCTGGTTTTTCGAGAATTCCAGATAAGATTACTAGAAGAAAAGGTCCCTATAACATCTGAATCAATTAACTGCTTGTTACTTTTGGGATATCTTTAGAATGTTGTATAAAGCTTAAGTAAAGTGATTAAAGCTATTAAAAAAATGTGTTGCAGGCCTGAAATGGAAGAAATGGGAATAAAAAATAAACTCAAGTTAAATTGTGGTGAATACAAACTGCAGTTACATTTAAATGTCACAATATTAAAAAGTTTCTTACTTGCTCCAAGACATTAAATGTTTGTCTGTTGTACAGATGTTTGGTTCATATTTACAATCTTTAAGTCCTGCAGTCTGGGAAATAAGTAAGAAATAAGTGTTTTACCTGCATGAACCAACGAGGCGTTCGTTAAGCGCTGCTAATCCAGGTAAACTGAGGAATAGTTCTGCCTTAAATTTATGTAAAATCCATCCCAAGTAATGCAAATTAACAATGCTAAACAGCACCAAAACAAAAGGTTTTTAATCCTCTGTGATTCTTTAAACAACCTTTTTCCTCCCACACAGCTGCTCACAAACACTTCCAAAGACTCTCACACAAAAATCACAATGCAAATTAACAACAGAAAGGAAAAAATCAAGCTCCCCGGTGGTTTTTATTGCTTTGTTTTTCTATAGACACCCAGAACAAAGCTGTCATCGGCTTAAATACAGCCACATAGCAACCTAATGACAGAAACACAAGCTGAGTGCAAGCCTCATGAACCAAAGCATCAAACAAAACCTCCTCTAGCACATTTTTTCTAGTTTTAAAGCTCTACATCCAGAAAAACAAGAGCAGCAACAATAACTAAGCTGAGAATCTCATTCATCAAAGACGGTGTGGTCGGAAAATATAGATTTCTCTTGCTTCATATGTTTAGTTATGCTATTTATCTAGAGAAAATATTTTTACTCAGCCGGTTTCACCTGCGAGGAAACAAAATGTCTGAGTGAGAAGTGTTTTGCATACAAGGAATGCTTATTCCATCTAAGGAATTATTGTTTAACCAAAGCTTGTGTAATTTATTAGGTACCCCATGCTAGTAACGGGTTTGACCCCCTTTTGCCTTCAGAACTGCCTCAATTCTTGGTGGCATAGATTCAACAAGGTGCTGGAAGCATTCCTCAGGGAGTTTGGTCCATATTGACATGATGGCATCACACAGTTGCCGCAGATTTGTCGGCTGCACATCCATGATGCGAATCTTCCATTCCACCACATCCCAAAGATGCTCTATTGGATTGAGATCTGGTGACTGTGGAGGCCATTTGAGTACAGTGAACTCATTGTCATGTTCAAGAAACCAGTCTGAGATGATTCCAGCTTTATGACATGGCGCATTATCCTGCTGAAAGTAGCCATCAGAAGTTGGGTACATTGTGGTCATAAAGGGATGGACATGGTCAGCAACAATACTCAGGTAGGCTGTGGCGTTGCAACGATGCTCAATTGGTACCAAGGGGCCCAAAGAGTGCCAAGAAAATATTCCCCACACCATGACACCACCACCACCAGCCTGAACCGTTGATACAAGGCAGGATGGATCCATGCTTTCATGTTGTAGACGCCAAATTCTGACCCTACCATCCGAATGTCGCAGCAGAAATCGAGACTCATCAGACCAGGCAACGTTTTTCCAATCTACTATTGTCCAATTTCCATGAGCTTGTGCAAATTGTAGCCTCAGTTTCCTGTTCTTAGCTGAAAGGAGTGGCACCCGGTGTGGTCTTCTGCTGCTGTAGCCCATCTGCCTCAAAGTTCCACGTACTGTGCGTTCAGAGATGCTCTTCTGCCCACCTTGGTTGTAACGGGTGGTTATTTGAGTCACTGTTGCCCTTCTATCAGCTCCAACCAGTCTGGCCATTCTCCTCTGACCTCTGGCATCAACAAGGCATTTCCGCCCACAGAACTGCCGCTCACTGGATGTTTTTTCTTTTTCGGACCATTCTCTGTAAACCCTAGAGATGGTTGTGCGTGAAAATCCCAGTAGATCAGCAGTTTCTGAAATACTCAGACCAGCCCTTCTGGCACCAACAATCATGCCACGTTCAAAGTCACTCAAATCACCTTTCTTCCCCATACTGATGCTCGCTTTGAACTGCAGGAGATTGTCTTGACCATGTCTACATGCCTAAATGCACTGAGTTGGCGCCATGTGATTGGCTGCTTAGAAATTAAGTGTTAACGAGCAGTTGGACAGTTGTACCTAATAAAGTGGCCGGTGAGTGTAAGTAAGGGAGAAAAACTGTCTAGATCAGAACAGGGCTGATTACCGTGCCATAAGGGGCGTATGATAAACTGTTCTCTCTTTGCTAAGATATGTCATCATTAAGAAATATAAAAATGAGTCTCTCTTCTGAGCAGGTGATGTTTAACTGATTAACTGCTCGGAAATATATTAGGGGTACATATGACTTCATAAACATAAAACACATTTACACTGCTTTATATAACCCTATAGCCCAAACACTGGGCCTCTCACACACCCTGAAAATCCCACGCACCTGCTTAGCTCCGCCCAGTTCTTATTACCTGCTCATCTGATCCACCTGCATTAGTCTCTATTTAACCAGCTTTCAGACCAGTCATCAGTGCCAGATTATTTCAAGCTTTTGGTGAGAACTATTCTAGCATTCCCAAGTTCTGACTACCTGATCCTGACCCGTACTGCCTCTTGACCTCTGAGCCTGCCTGTTTGATCTGTTTGCCTGGCCTGTCTTCTGGCAGCTGGATGTGGTGAATCTGAAACTCTTAGGTCCAAAAAAGCAATTACAACAGGGAGCAGGCTGGGTCTAAAACAGGCTGGATACTGAGACCAGAAACACATCATTTACTACTTGAATAATGACTAATAATATTTTTCGTCTTTAAGACTAAGATTAAATCTAAGATGGCTTATAAAAACACTATATGTCCTGGAGTTTTTCGCCCAGTGTCAGCTGGAATTACAGAAAAAGGAAACAACCTGGCTTCTATTTTGGATCAATACTAAATAGTTTTGTTAGATCTTGTTCCGGTCATATTCAGCGTCAAATTTCTATCCTTGTTTCCTGTATTTTGGATCTGGCATGGGCGTGCTTTCGCAATGCAAACAAACATCCCATGGTCCTGTCATGATCTCAGCACTGATATCTGGTCTGATTACTCATTTCACCTGCTTAGCTCCGCCCAGTTCTCTTCTGGTCCACCTGCATTAGTCTCTATTTAACCAGCTTTCAGACCAGTCATCAGTGCCAGATTATTTTAAGCTTTTGGTGAGAACTATTCTAGCGTTCCCATGTTCTGACTACCTGATCCTGACCCGTTCTGCCTCTCGACCTCTGAGCCTGCCTGTTCCCATCTGATCTGTTTGCCTGACCTGTCTTCTGGCAGCTGGATGTGGTGAATCTGAAACTCTTAGGTCCAAAAAAAGCAATTACAACAGGGAGCAGGCTGGGTCTAAAAACAATTTTAAAAATTATAAATAAAACAATTAATTACATTTACAATATTCCAAAAAAGGTTTAAAAAAACAATCCACTGGACTTTGTTTCCAAGTCGGAAGAAATTTAATTTCGCTTCCCATCCAGGAAGCTTTTTCAATTAAATGTTTTTTGTAAATAATGATAATAATTTGGAGGACATTAATGACGTCCATAATTTCAATAAATACTTTCCTAAGTGTGGGACCCATGCTGGCCGAAAAAATCCTGGATCATACAACATTTGGAGGGTAGTACTCCGACAGGAGTGAAGCGCCTTGAGATTACATGTGTTGTCAATTGGTGCTAAAGAAATAAACCTAATTGAACTGAATTAAAACAGTATTGGGTTGTAAGTGGATTTATATGGTGTCACTGAACAACAACAAAGCCAAATAATTAAAATATTTAGCCATAATAAAGACATTAAATGAGGATCCTTTATTCATTTCAATACTTCTGAATCCCTGAGAACTATATAACCTCGTAAAAATGTGTCACATTTAACATTCTGAGTTGAGTTAACACTTCTTATTAAACCTGCAGCTTTCCCCTTTAATGCCAGACATTGAGAGTAAAACATTTTTGTGAATGTAGATATTTGGTTTCAGTAATAAGATAATGATTTAAATTAGTGTTTACCATTAGTATTTAATGCTTATTTAAATTGGCACAGCAAATGTTAGGTAAATAGTTGGAATAACTTTTTATTATTAGTAGCTGAATGTTTCTAACAGGTTTCAGTAAGATGCACCACCATCAGCACCCTTAAAGAATGCATAATCTTGATCCTCAATAGGGCTTAAAAAAGCATGATCACTTCTTATAAATCCATTATATTATCCATAAAATTACATTGAAAACATCAGAAATCTGAAAGCAAAGCTGTGTGAATGTCAGTATCCCTGCTGTTGCTTTGAGCTTCTCAGACATTGAATTTCTTTTTGTTTCTCCTTTCGTGAGCCTCTAATATCTTGTTTAATACCTTTTCGGCGTTACAACAAAAACAAACTGAAGGAAAACAAGAGGAAACAAAGAAAAAGGCAAGTTTTACTCCTACCTAAGCTACGCGGGAGCATCAGATACACAAACAAAGCCCCAAACAACAATAAAATATGCATGGACCCTGAAGCTGCCTCCCTCGTTTCGCCTGAAATCAATATCAACCATCCTCCTTTTCAAAGCCTCACAGAAACCGTTCACAGACAATAAAAGAGAATCTTTTCTTTTCTTTTTTAAAGAGTGATTGTCCTTCAAAACTCAGGAATCGAGAGAAAGAAACCAAAAAAAAAATGCCAGGTAGACGAGAGATGGACAACAATTCTCTTAAATTAAACTTTCCAAAGTCATCTGTATGTATATATATGAAGAAATGTTGACTTTGGCTCTACTGAGTATTTTAGTTTTGATTAAATATTGGTGTCTTTACTGCCATGCTTCCTCCGCCCACGTGGGTGCCGCCAAATTGTGGCCAGTTTCTCTGAAGCATCCTGCTAACTCCTTTTCCCTAGCTCCTTTCTAGACTCCTCTGTTCACACCTGCTCCCAATCAGCTCATTAGACCTGTCTTTGTTCAGTCCCCTATATATAGTCTCCCTGTGCAGTTCCTCATCTTTTCCTCGCTCCTCACGTGAGTTTTCCCCTGAAGTTGTCTGGTTTTTCTGTTCCGTGTATTTTTGAAATTTGGTTTTTGGATATTTGCCTCAGTAATTCCATTAAATCTACAAGAACTCACCTCTGCATTTGGGTCCTCAAAACCTCAAACAAACCCTGACAAACATAAAAAAAGTCTTTAGTTTAGAAAAGTTTATTAAAAATATGAATAAGAAGACAAGAAATCTTTTTGTAACACATTTCAGACATGGTGTTGTCTGTAAATGATGTTACTGTATAAGAGAGCAGAGCTTAAGAGAAAGAGAGATGGCGCAAGAAAAAATGTATTCAGCGAAGTCTCTTAAAGTCGTAGGGAAGCGGCTGTTCCAACTGTTGCATTTCCGAATTCTCCCCAGTGGTGCCCGACTTTACACTAGTGAATAAAGTGAATGTGATTGGTCGATTATCAAGGGGGCGGGATTGTTGTGGCGGAAGGTTTGCAAGCAAGTTTGGTTGTCGCCGGTTTGTGGGAAGCATCTTGCTAACCAGTTAGCATCTTAGTGCTAGCAGGTTCCCAATGGGAAATTCCATTGGGACCAAGTAGCACTAAATTGGTGACTTAGAAACGACGCTGTCAAGGAACGCTATGGACAGAGGAAACATGCAAGAGGAGGAGAGTTTAGTGTCGGAGGTCGTGGATGAGTCTCCTCCGTCATCCATTTTTTATTTAGAGGAGGAAAGCGGGGACGAAGATGTTGTGGAAGAGGACGCCAGGGCGGCAGAAGCTTGGTTTGGTGTAGAAGGCTTCCAGCCGTACATGTTTGAGCCCTTGCCTCGCAACGCTGCCAGTTCTGTTAGCTCTACGCCTGCTGAAGACACAGACGTCCATCCCCGTGAACACTGGGACGCAACTCAATGGGAAAGGAAAGGATTCTGGTTTCAACCGTTGCGTATATTAGCTGCGACACATGAATCAAGATGCTATGACTGAAAACATTTGATTGACAGATGACCGTTGATATATGATTGGCTGAATTTAGGTGTTCAGGCTGATGTAGAACTAACTGGCCTGCAGAAGATAAAGGGGAAAAAACAGATTTTAAGGCTGTTTTTTTTTTTTTTTTATAGACATTTTCTAAATTTTGGGACGACATGGTCTGATAAAGAGTAAATTTATATACATGTTTAAGCCAGAATGATTTGACATTTAAATATGACTTCCCTATGACTTTAAGGTTTGGAGTATTCAAATCGTCAAGACGTAGCCGGCGCAGTCTTTCAGTAAGTAAATGGCTTTTATTCAGCACAACTCAAACACTAGTGAGTTCTTCACGGTAATTAACCTCACTACCAGTTAGATCCAGTTCCAGTCAGTATTATTTTAAAATAAATTCTTTAAAAGATTATTACTTTATTATCAGGTCTTCAAATTCTGTCCATCTATTACAGTAAAACATTTCTAAAATAGAATCCAGAGGAAATTTTGACCATAAACCCAAACTGCCTCATCAGATTCCTCTTGATGTGGAGGAGCAGTGGCTCTACTCTGAGTTCCTCTTGTACGGTGGAGCTCCTGATGTCATCTGAGATGGATCATGGGAACCTTACCAAAGAATCTGTTTCCAGTCTACACTCACTGGCCACTTTATTAGGTACCCATGCTAGTAACGGGTTGGACCCCCTTTTGCCTTCAGAACTGCCTCAATTCTTGGTGGCATAGATTCAACAAGGTGCTGGAAGCATTCCTCAGGGAGTTTGGTCCATATTGACATGATGGCATCACACAGTTGCCGCAGATTTGTCGGCTGCACATCCATGATGCGAATCTCCCGTTCCACCACATCCCAAAGATGCTCTATTGGATTGAGATCTGGTGACTGTGGAGGCCATTTGAGTACAGGGAACTCATTGTCATGTTCAAGAAACTAGTCTGAGATGATTCCAGCTTTATGACATGGCGCATTATCCTGCTGAAAGTAGCCATCAGAAGTTGGGTACATTGTGGTCATAAAGGGATGGACATGGTCAGCAACAATACTCAGGTAGGCTGCGGCGTTGCAACGATGCTCAATTGGTACCAAGGGGCCCAAAGAGTGCCAAGAAAATATTCCCCACACCATGACACCACCACCACCAGCCTGAACCGTTGATACAAGGCAGGATGGATCCATGCTTTCATGTTGTAGACGCCACATTCTGACCCTACCATCCGAATGTCGCAGCAGAAATCCAGACTCATCAGACCAGGCAACGTTTTTCCAATCTTCTATTGTCCAATTTCCATGAGCTTGTGCAAATTGTAGCCTCAGTTTCCTGTTCTTAGCTGAAAGGAGTGGCACCCGGTGTGGTCTTCTGCTGCTGTAGCCCATCTGCCTCAAAGTTCCACGTACTGTGCGTTCAGAGATGCTCTTCTGCCCACCTTGGTTGTAACGGGTGGTTATTTGAGTCACTGTTGCCCTTCTATCAGCTCCAACCAGTCTGGCCATTCTCCTCTGACCTCTGGCATCAACAAGGCATTTCCGCCCACAGAACTGCCGCTCACTGGATGTTTTTTCTTTTTCGGACCATTCTCTGTAAACCCTAGAGATGGTTGTGCGTGAAAATCCCAGTAGATCAGCAGTTTCTGAAATACTCAGACCAGCCCTTCTGGCACCAACAATCATGCCACGTTCAAAGTCACTCAAATCATCTTTCTTCCCCATACTGATGCTTGGTTTGAACTGCAGGAGATTGTCTTGACCATGTCTACATGCCTAAATGCACTGAGTTGCCGCCATGTGATTGGCTGATTAAAAAATTAAGTGTTAACGAGCAGTTGGACAGGTGTACCTAATAAAGTGGCCGGTGAGTGTATAGCAACAAGGACTTAATGCCACATATAGCAAACATTAAGATAGTAGACCTTCTGCAGGCTCAGCCATCCAGGTGAATTTTAGATATATTTGATATTAATCAATAGCAGCAAGTGGTCGTGGTTTAATCGAAGCTGTCGACCACCTGCGATTTGTTTTCTTTACTGTTTAATTTGTTCAGAATAAAGGCTGTAATTATAGGAAACATAAATGCATATTCCTCTCACAGACATTTTCCCTTAATTAAAATTGTGAATCTCCGGTTGGAGGTTAAAACGAGGAAAATGTGCTGCAGTGGGAAGGAAGCGGTCTCCCCTCCTCCTCTGGAGCTCAGTGCTGAGGATGAATAACAAAGAGCCGTCCTAACGGGCCAGCAGCGCCGCTTTTACCCAAATTAATCAGGAGAGGGAGGCTGAGCGGAGGGCGTCGGGGGAGCCCGCTGAGTTTTCCATTAATTCTGCTTCTAAAATCTATAATTAAACCAAGAGTTGATGTTTTCTCTGTTTTCTTGCCATTTTACTCGTCTTCAAACACATTTTTATGCACTATAGATGACAGAGGAGTGTATGTGTGCTTAAACATGCAGACAGAGATTTATTCACTTTAATGATGCAACTATTTATAAAGCTTCAATTCATAAATCTTTTCTCCCTGATCATTTCATCATTTTTTTACAGCTTTTTTTCCCATACTTTTCTTCAGACCTCCTGTTTTATTGTTGTTTTCCATTTTCTTTCCGTTTCGTCTTAGTTTTATGTCACTCATTCCTGCTCCAGTTAAATTCTTCTTTTTTCAATGTTTTTATTTCATATTCAAATTTCACTGCATTTTATTTCTCCTCTCTGATAACCAGGAGACGTGACAACAGATTCTGATAGGAATTGTGATCGTATTCAGATCAGAGAAGTTAGAGTCACAGAAGGCAGCTGCTCACCTCTCAGGAAGTGACCCAGATTAACGGTATTTTAATTATCTCCAGTCTGCCACATCATTACATCATCCACGTTAGCAGATGAGGAGACATCCATGGCTGCAGCCTTATCAAAATAAAACTTTTTTTTCTTAGCTGAAGGACGCCGTTCTCATTCCATTCCCAGATCTTTACGGTATATCCAGACAGAGGAACTGTCTGTTGGGTTAAAAAAATGTGAGTTTATAGAGGACGAAATGATCAGACACAGACAAGGATTTGCAACAACAGCCTCTGCAGAAGGGAGAAGAACTGCTAGGTCACGACCAGCACCTCCCTTCACACTAGAGCCTTTATTAACAGATCACAATAGGATTGGGGGGGGGGTCTTAAAGGAATAGTACACCCAAAACATGATTAGCCTTCATTTTCTCCTCACCCCCATGCTGAACAACACTCTGGAGTACTTTTTTGATATCTCAAATGCATCTGGAGATCTGGGAGGCTTCTTGCTGTCTGCTGACATTCAAATAATGGAGGTCTATGGCGCCCGAGGCAGAAAGGTCCATAAAAGTCCACAAAAAACGTGTCAATATTCCTCCATACTGCTCGTCCAATGTATTCCAAGTGTCCTGAGTGGGTAGCATCCAGAATTTACTCGAAACGAAGTCATTTAGAATGTTTTTAGAGCATAAACAGTAGTTTATAGGATTTTTCACTTTCTGCCTCGGGCGCCATAGACCTCCATTATTTGAATGTCAGCAGACAGCAAGAAGCCTCCCAGATCTCCAGATGCATTTGAGATATCAAAAAAGTACTCCAGAGTGTTGTTCAGCATGGGGGTGAGTAGAAAATGAAGGCTAATCATGTTTTGGGTGTACTATTCCTTTAAATGTCTGCAAACGCTGCCTGTCCAGCCGGAGCAGACTGGGATTCCTACCAGAGTAGGGATGGAACGGTTTATGAAAACCGTCCGAACCGTTCTCATAGGCGAAGCGTTTACACTCCAGAGCAGAAGGTGGCGGTACTGCGACCAAAGCCAACCACCAGTAGAGAAGAAGAAGCGAAGCAGCGTAGCCGGGTGTAGCAGAAAAAATCAGTTGTTGTGGAGAATTGTGTGGGTATGGCGAGTGGGAAAGAACAGGAGTTGGAAGACGCGCCAGCAGCACTTTATAGGTCTGCTGTATGGGACCACTTTGCATTTAGAGTGACCTACGATGACGGCGGAAAGAAAGCTGGGGATAAAAGTGAAACAGTGTGCAAGCATTGTGCAACACGTTTTGGTTATGCTAACAGCAACATGACCAACATGTCAGGCTAACCCCGAAATCCCTCATACTCCGTCAGCGCTCCGCTCCACCCACGGGCAGAGCTAGATGGGGGGCCAGGGGTGGCCATGACCACCCTTAGCCAATCATTGTCCACCCGTGTGGCCACCCCCACCATGTTTTCCCTCTAAAACAGATGGTGGCAGCAGTAATACTCTCAAGTGGAATATTCAAAACATTTTAATTTTTATATATATTAACAATTACTTGAAAAAAAAACACTGTGGTTAATTATGCACATTATGTACTAACATTAAAGATGATAAGTACAAAATTCATGCTCTTTTCAGAACTAGATTTTGTGTTTTATGGGGTAAAGAGAAAACTATGTGTCTCTGCAGGTCATTTAAGAGTCTTCAGTAAAATTGTTGATAAATAACTATTTTAATAAGACCTATTAAATAATCAATTTATGTAGATGTTAGTACTTGTAAATATCAGTTTTATGCAAGATGATTATAGATAAAAGTAGGTAAGTAATGAAACTGGAAAATATGTTTGCCCCAGAACTCAAACCTTAAAGAATTTTATCTAGAAAGCACAGATGTTTAAATATTTATGCGTCTATTTGGCTACGTTCACACTGCAGGCCTTGATGCTCAATTATGTTTTTTGTTTTTTTTGTGAAATCCGATTTTTTTGCGTTGCCATTCATATTTCCAAATATATGCAGTTCTCCTGTGTGAACTGCAGTCATGCAATGCAAGTGTGCCGCATACGCAGTAGAGGATGCAATGACGTGACATGGATGGTAGTGCCGGCGCGCATATAGCGATCTTTTCCAACCACAAAAACTCAATCTTTTCAAGATGGTTAAACATAAATACTGCTCTCTGCATCATCATCCGCCACGGTTGGTGTTTTTCTTGCCGCTTTTGTGTAGCAAGAAGCAGAATAGTGACCTTTGTCGGGTATTAAAGGAGAATTCCGGTTTTTAACACTTTTAGCCCATTTTCTGGAGACTCCAGGATGAAATCGAATGATCGACACCAAAATTTTGACAATTGGTCCTGTCTCTGCTTTTTGGCTCATGCAGAATCCCCCCCTGGCTGCTTCAGAATGGCTTCCATAGTGCATGTCCGATAATGTCCTTAAAACAACCTTAAACGTTCTTTTTTTAAAATATGCTACTCACCGGGTCGTCAGCGCTGTTCAATGACGTTCCAAAAAAAGTTTCGTGAAGAAAAACCGTTCCTGTCTTGTTTTATTTAGCATTTTGTAAATCCCAGAACTATTTTTTCCGATACATCACAACCGCTTATAAACTTCCGCTTCCCGTTCGAATCTGAAGCGTTGGCGACAATGTCTCTATATACTCCTCCTCAGTATATTCCGGTTCAAAACGGTATCCTCTACCGTCAAACTCAAAGTCCAATATGTCCTCCTCAAGAATCCACCTTTCGTATTCCATTTTCAGAGTTTATTAAAGTGTTTAACAGAGACGTTAGCACCTCGACGTCGGAGTACACAGAGTGAAGCAGAAACACTTGGGCCTTGCGAAAAGACTACAACTAATCGTAAACAGGCCCCATTTCCGTTTCCGGTGGCGGAGGGATATTGACTATTCCAACAGAACTCAATGGGATTTACAAAATGCTAAATAAAACACTACAGGAACGTTTTTTCTTTACGAAACTTTTTTTGGAACGTCATTAAACAGCGCTGACGACCCGGTGAGTAGCAAATTTTAAAAAAAGAATGTTTAAGGTTGTTTTAAGGACATTATCGGACATGCACTATGGAAGTCGTTCTGAAGCAGCCAGGGGGGATTCTGCATGAGCCAAAAAGCAGAGACAGGACCAATTGTCAAAATTTTGGTGTCGATCATTCGATTTCATCCTGGACACTACAGAAAATGGGCTAAAAGTGTTAAAAACCGGAATTCTCCTTTAATGACGGCCAGGTCGGATGAATCCGTTCAGACACAGGTCGCATTTGAAAAGGTCAGATTCGTATTGGATTCAGGACCAAATAACCAAGTGGCCTGGGTCACATTGGAAAAGATCAGATCCAGGAGGCATATGGGCAAAAAAAAAACGGATTTGGGTCACTTCAGGCAGTGTGAACGAACCCAAAGTCAGCAAAGGTTGTAGGAAAGATAGTTTGTCTTTATTTAGAAAATATGGATGTTGTGCCCATTAATTTTCCTGTTATAGATTGGAAATGACGTATCAACTTTTGGCCACCCTTCGTTGTACATTGGTTATTGCCTGGCCACCCTTATAAAAATGTTCTGGCTCCGCCCCTCTGCGCTCCAGACCGGCTGCTCAAAGCAAAGCCTGCAGCCTCCACTGTGGCTCCCGTCCGCTCCGCTCTGAGTCCCTTGGAGATGGTAGAGAGCATGCGCCAAATGATTAAATTCAAAGCAGCAAAACATGCAGAAATGATCCAGGGTTTCCGCGGATCATTAAGAATAATTACAATACATCAATTTTTGGGGATTTTTTCATTAATTTCATTAATTTTTTGGGGATTTCGTGTAACAATCAACATATACCGAACCGAAAACCGTGACCATGAAACCGTGAACCGAACCGTGGATTTTGTGAACGGTTCCAGCCCTATACCAGAGGTGTTTAAATAAAAAGCAATGGTTGAGAATCCTTATTAAAAAACTGGATCTTACAAGTTTTTCTAATTAAATATCTGCTTTTGTTTCATCGTGTAATTTTTTTTATACCTAAATCGATTTGGAACGAATCTAAAACTTTCAAGATGGAAAAAGCAGAAATACTTGCTGGTGGATTTCTCTTGACTTCATCATCACTGTTTTGTTTTTTCTTGGTTTCACCCTTTCTGCATCATTTCCCCCTCTTCCCTTCTTTGTGTCCATCCTCTCTTCACCCCCCGCCCCTTTCAAAGGGAGCATCCGCTCTCCTGTTCTTCCCTGCTTTTTGTTCCCAGACAGAAATCATCCCTGTCTGCGCTGTCAGGCTGCAGATTGAGGAGGTGTGTGTGTGTGTGTTTTGCATGAATGGCTGCCATTTTTCCCCTCAGCGTTTCTCCACAGCATCCCCCCCCCCTCCCCACACACTCACCTTCTGAATTGAATGAGGTGCTCTAATGTCATTTTCACCGACCGAAGAGGAAACAATAGACGTTCCCCACCTCTGTAATAGCAGCTGCGGCTGCAGGATGTCTGCACATCATCCCTCCGCAATCAGCCTTTAAAAACAATTACTGTAGCCCAGGTCTGTGAATGAAAGCATGAAGACGAAGCATCCGAGCTGACAGGCATCACAGGTAATGAGCCTGTTTTAATCTGGTTTGCTGGGAGGAAATCTCCAACCGTGAGCGTAGAGGAGCTGCTTGGCCACTCGGAATAACCACAACAATAAATGCTCTTTACACGTCAGCGACCAGCGAGAAACTGGGACCAATTATCTCATCAAAAAGGCATTTTAATAACAAGTTAACCCCTGATGTGCCTCACAGATGTGCCCTGATAACCTCATGTCACCAATATTACATCACCTATTGCCGAATAAATACAATGAAATAACGAAGGAGGAGAGAACTGGAGCTTCTCCCTGATCAGCAATATTTAACTTTATATAAAACAGATTAAATGTAGAAATGTTGTCAGAGACAAAGGGAGCATTTACTGCACTTAGAGACGTCTGTTTTAAAGGTGAAAAAAAACAAAGTGCTGCAGTGTTTAAACGCACTGATTAACTGATCGCCATCAGTGTGAGAACCAGCCTGTGAAACGGTGTACTGGTGATCATGGGCGGGTTTAAGAAATGTGGGGCCCTATGCAAAGACGGGCAGTGGGGCCTCTGAATTAAGAAGACATCAAACAGCCCCATTCTCCAGATAGAGAAATGTTAATAGAATAGACATCCATTCTCTGTTCTAGGTTGTGTCCCTCTCTTCTTGTCCCTTTTCTTCTTGTTTTCCTCTCTATGTTTTGTACTCAGCTGACTTTTCATGCTGTCTCTAAAGGAATGAAAGATTTTTTCCAAGCACTAAGCTCACTTAGCTGATTGCTCCTTCCTGTGTTTCCAAAAAGGCCAAAGTAAATAACCCAGTCCTTCTTTTCACTGTAGACAAGCCATGATCTGCTTATCTGTTCTCCATTTTTTATTTGGATGAAATAATAGCTGCATGAATCATGACAGCAGACAAGATAGAGGAGAGCAGGAGGCGGGGTTACCAATCTACTCGCTCTGGAGAGCAGAGTTCGCTGCTTTTAGATGTTGTCTCCAAAGTAGCAGAAAAAAGTCGCTAGATTTGGCGCTAGGTACTTTTTAGAAATCAAAGTGCTAGAGGGGTCTGAAAAGTCACTAGCAACTAAAACACTAAGTTGGCAACACTGCTCTTCGCATCGTTTGTTTTCAAATGGTTTCAAATGCTGAGATCGGTCCGATCACGGAAACCGAGATAACTGTTGAGTCTAAATGGCACGCAAAACTGAACCGGACCGCGGAAGACTCAACCAAACCACGCAAAACTGGTACTAGTTCATTAGTGGGGCTCGGCGAGGTTCAGTTCTGGCTCAGTTCTCAGATAACAAGGAGCGCATGAGCAGACCGCGTCATCTTACAGTCAGCCTCCGTAATCAGGAAATTTCAGACATTCATCAAAAGTGGTTGAATGACTTTATTGATCTCACAGTGGAGACAATTACTCGTTACATCAGCTCAAATAGCCAAAAAGAGAAGAAGGAGGTGCCAAAAGATAGATAGAGGAGAGAGCAGGAGGCGGGGTTACCAATCTACTCGCTCTGGAGAGCAGAGTTCGCTGCTTTTAGATGTTGTCTCCAAAGTCTCCAGTAGCAGAAAAAAGTCTCTAGATTTGGCGCTAGGAGCTTTTTAGAAATCAAAGTGCTAGAGGGGTCTGAAAAGTGGCTAAATATAGCGACTAAAGCGCTAAGTTGGCAACACTGCTCTTTGCATGGTTTGTTTTCAAATGGTTTGCTGCTGTCTGTTTGGACCTTTCTGAACATGTGCAGCAAATGGACTGATCCAATATGGTGGACACTGAAGGGGGGGGGCTGAGACACACTAATATTATCAGCGTTCTGATGGCATTTTAGCAAAAATTATTGTTATCAAAAACATAATTATTGTGTACAAATAAGTGATAGCTGTATTAACCATACATCTAAAACAAGTTTTATGGGGCCCCCAGGAACTTGGGGCCCTAGGCAACCGCCTAGTATTGCCTAATGGTGAATCCGCCCCTGCTGGTGAGTTTTAACACAATGCCAAGAAAAAAAAAATCACCAGTGTTAAGTAAACCAGCTGTTCCTGCCCCTTCATCTGGGGAAGGTCATAAGGTCATTTCCAAAGTGGAAGATGATGCAGAAGATGCCTGAGCTGATTTTCTGCTGTCTTCCAAAACAAGCTTAAATCAGAGGCAATCAGACTGTCGGTCAGTTTCTCCAAAGATGGGATGATGTTGAATTCAACAGTCTTATGTTTACATTTTATCACTGCTGCACTTTAGAAACGGGAATGTCTTGAGAGCTGCACTGAATGAAATTTCTTTTTGTGTACACTCTGTGTACAATCCATTGAGGACAGAAATTATTCTGTTCGCTACAGGCTCTGCTTAAAAACAATGAATTAAAGAAAGCAACTCAGTTTACTAACGTGTAATCAATCCGCAAAATTAATAAAAAATGAAAAATAAATGCTTTTTGCGATCACTGAGTCTGGGAGCGGCCATTTTTGCCTAAATATAGTAACCCCTCCCTCCTGCCATCTTCCTGCAGTCACAGCACTGGGACTTGATCAACAGCCGATACCGCACCGCGACGTCACTAACCAGTAGGTGGCAGTAGTGTTCTTTGACAAACAGTAAAGCACATACAAATGAAAATGACTTTTAATTAAAAACACTGATCATTTATTGGACAGGATGGAATAATTTCACATTTAAAGAATATTTGAATTCTGAATATGAGCGGACTTTTCCTTGAAAGCTGGATGAGGATGTGGAGGAAAACCTTTCTGTTTTCCTCAGCGTATAAATGTCTAAACAACGTTTCTCTGCAGCATCTGCAGCCAATAAATGAAGTGGAGAAGAAGAAACAGTTTCCAGAGGGCAGCCCTGCAGATACAGGCAGCTCCTCCTAATCATCAGAACTCAGGCTTTATCCTGGAGGCCTTTTAAGTTCCTGCCTTGGAGGCTGAATCTGGATGCAGAACAACAAATATGATGTTTAATCAACACAATAAATATTATTTAAAGCTGGACGCCTTCCTGCAGGGTTTTCAGGTACCATGACGCCGTGGGAGTGGATGCGTAGCGGTGGATGGACACCATGCCTGCAGAGCAGAGCGTGTGGGCGTACCGCCGAGCCGTCAAGCCTTTTCACTCTCCCGGCATTGATACTCTCTCAGCTAATGGACTCTCCGCTCGCCTCTGAAAACACACTTCATGTCGCCATTTGCTCCTCCACTCCTTTTTCACCCCGTCTTTCATGAAAGCTGCCGTCCAATGAGGTCAAACTGAAAGAGTCAAGCTGATTAGTTAAACCGCCCGGCAGCGTTGCTCTAAAAGTCCTTTGGTCTGACGGGGAAATGGAATGAAGAGAGAAAACATCAAATTTAAAATCTTTACACGATTATTATCTGACTGAAAATGAAACTATTCATGCTTTAAAACAACATTTTACGTGAAAACAATTAGGAAATAAAAACCCATTTAGCTCCTGCAGTATTTCTGTTGACATAGATTTAGAAATAATGATTATATATATCACTTAGGGAAATCAAGCAGATAAATTTAGCGTTTCCTTTTTCTGCCAAACACTGATGATATATATCGACAGAATCCTGTATTATCTAACCGAGGTTGATAGATGGTAATTGTGGCTTTTTAAGTAGCTAACATCCAGAAAATGTTGCTGCAGGGTCTGAATAACAAGCCCTCTTCAATGCACTTCAAGTCTTTTTCTATTTTTTTTTCTGCAGAATGTGTTTACATTGGATGAAACGATCTAGAAATAAGTAAAAATGTCTTAAATTAAGTGTATTTACCCTTAATTTGAGTAGGTAAAATAGAATTAGGATTTTTAGTCTCAAACTAAGATAATTAGATAATAAGCACTTGAAATTAGACAATGAATTGTGTTTTCTTGTTCAGGAATGAGGGGAAGATGGACCTGGAGATCGATAGGCGGATTGGTGCGGCGTCTCCTGTGAAGCGGGCCGTGTACTGGTCTGTGGTGGTGAAGAGAGAGCTGAGCCAAAAAGGAAAGCTCTGGATTTACCGGATGATCTACGTTCCTACCCTCATCTATGGTCATGAGCTTTGGGTCATGATGGGAAGAATGAGATCCCGGATCCAAGCGGCTGAAATGAGTTTTCTCCGTAGTGTGTCTGGGCTCTCCCTTAGAGAGGGGGAGGAGCTCCGTCATCCGGGGGGGACTCAGAGTAGAGCCGCTGCTCCTCCACATCGAGAGGAGCCAGTTGAGGAGGCTCAGGCATCTGGTTAGGATGCCTCCTGGACGTCTCCCTGGTGAGGCGTTCCAGGCACGTCCCACTGGGAGGAGGACCAGGGGGAGACCCAGGACACGCTGGGGGGACTATTACCCCATTTACATTACCCTTGAAAAACCGATCCATGCCGAGACCGGTCCGAGCTCGGATCAGTTAACCGGTTCTTACACGTCACACTATCTCGGTTCCTCGACTCCTCGCCTCCTAGTGACGATCTGCGGTATTACTGCCAGTATTGAAGGAGGAAATCAAGCAGTTGGTGGCGGTAATGCACCAAAAGCTGTTCGCCAACCGCCATAAAACACAAGAAGAAGAAGGCGAAGAAGGAGGGAATCAAGCAAATCAAAATGGCGGCGCCTGTCACATTCAGAAAGTTATGCCTGATTATTATCATCATCCCAGGTCGCACCACTCTCTTTTGAAGCCATTATTTAAAATGTTACGTGGAGAAGATTTTGATTGTTGTTTATAGTTGTTCTTCTTCTTCTGTTTTGTGTTGGTTGGCAAGCGACTTCCAGAGGGGCATTACCGCCACCTACTGGAATGGAGTGTGAATCGCGATGTGCAGCCAGGCGTAGATGACGCGTTCTGCTCATGCGATCTTGTTATCAGAGAACCGAGCCAGGGAAAAACCGAGCCGAGCCCACCTCTGGAACTGGTCTGCAGTTAGCGCGGTCCGGTTGTGGTTCAGTTCGGTTTGCTTTCCATTTACACACCATAAGTTATCTCAGTTACAGAGCTCGGACCGGTCTCGGCACGGTTTTTCAAGGGTAGGGTAAATGGGGTATTAGTTTCTCGGCCTGGGGGCGCCTTGGGATTCCCCTGCAGGAGCTGGCCCAAGTGGCTGGAGAGAGGGACGTCTGGGCCCCCCCACTGAAGCTGCTAGCCAAGCAGAGAGCAGAACCCTGACAAACATACTGTGAACTTTTAAACCCTGAGCTGTAGCTGCATGCAACAATTGAAAAATCATACCATGTATGTCCGGTTTAAGACCAGAGAGATGGTGATTGACTTGAGGAGAAAACCACCACCTCACTCCACCATGAACATCCAGGGGAAGGACATAGAAACTGTGGAGCGTTTGAAATCCCCAGGTGTTCACGTCAATGATAAACTGGACTGGACTCATAACAGCGACGCCCTGTATAAGAAGGGCCAGAGCCGCCTCCCTCCACCTCCTGAGGAGGCTGAGGTCCTTTGCAGTGAGCAGGCTCCTGCTTCAAACCTTCTACTCTGTGTTGGCCTCAGCCCTCCTCTACGCTGTCGTCTGCTGGGCTCCTGGCAGCGCAGAGCGGGACTTTAAGAGACGTGTGCTGATGAAGGTTCTCAGTCATCCAGGTCATAGTCTTTCTGAAAAATTCAAAAAATATCCACTGGACTTGGTTTTCAAGATTTGAAGACGTTTCTCCATCTCTCCAGGAAGCTTTCTCAATTCAAATGTCTGGATCCGCAGTGAGTTTGAGTCTTATATAGACAAGGCCTTGTATTGCTTGGAAACATGCAATGGTAACCGATGAATGGGTCGTTTGGTTCCACATTTACAGGCCAATGATGGAAACTGGTGAGGAAGGACTTTTCTGTCCCAGGCTGCACTCTGGACTCAGTGGCTGAGAGGAGGGAGCTGTCCAAGCTTCCATCCATCATGGACGCCACCTTCCACCCTCTGCAGCAGACTGGAGAGGAGCTGAGCAGCTCCTTTAGTCAAAGACTTTTACAGCCTGTTTGGAAAAAGGAGCTGCTGTCATTCATCCCTGCTGCAACCAGACTCTACAATGCAGCATTAATACCGCAATAACTGCTGCAATGTTTAATGTGCAATTACTACTTAATACCCTGAGCAATAACTATATATAATATATTAATATAAATATCCTTCTATATGAATATCAATTAAATTCCGTTCAGTTTATTTCTATAGCGACAATTCACAACACACGTCATCTGAAGGCCCTTTACCAGATCATACAGTCAAACTGACCCAAAGTTTAATCTAAGGAAAACCAGCTGATTGAATCAACTCCTTGACTCGAACAAAGGCAATCCCTCAGGCTAAGCAAGCTTGCAGCGACAGTGGAGAGGAAAAACTCCCTTTTAACAGGAAGAAACCTCCAGCAGCCGGGGTGTAACTTTGTAATGAAAGTTGGTGGGGACAGACGGGTGGGGGCTGATGGAGCTGTACTAACTCCACCCCGATGCCTTCATTAGGGTTTTGTATTTTCAAAACATGAGCTCACACATATATTTATTGAAAACTTTACTCTTGTTGAGAACAAAAGAGAACCACAATACACTGATATTTACAGAGAGTTACAGAGATGACCTTCGGTGGATTAAATATATATATATTTATATATAGGGCTCAAAAACACTAATGTATGAAAATATAACAAATAACAGGTGATTCTGATGCCAAATCAATATATATCATGCATCCCTAGAACTACAATTTAAATTCCATCCATCTAGAAAGATATGGATACCCTGTAAACTTTCTGCTAATATATTTTATTGCCTGTTGCATATCCCATAAATCTGTTTCACCTTTAAATCTGCAGCTATCCCTGCTTCTCTCTTTATGAACCATGAGCCAGAAACTAAATATAAAATATGTAGAAGCTCTGCAGTCTGATTCTGTCTGTTCTATAAAAAAACATGTTAGTTTTAAGCTGTAACTGGGAGTAATGGTCCTCTGAGAAGCCCAGCTTTTCTGAACTGGTTAAGAAAAACACAACATTTCAACTGTTTTCTCAAGCTTCTTGCATTATATTAGTAACTTGCAGAGGTGGAAAGTAACGAAATACATTTACTCAAGTTACTGTATTGAGTAGGTTTTTTTGTATTTTTGAAGTAGTTATTAAAATTGGTAATTTAAATTTTACTTGATTACGTTTTGAGTGAAGTATTTCGTTACATTACAAATCCCATCCGTTACTGAGTAAAAAAAAAAAAACTTTGGAAACCGAAAGGAAGACAAAAAAATGGGGCCCAGAAGCACTACAGCGAGTGACGTAATCAGCATGTAGATCTAGGCTACCAGGCGCCAAGTCTTTCTGTAGGAGATTGGGAACGAGATGGAGGTGGATCAGGAGAGCGACGACGGTTCAGAGAACGTTTCACTAGAAATGCTAGCTGAAACATCGAATTCTGGTGCCCAAAACGACGAAAATCCTCGGCCACATTTGAAAGACTGCTTTTCATTTAAATCCAAGAGGGCCAACAGTATCATCATGCAATGCCAGATGTGTCTGCCAAAGGTGACTGAACTGGCGGCATTAAATAACTCCACATCTAATCTGCGGAAGCATGTTTTGGTAAGTATTTAGTGCATTGGTACTTCAAACAAAGTTTTCATGACTAATAGCCAATTAGCAAAACAACCTGTTTCGTGGCATTGCTAATTTTGTCTAGCACAGGGGTCGGCAACCTGCGGCTCCGGAGCCGCATGCGGCTCTTTCATCCTTATACTGCGGCTCTGAGTGGCTTGGGAAAATAAATAGCTAAAAAAAAAATAAGTATTTAATTTAAGTCAGTGTTTCCCACAGCACTATCTTGGCGAGGTTGGCAACAGTTTTTTTTTCTTAAATGTAACTAAGTAAGTTTTACTCAAAATACATTTTAAATTAGCTACTTATTACTTTTACTTGAGTAATTTTTTTGATGGGTAATTTTACTTGTACTTGAGTAATATTTCATCCAAGTATTGGTACTTTTTCCACCTCTGGTAACTTGTATAAACTTATATCTGCTGCCTTTTTTGCGGAAAAAGCTCTGCATGTCTAACAAACAGATTTTTAGTTGGCATCTCTAATTTTTTTCAACTTTTACTTAAATATCGAAGAAGCTACTGGTTAATATTCACTGAGTGCTGCTGTGTGTCTCTCCTCCTCCATGTAGCTACTCTGTACGCAGTGAAATGCGGCCGATGATGTCACACCGAGAGGCGGGACAAGGAAGCAGCAGGAGAGCGGGAAAAAACACGGACTCAAAGCGCTCTGAACACTGATAGCTGCACCCAACCTCTGTTACCTTTGGCTAAATTAAATCAGTGGGGAAAAAGGCGGAAATTATATGTGGGGACATGCCCAGTCCTTCAGAAAGTTACGCCTGTGTCCAGCAGAACCAGGCTCAGTGTGAGCGGCCGTCCGTCAAGGCCAACTGGGGTTCACATAGAAAAAGGACCATAGATAGAGAAGGCAACTGTAAAAGGCGGCCCCGTCCAGGAAACACACAGCCAGGCAGACGAGCTCCGAGCCAGCTCCCATGTCAGAGGATGAAGAGAGCACATCCAGTTAGTCACAGTCAGAGAAACAGGACTACACTGGAAAACAGGCCAAGCTCCAACATCTAGAAACAAAGGTGTTGATGGCAGCAGCACAGCTGATATTTCTCTCCAGGATGGAGTCACAGCCTGGGTAAAAGAATCCGGTTGTTAACAAGCAGGTCTATGGAGAAACTGACTGCATACAGGGGAGATCAATCAGCCTCACAATTCAAGTGTGTGGAAGCAGAAACAAAAAGGTGCAGGAAACCAGATGTTTGTCGTCGCTGATATTCTGAAACAGAGTTCCTTGGAGAGTCGATTAAAAACACTAATATTGGATTAAAATAGTTGTTTCCGTTAGAAAAGATGCAGATCATTGAGGACTTTTCCTGTGAGGAGAGAGGAAAGGATGCTGGAGCACTGAAAGCAGCCATCATGAATTCAACATGTTGACATTAGGAAGGCTTCCTGCCCAGACCAGATTTATGGCCATTCTTTAAAATACTGAGCTGATCTATTGAGTGCAGGTCTACATCATATTCTTCACTGTCTCTTGATTCACACCATGGTCCCACTGGTTGGAACGTCTCAAAGATTATCCATGTTAACAAGACTAAAGCACAAAAGCAACTAAATGACCTTTAGACTCGTTTCATTAACATCTTTGAGTTTGAAAATTGTTAAAACTATTATTCTTCAGTGTGTTGGATGGGAAACTGATCCGTTGCATTTTGCTTTGCAGATGTTTCACCTGCATTTAATCCCATGCAACCAAATCTTTTGATTCAGAGGCTTTTAAATTGATTTAATCTGCCTCAGCGGCCATTTTTATGGATTTCAGATTTTTGGTCTATGAGGGAACAGAGTGTTTGTTAATAACCGCCGGTCAGATGGTGTCTCTGTATCAACAGGTTCACCTCAGGGTTGTAGTTCATCTGCTCTGCTTTATATTTTGTACACAAATGAATGTAAAACACTCTTGAACACAGTTACACTGGAAAACTCATCTAGAAATAAGTACAATTTTTTTTAAATTAAGTGTATTTAACCTTAATTTTAGTAGGTAACTGAGATAGTTTGCCAATGGAATGAGTATTTTTACTTATAAAGTAAGATAATTTAATAACATGCACTTGAAATAATACAATGCAATTGTGTTTTCTTATTTTAGATGTAAATTGTCTTGTTCCATTGGCAAAAATTCTCTTTTACCTCCTAAATCCAAGAACAAATTAACTTATTTTAAGAAAAAAATGACTGGTCTAGATTTCGATTTTTTTCCCAGTGTATCTTAAGTTTTCACATGACACTGACTAGTTAACTCCTGGGACAGGACTCTCATTTTTAATTGAGTTAAAAAATAAAAAATAAAAACTTTTGATTTTAGACGTAAAAAGATAGCTACACCCAACCTCTGTTAGCGCCACACTAGACAGATTATTCATTGAAGGCGTTGAGCTGATCTCCTCTGATAAATATTTAGGCACAATTTACTGCAATCAGCTTAAGTTTGGGGTTTAAACTGCATCTGCTGTGAAACGAGCTCAACAAAGACTGAACCATCTAAGGAAATTGAAGCCTTTTTCATTCAGTCCAATTATACGGAAGCCCAGAGCGGCCATGCCCCTCCGATACTTATTCACGGTTATTTTCTCGAGAAAACAAGTTAATTTTCTCAATATCTAAAACAACGAAAGCCTTTTTCTCGTTATAACCAGATGACTGGTGTGTGTTAAAACTAGGGGTGTCAACAATAATCGATTCAGCGATGCATTGCAATGCAGGGCATGCACGATTCAGCATTGATGCGGCAACGTGCCATAATCGATTATGTCACTGTTTATTTTCTGGCCTCAAATGGACAAGTTGTGAAGTTTCAATTACTTCCGGGGGCATACCAACAACAATCAAGATGGCTGAGGCGGATGGAGATGACCGCGATAGACGGGTAGGCCTAATTAAAACGCATCAAAAGCTTGGAAAGCGGATATCTGGGCACATTTCGGATTTTACGAAGTCAATTGGATTTTGATGCATCGCAATGCATCGTAGAATCGAATTGAATCGAATCGTTACCTGGTGAATCGTAATCGAATCGAATCGTGAGGGTAGTGCCAATGCACACCCCTAGTTAAAACTGATTCCATCCTTCGATACTACAACAGCGGGAGAGGATTTATAAGTCACTGCAGCCTATGTGTAATTCTGTAGATTTAGATTTATTTATTTATTTGACGGGGAGAGTGTACCTTTCTGCAAAAGAACCCAGAAATAGCCTAAAGGCTATCTGCCTTTTGTATCTATGCTTCTTTTTCTATGTCTGCTTCTGTCTCCTTGAACCCCAGTGGGCCTCAGCAGATGGCCGCTCACACTGAGCCTGGTTCTGCTGGAGGTTTCTTCCTGTTCAAAGGGAGTTTTTCCTCTCCACTGTCGCTACAAGCATGCTTAGTGTGAGGGATTGCTGAAGAGTCAATGAGTCGATGCAATCAGCTGGTTTTCCTTAGATAGAAAACTTTGAATCAATCTGACTGGATGATCTGGTGAACTGGAAAGTGATCTGAGATGACATGATGTGAATTGGAGCTATAGAAATAAACTGAATTGATCTGATTGGTTAAAAGCCGCTTGACTTTGGCCTGAGTCATCAAAAGGTCAACGCGTTTTGGCATCTGAATTTTGCAGTTGAATTCTGTCTGTCATGACCAGGCCTGTTTGCTCTCACTAAGGCCCCGTCCACACGAAGTCAAAACGAACACGAAACGCTAATATTTTCCAGAACGTTTGTCGTAAAGACGGAGACGTAAAATAAATGTGATCGTCCACACGAATGCATGAAAACGCTGCAAAATGTATGCCAGGCCTGTAAGTGGCGCTGTGGTGCCAAAGCAAAAATAGGCGACGAAATGTTGGGCATGCGCAGTAATATTTATACATGGTTGCCCTGCGGGTCCATTTTGGTGGTTCAGTCAAATTCAGGTGCTGAACTATGTGGTCGATATTGCTCTGTTCTTCCTGGAGATATTCCAGAAGAAGAAGATTCTGTTGTAAGCCCGACAGCAGGGTGAGTAGCATGAGCAGCAACCATTCAACACAGTACGGCGCCATTGTTGCTGTGATACTGTGTCGCGCATGCGTGTTTAGAGGCGACGCTATGACGCATGCGTGTAAGAAAAATATGCGGTTAGAGCGTAAAGATGGAAACGCGAAAACGGCGTTTCAAAATCTTCCCACTCTGAAGGCTTAATAAAAAAAAGATTGTTTACAGACCCCCGAAACGCCTGCTTCGTGTGGATGAGAGGCTGGTTTGGTGAAAAATTTGTGCGTTTAGGCCAGGGTTTGACTTTGTGTGGACGGGGCCTAAATTGGTTATTTCTTTGACCAGTACTGAGGGGCTGAACAGGGAGTGTTTTTATGGCTGACTGAACAAAGGCTGGACTAACGAGCTGATAAGGAGCAGGTGTGAGTTGAGCTGACGAGGAAGCCAAGGGAAAAGAAAACACAAGGGGGCAACAGATGACAGGCAAAGAAAAACCTAAGAAACTGAAATAAATGCAGAACACACCAATAAAGCTAGAAAACAAAGAAAAACGTGGATAAACGTGAAACTGAAAACTGTTTGAAGCAAGATCGTTAGACTGTCAGTGAGCCCCAGGGCAGCTGTGGCTACAATGCAGCTCACCACCATCAGTGTGAGAATGAATGACTGAATGTAGTGTAAAGATAGCAGTACAGGCCATTCACCATTTTACCATTTGAATTTTTGCTGGTGAATTTAAGGTAAAAATACATTCAGATACATAATTGCACAGGTTAAGAAATCAGTGTTATAAATTTAACGTCTAGAAAGGTGTGATTGCAATGAGACTGTTTAACTTCCACAGAGCTTGATAGATGGAGCAACGTCTGTTTCTCAGGAGGTTCATTCCACAGAAATATGTATACATCAGGAAATAGCCGGCAGATCCATCTCTAAACGAGAACATTAACGCTTGTTTCATGTAGCTTCACTGATTGTTGTGAGCATAGCGTGTTTTAGAAACAAAACCTTCATTTCTGGCTTTGCTGCACTGAATTCTCTATTGTTCCACCTGAAAACCATCATGGTGTTCTTACAGTGGGAGGGTAAAAAGAGTTGTTAAAAAAAGGGAAAGAATATTTTCTCTCAAGGTCATTTGCTCATTCTGAAAAAAAAACAAACATGTGAAGCTTCGCCTTTCTCTGAAATTCACCAGGGAGTCTCCTCCTGCTCTCTGCCTGTCTGATTTCCATTTTTCCAACCAATAACTTCCTGTCAATCACAGGCGTTTGCAGCCAGAGAAAAACGCCTTCCAGCAGCTCCCAGTTGAGATAAATTAACAGCAAAGAAACAATGAAAATATCAACCAGCAACGCGGGACCACTGGCAGTAAATGGAGGCAGAGAAAACCTCTCAGGGATTAACAACCTTCAACAATTAACTCGTAATTTGGGATTAAATTAAGGCAACTTATAGCTCAAAAAGTTTAATTCTTCTTAAATGTCAGAAAAAACATAAATCTCAACATGAGGAAGTTTCTCCACTTATGACCATAAAAAAAGGAAGGAAATTAAAGGGATCCAAGCACTTCTAAGCACACCTTAGTCCGTGAGGCAGACACCCTGTCTACTTTTAAGGCTAGGCTTAAAACTTTCCTTTTTGATAAAGCTTCTAGTTAGAGTGGCTCAGGTTATCCTGATCTATCTCTATAGTTCTGCTGCTATAGGCTTAGACTGCTGGAGGACATAGGGACCCATTTTTCATCATTCTGCTTCATTCTATCTCTATTCTCCCACTCTGCAGAATCTGTTAGTTCAATCTCTAACGTTCTGCTCTCTCTGCTTTTTCTCATAGTAGCTTCATCTGGTCTGTTCCTGTTTGGCTGTGACTCCATCCTGGAGAGAAATATCAGCTGTGCTGCTGCCATCAACACCTTTGTTTCTAGATGTTGGAGCTTGGCCTGTTTTCCAGTGTAGTCCTGTTTCTCTGACTGTGACTAACTGGATGTGCTCTCTTCATCCTCTGACATGGGAGCTGGCTCGGAGCTCGTCTGCCTGGCTGTGTGTTTCCTGGACGGGGCCGCCTGTGGAGCTGGTTGACAGTTGCCTTTTGTATCTATGCTTCTTTTTCTATGTCTGCTTCTGTCTCCTTGAACCCCAGTGGGCCTCAGCAGATGGCCGCTCACACTGAGCCTGGTTCTGCTGGAGGTTTCTTCCTGTTCAAAGGGAGTTTTTCCTCTCCACTGTCGCTCCAAGCATGCTTAGTGTGAGGGATTGCTGAAGAGTCAATGAGTCGATGCAATCAGCTGGTTTTGCTTAGATAGAAAACTTTGAATCAATCTGACTGGATGATCTGGTTGAACTGGAAAGTGACCTGAGATGACATGATGTGAATTGGAGCTATAGAAATAAACTGAATTGAAATCAAATTGAATAAAAAGAGGAAAAAGAAAAATACTCCAAAAAATAACAAATGCATTAATAAAAACAATGTAAATGTACACCGGAATCACAAATACAAAAATGTATTTAAGGGAAACTGCAGCACTAAATACAGAATGTCGCTGTGTAGCCCCGTGAAGGTGTGTTCAATGTTCATTAGCAGGCGTGAGGAGCAGCAGACCTGGCCTCCAGACATGAAGAACACCATGCCCCCTGACGTCCAAAGATTCCTCAGAGTTCAAGAGCCAGAGCAGATCCAACCATGGACCCAGAAACCTGAGATCAAAGTGCACTGCACCCTCAGCAGAGGCCAACATAGCCAAGGGGCCCAGGCCCCAGCCAAACAGCCACCCAAAGCTAGCCGGGACACACAAATACCCAGCTTGCTATAAAGGAAACACCTACCCACCGGTAGGAAGTGGAGGAGCGGAGAAATAAGCCCCTGATTTGGTGGGGGGGCTGATCCAGAATTTACTCTGCATTGAGCTCCACTGGGGTGCAAAGCCCAAAGGAGTTTCTGTGGATTTTATTATTATTAAACTGCTTAGATTGACTTGAAGCTGAAATTCTTGCAGGATTAAAATGTAATCTTTGAGCTTTTATTACATATTCTATGCAGCCCAGTAATTTACTTTTTCATAAAACACACATTTGTGTGTATGGAATTGTATAGTCATTAATATGGCGACATCTTTAAGCGAACATAGTCCATGTTAGTGAATTGTTTTGAAAATACGGATGCTGCGATTTTTCCTTACGGTGTGATGAGGACCCAGGAGGTCATCCCCTTCATTCTGGGGAGACAAGCAGAACCAACCCAAATCTGAACAAACCTATTTAGTTCTTACATCCATCCTCCAAACCCTGAACCAAGAAGACATGTCTCAAACTAATGAATCCTAATCTAAGCCCCTATGAACCCCAACATCAATCCCCCATGGGGGCCCCCATCACCAGGAAACACAGACCAAACTAAAGTAACCTTTAACCTGGTAGGAGATCATCTGTAACATCTAGGCAGATAACGATAGGCCAGAATATAATTAATGCAATATGACTTAAAACTAAAATTAAAGGAAAAGGAACAAGTAAACAAATAAAAATAAACAAAATAAATGTACAAAGAAAGGAAAGAACAACCTGGATGCAGCAAAGGACTAAATATATATGATGTGAAAACAAGAAAAATAGTCAAAATCAGAGCTAAAAATACTTTTACCAGTGATAGTTTGTTTATTTTAGATCAATCTTCAACCTATTATCTCTTAATTATGAGATAATATCTCACAATTTTGAGATACTGATCCGGTAATTATGGTGAATGCAACACGCTTCCGTACAGTGAAGTTAAGTTCAATATATCTTTATGTTTTTAAGCAATTGATTCCCTTTTTAATCCAGATGAGGTTATGTTTAATGGATAATCAGAACATATTATCTATTCTATCATTAAAGAAATATCTTTATCTTTTCTGCTAATGTAATAAAACGAAGCAACAGCAACATTTTTTTACTCTACGTGTCAAAGCATCCGGAGTCTGACTAGTTTCTCTTAGCGTGAATAATTTCTCACAGCAGGTCTCACTGCTGTCTTTGCAGGGATGAGTCAGACCGTGGATGGTCTGACCTCCCTTTGGAAATCTGCATGGAGACATTTAGCAGCTGCAGAACTCCAGGCGTGTTTCTAAAAGGCTTCCTGCTAGATGACGGTCTGAAGGGAAGGTTTGCTACAGCACATATTGTTTGAGAATGAAACTCCATCAGAGAGCTGCAGATTATCGGCCTCAAGGGGAAGTCTGGACACACATGAGGGAACCTGGCGAGGTCTGATGACCTTAGTGTGAAGAGAAGCTAAATTAGAATGTCCAGAAGCCTCCTTCAGTCATCCAACAGACTACAGACAGAAGAAAGCAAGAGCTCAGTTTTATTCTGAGAGGGGTCTTCAACGTTTTCCAGGCCAAGGACCCCCGAAATGGAGCGGGGACCCCCCCTAATTACTAACCTTTGCTCCGCATATCCACCTGGAAACCTTCCGTTGAAGTAATTTTGGGAAGGGGCGAAAATACTGGTTAGCTGATTGGCCTATGTTGGTGATAGACGGGCCAAATAAACCAATCAGATCAACGAAGCATATGACGTACTAACAGAGCGACGACGAAGAGGAGCCAATTGATAGATCAAAGCTCTTGGTGAAACCAGTCGGGAGAAGAGCAAAAACATCTTTTCCTCTGAGAAAAGCCTCCAGAGCAGTGTTTTGCTCTTCTTTCAGTGAAGAAATACTCTGTAATTCCCATAAAACTTGCTCGATAGCCACGCTAACGCTAGTTTCATCGGCTGAAGCCGCCATGTTGTTTAGACTGAACTGTCGCGCTTCTCATTGCGTCACACCTCAACCCGCCTCAAAGCCAACGCTGATTGGACGTTCGTTTGGCGAACGGCTCCAAATTTTCTTTAACGGAGAGTCTCCAGACTGATTAGCGAGTGAAACCTTGAAAGCTCGCGAGATCAGGATGGTCTCATGAGGCTACTGCAGATCAGGTTATTGGTTGAATTCAGGTCAGGTGACCGCCATGAAGGTCAATCGTGGGAACCAGGATCCACCCGAGAGTCCAGGATGCTTAGACAGATGATTTTATTATGTCTAATAAAACTGCAAATATTTCCGCTTTCTATGGACAACTGCAGGAGTAGAAGTAAACCAAAAATATACATTTTTTTTGGTATTTGCCTTTTCTTTCTATATAAAATAAGTTTTAGCCATTAGCGTCCCTCTTGGTTTCAGCAACTTCTTTCTCTGCTTCACACTTTGCCTCAGCTGGTTATCGACATCAGTCGTTAGGAAGAGCTTTGTTAGGTTCAGGAATCCTCCATCTTTAAGCTTAATGAGATGCAAACATGAACTCAGCCGTGGATTAACAATAAAAAGAGCGTCAGCAGAAAGAAAACGAATAATCCTGAATGGATTGAAGTAAAGGGATAAAACATCAGCTAGAGGATTCCCTCAGGATGGAAACAGTCACTGATATGTTTGCTGAAAGTCACCGTTTCAATGTTTGCCAACTGTAAATGAGCTCATTAGCTGAGGAATCACATTTAAACTGTGACAAGTTCTCCTGAATACACCAAACACCATCCATGCCACCATGGGGGTCAGGTCAGAACAGACCACCTGAAACCTGACAGGTTCAAGTCTGAGCAGAGCAGAGAGAGTTTCACACAAAATAAATCATTTTAACGAGCACGGAGAAGCAGCTGGAAGCTGATCGGCTTCTATTAATGTCCGTCCCGATCCAGCAGAAGGAAAAGTCTTTTCTTCTTGGGTCCCCTCAGCCTGCAGGGACCCAGGTTGACAGACGGACAGTGAAACTAAGCAGAGCATCCGCTGTCACTCACAGGCAAATCCAGGAGCGTCTTGTTGTCACGCAGATGAAAGTCTGAGCTTCTGCAGCAGCTGAATGATTTCATTCCTCTCAGCGTGGACTGGGTTCATTTCTTCCTCATTTTAGACGTTGTTATTCCGGAGCTTTAGGAACAACATCAGCTCTGTTTGTCAGATGGAAATACAATCACCTGCTGTTCCACGAGGCAGAACTATGTCTTAATGAATTGCTGCCTTATTTCAGCACATTTAAATTCATGTTTTCTGGGCTCTAATAAGCACATAATGTCTGTCCACAGCTGCAGGACTGAGACCTTCCTGCATGGAGCTGCATGTTCTCCCAATACAATACGGATGCACCGATGCCGATACTGGTATCGGCATCTGGCCCGATACCACGTGTTTGTACTCGTACTTGCATCCGGATACAAGCATACATTTGAGGCAGCGAAGAAGACCGCAGTGTGACGTCAAGAACCCACCAGTCAGAGTATAGAGAAGGAGGGAGCGAACACAAAAAGAGAGTTAGCCGGTTAGCCATGTTCGCTATTTGGAAATATTTCCAAATGAACGAGGACAACAAAAGTCAGGCTGTTTGCAAAATATGCAAATCAAAGTTTTCAAGGGGAGGAACAAACCCTAATAGTTACAACACAAGTAACCTAATAAAACAGTATTTCTGTTTGAGCCGAATGAAAATAAAAAAAGTTTAAATTAATTCTGAGAAGTTAATGGCACTTAATATTACTCGGTATCGGTACTCGGTATCGGCAAGTACTGAAGTTGAAGTACTTGTAATCGTACTTGGTTTTTAAGAAATCTGGTATCGGCACATCCCTACTGGCTACCTGTCTCTTCCCCAACGAACACTGAAGATGGATGCCATCTTCCCTGTAACCATGAAAGGATGGGTGGATAAAGAGACAGATGCTGTTTTCCTACTATGTGTAAATGCATCTTAAGCAAACTCCACTGTAGCTAGCAGCTCATAGTTGTTTGTTATTTTTGTTGCATCACATCAGGGGGTGAAGCTTGCTGGCAGCTAATCAGCAATATGGTGTAGCTTGAGTCTGAGAATATAAAAGAGGAGAAAACTACAGTGGTTTTATTGTTAGGTATAACCCATGTGCAAACGATCAAGGTGCAAAAGGCTGAGGGTTCAGATGGCATCAGCTCCAGGCTTCTGTTGTTGTGGAGATGAACCTTATGGCATTTTGTGCTACATGTTAAACTTAAGCCTGAGGCTACGAAAAGAACCACAGCTTTGGAAGACCTCTGTTTGCCAAAGATAAAACATCCAAAAGACCTCAGCAGCTACAGGCCGACGACACACCTGATGAAGACCCTCTAATGGTTGGTCTACGCCCCCTGGTGAAGACTTTGTGGAGTAAAAATTGTTGAGATATGTCTGTTCTTAGCCTCACAGGCTCCAAACGAAGGTCATGAGAGATAAGAATGAGTTACCAAAAAAAGCTTAGGTCCTTCAGTGTTTGCAGCAAGATGCTACGTATCTTCTATCAGTCTGTTGTGGAGAGTGGGATCTCTTCTGCATTAAAGAAAGAATGCAACCATTTTTTGGCATTTACTTAATCATATTTAGGTACTCTAACACAATTGTTGAATGTTCTACCCTGCTACCATGAAAAATATGTGTTAAAGTAACTAAATATGATCAAGTAAATACCAAAAACGGTTGCATTCTTTTTTTTTAGTGTGCCATCATCTGCTGGAGTAACAGTATTAGAGCTAATGACTTCAAAAAGCTCAACATGCTAATAAAGAAGGTCGGCTCTGTTCTAGGAACTCTTCTAGAACCTCTGGAGATTATTTCACAAAGTCTAATTCTACATAAAATCATGAAAATTATGGACAGCAGTGAGCATCCTCTTCATCAGACTGTTTTAAAAAAAAACAGTGCGTCTTTAATCAGAGGCTTTTCCAAACCTGCTGCAATACAGACCGCTGCAGAAGATCCTTCCTGCCTACATCTTTAAAATAAAGCAACTCCTTGAAAATAAATCCTGAGTTACTATATTTAATTTCTCTTTTGAATCAAAGAAAGAGATCTTTAATTGATTAAAGATTTTTAGGGCTGAAAGGTCAACATTTCTCACTACTTTTAGTGTAAAACTAAATCTGTCAAACATGGTGGTGGTAGTGTGATGATCAGGGCTACTCTGCTGCTACAGGATGGCTGGAAGGAGTTAATGGAACCAGTTCTGCTCCTTTGATATCAGAATTTGGGGTTTCCGGATGGTCTCTCCAAAGCCCTGAAACGTAACACCTCCCTGCTTAACATCTGTGAACTACAGTACGTCCCGTGGCTGGAAAACATTCAGGGGAAACAGAGACCAACAGATCTTCTAAAATGATCGGCTCAATGCAGCCAGAGCTACACCAGAACCCCATGATGACATGAAACAGAGCGTTTGTATCTATGATTTTGAGAAAATAATGAGCTTTGCATGTTTTTCATTGACCAGGCTGCCATCCCAACCAGCGGCGATTTACCATTAGGCAATGCTAGGCAGTTTCCTAGGGCCCCAAGTTCCTGGGGGCCCCGTAAAACTTGTTTTACATGTATGGTTAATACAACTATTCCTTATTTGTGCACATTAATTATGTTTTTGATAAAAATCATTTCATTAAAAGTGTGTCTCAGCCCCCCCCTTCAGTGTCCACCATATTGGATCAGTCCATTTGCTGCACATGTTCAGAAAGGTCCAAACAGACAGCAGCAAACCATTTGAAAACAAACCATGCAAAGAGCAGTGTTGCCAACTTAGCGCTTTAGTCGCTATATTTAGCCACTTTTCAGACCCCTCTAGCACTTTGATTTCTAAAAAGCTCCTAGCGCCAAATCTAGAGACTTTTTTCTGCTACTGGAGACTTTGGAGACAACATCTAAAAGCAGCGAACTCTGCTCTCCAGAGCGAGTAGATTGGTAACCCCCAGAGATGGCACATTCCGTACTTGAGTAAAAGTACAGATACTTGTGTAAAAAAATCCTCTGGTAAAAGTGGAAGTACTGATTAAACTTCTTTACTCAAGTAAAAGTAACAAAGTACAGGCTTGTAAATTTACTTAAAGTATAAAAGTAAAAGTAGAAACCACTTTTTTCATGCCGTTGCCTACATTTTAAATGGATGTCTGCCAATAGGACTAGATCTCCGTTGTGTTCATTTTCAATCATCTCGTCGTCCATGCTACTATGCTAACGCCACCGCCACCAAGCTGCAATGATTTGCCGCCAATGAATACCGCCGAATCTGTCGATTCATCTTGTAGTGGTGCGTCAAATGCAACGTAGATTCACATCCAATTAGATTGAATTTGGTATTGATGACGTGAAAAATAATAACGGTAACTCCATTGAAATGATTCAAAACTAAAGTAACGAGACAATTTTTTAAATGTAAGGAGTAGAAAGTACAGATATTTAGGTAAAAATGTAAGGAGTAGAAGTAAAAAGTTGCCATAAAAATAAGTAGTAAAGTAAAGTAAAAATATCAGAAAAAGTATTTGTACTTCGTTACTTCCCATCTCTGGTAACCCCGCCTCCTGCTCTCCTCTATCTTGTCTGCTGTCATGATTCATGCAGCTATTATTTCATCCAAATGAAAAATGGAGAACAGATAAGCAGATCATGGCTTGTCTACAGTGAAAAGAAGGACTGGGTTATTTACTTTGGCCTTTTTGGAAACACAGGAAGGAGCAATCAGCTAAGTGAGCTTAGTGCTTGGAAAAAATCTTTCATTCCTTTAGAGACAGCATGAAAAGTCAGCTGAGTACAAAACATAGAGAGGAAAACAAGAAGAAAAGGGACAAGAAGAGAGGGACACAACCTAGAACAGATAATGGATGTCTATTCTATTAACATTTCTCATTATCAGTTTGTATGAAATCGTACGAAAAGTTATGCACAGTATTTCGTACGTAAAGAGCAGATCCGTGGACGGACGTAAAACTAGGATAAACAGTGCAATAATCCCTTCTTCAGGTCTCTAACTAGGTTGCTTGCTGTTTTGTATCTTAGGGTCAGGGTAAATTGTATGTTAAATTCTATGTTATTTAATGGTGCGTAAGATGCGCATGCGCAAGGATATCTTGTCTCAAGGCAAGACGTAAAAATACGACGAAATGCGACGAAAAAATCGTCTAAAACGTACAAAATGACGGGGGATAACTCTTCGTACCATTTCATACGAACTAATAAGAATACAACTAATGAGAATACACTGATTCTATTAACTGCCTGTCTTTGCCTAGGGCCCCAGATTTCCTAAATCCACCCCTGCTCCCAGCTAAAGTGGCTAAAGTTACTTAACTGATCTGATTATCATGCAAATCATCAGGTTTATTTGTAAAAAAAAAAAAAAAAAAAAAATGGAGTTTCAATCTGGTTATCTACATCTATTAAGGTTCCAGCTCTGTTAATTATTTGGTTGCATATCAGTGAACAAAGGCATCAGTTGGTTTAAATGCAAACAGTAAGCTAATAACTGTCCACAGGATGCATAGATGGCTCCTTTTCTGTGATCTAAGAGAAGATTAGAAAGGTAAATCCTGCAGCACCCACAGGTTAAAACATTCCCAGCAATGAGAGTTCTTGGTGTTTGATGACGTAAAAGCTGCTGCAGTCCAGCCATAAACAGAGTGGACATGATGACAGGGAGGGATGTTCAGAGCAGTGAACGGGAATCCTTCAGATCAACAAATAAACAAAGCAGCCTCTCTGCTGTCAGCTGCAGGGACGCTTCAGACACCAGCTCCTCCTGGACATCCTGCTCCTCCTTTGTCTCCCAGACTCCTCCAGCCTGCGTCCTCTGCTGTCAAATCAAATTCCTCGCTCTCCATCATACCCCCCACCCCCCTCCATCTTCCTCCATCTTCTCTCTCTGGATGACTTATTCCAGGCTCCATAAGCTGCCAGATTCTACCTTTAACGGGTCTGATGACATGAGAATGTGAACTGATTAAACACCATGTCTGTTTTCTCACATGGGAAGAGCAAACAAAGCCTGCAGAGACAGTGATTGTTGCATTAGAGGTGTGTTATAATTCATTCAGAGCTGCTGTCCTTCTGGTTCAGAGTAAAGGAGAAACTGAGTCTCTAATAAAGAGGAGGAGGCTTCCCTTTATCTCACCTCCTGCAGAAGGAGATCAGATATTTGTGGAACAATGACAACAAAAGGAATCCAGCTGTTTGCTTCTCTGTGGCCTCCACCCTGCAGCTCCCAGCCCATGCATGCATCCCCCTCATCCAGACCCGGACCATGCCTACCTTCTCGGCTCCTCTGTGTTTCTTGGCCGCTGGAGGCTCGTCGTGCAGCCGCCTGACAACAATAGCTCCCGCGCCGTTCTTTACTCCACAGTCCGGCGCTGGTTTCCCGGAGGCTCCGGGGATGGTGGTGCTTTCCCCCGCGGGGATCCGGGGCTCCGGCACGGGGCCGAGGCAGTGTCCGGGGCCCAGGTGATGCTCCGGCAGGAAGGCGGAGGAGGGCGGAGGAGACGGGCCATCATCGCCGGGCTTCTCCTTCCTGACCCGGCCGGGCGCAACGGGTGCGTCCCGGTCTCTCTTCCAGCCCCGGATCAGGTTCTTGCCCTTCCTGTCCTCCTTGCCTTTGGCCGCAGGAGGTGCGGCCGCGCCGGGCTCCTGCATCCCGCCGCTGCTGTTATTGTTTCCGTCCGCATCCCTGCCGGCCGCTGAAATCATCTCTTCTGCGCCTCCGCCGCTGCGCCCTTGAGGCTGCGGCCGCAGATGAACACCGAGCCCCGGACGCGCTTCCGGATGATCCGCCGCCCCCTCCGGATCCTCCCTTCCGTCCTGGCCGCCTCGGCTGCGTTTGAGCGCGGATCTCCTCGGCTCCGACCCGCCGCCTGGTCCCCGGGTCTGGAGCGAGGACAGGGCCGCGTGTCTGTGGGCTGAGGAGGAGGAGGAGGAGATGCAGGAGGAGGAGGAGGAGGAGGAGGAGGCGGTGTGGTTGGGTGACAGCTCCCTGCAGTCTGTCAGCAGCTCTCCATTCTCCTCAGCTCTCAGGAAACGTTTCATCTCCTCCTCTCCTCTCCTTTGTTGATCTCCGCGATCATCAGCATTCAGGTCATCATCGGAGCGCCAGCAGCCGCAGTGAAGCTCAGAGGTGGAGGAGCCCCTGATGGAGCCCCTGATGGAGCCCCTGATGGAGCCCCTGATGGAGGCTCTGATGGAGCCTCTGATGGAGCCTCTGATGGAGCCTCTGTTGGAGCCTCTGATGGAGCCTCTGATGGAGCCCCTGATGGAGCCCCTGATGGAGCCCCTGATGGAGCCCCTGATGGAGCCTCTGATGGAGCCTCTGATGGAGCCTCTGATGGAGCCTCTGTTGGAGCCTCTGATGGAGCCTCTGATGGAGCCCCTGATGGAGCCTCTGATGGAGCCTCTGATGGAGCCTCTGATGGAGCCCTGATGGAGCCTCTGATGGAGCCTCTGATGGAGCCTCTGATGGAGCCTCTGATGGAGCCCTGATGGAGCCTCTGATGGAGCCTCTGATAGAGCCTCTGATGGAGCCCTGATGGAGCCTCTGATGGAGCCCTGATGGAGCCTCTGATGGAGCCCTGATGGAGCCCTGATGGAGCCCCTGATGGAGCCCCTGATGGAGCCTCTGATGGAGCCCTGATGGAGCCCCTGATGGAGCCCCTGATGGAGCCCCTGATGGAGCCTCTGATGGAGCCTCTGATGGAGCCTCTGATGGAGCCCTGATGGAGCCCCTGATGGAGCCTCTGATGGAGCCTCTGATGGAGCCTCTGATGGAGCCCCTGATGGAGCCTCTGATGGAGCCTCTGATGGAGCCTCTGATGGAGCCTCTGATGGAGCCTCTGATGGAGCCTCTGATGGAGCCTCTGATGGAGCCCTGATGGAGCCTCTGATGGAGCCTCTGATGGAGCCCTGATGGAGCCTCTGATGGAGCCCCTGATGGAGCCCCTGATGGAGCCCCTGATGGAGCCTCTGATGGAGCCTCTGATGGAGCCTCTGATGGAGCCTCTGATGGAGCCTCTGTTGGAGCCTCTGATGGAGCCTCTGATGGAGCCCTGATGGAGCCTCTGATGGAGCCTCTGATGGAGCCCCTGATGGAGCCTCTGATGGAGCCTCTGATGGAGCCCCTGATGGAGCCCCTGATGGAGCCTCTGATGGAGCCTCTGATGGAGCCCTTATGGAGCCTCTGATGGAGCCCCTGATGGAGCCTCTGATGGAGCCTCTGATGGAGCCTCTGATGGAGCCTCTGTTGGAGCCTCTGATGGAGCCTCTGATGGAGCCCTGATGGAGCCCCTGATGGAGCCCCTGATGGAGCCCCTGATGGAGCCTTGATGGAGCCTCTGATGGAGCCCCTGATGGAGCCTCTGATGGAGCCTCAGATGGAGCCCTGATGGAGCCCCCTGATGGAGCCTCTGATGGAGCCTCTGATGGAGCCCTGATGGAGCCTTCTGATGGAGCCTCTGATGGAGCCTCTGATGGGCCTCTGCCTTCTGATGGAGCCCTGATGGAGCCCCTGATGGAGCCCTGATGGAGCCTCTGATGGAGCCTCTGATGGAGCCCTGATGGAGCCTCTGATGGAGCCCCTGATGGAGCCTCTGATGGAGCCTCTGATGGAGCCTCTGATGGAGCCTCTGATGGAGCCCCTGATGGAGCCCTGATGGAGCCTCTGATGGAGCCCCATTGCCTCTGATGAGCCTCATGATTGGAGCCTTCCTCTGATGGAGCCCCCTGATGGAGCCTCTGAAGGAGGCCCTCAGATGGAGCCTCCTGGATGGAGCCCTCTGATGGAGCCCCTGATGGAGCCTCTGATGGAGCCTCTGATGGAGCCTCTGATGGAGCCTCTGATGGAGCCTCTGATGGAGCCCTGATGGAGCCTCTGATGGAGCCTCTGATAGAGCCTCTGATGGAGCCCTGATGGAGCCTCTGATGGAGCCCTGATGGAGCCTCTGATGGAGCCCTGATGGAGCCCTGATGGAGCCCCTGATGGAGCCCCTGATGGAGCCTCTGATGGAGCCCTGATGGAGCCCCTGATGGAGCCCCTGATGGAGCCCCTGATGGAGCCTCTGATGGAGCCTCTGATGGAGCCTCTGATGGAGCCCTGATGGAGCCCCTGATGGAGCCTCTGATGGAGCCTCTGATGGAGCCTCTGATGGAGCCCCTGATGGAGCCTCTGATGGAGCCTCTGATGGAGCCTCTGTTGGAGCCTCTGATGGAGCCTCTGATGGAGCCCCTGATGGAGCCCCTGATGGAGCCCCTGATGGAGCCTCTGATGGAGCCTCTGATGGAGCCCTTATGGAGCCTCTGATGGAGCCCCTGATGGAGCCTCTGATGGAGCCTCTGATGGAGCCTCTGATGGAGCCTCTGTTGGAGCCTCTGATGGAGCCTCTGATGGAGCCCCTGATGGAGCCCCTGATGGAGCCCCTGATGGAGCCCCTGATGGAGCCTCTGATGGAGCCTCTGATGGAGCCCCTGATGGAGCCTCTGATGGAGCCTCTGATGGAGCCCCTGATGGAGCCCCTGATGGAGCCTCTGATGGAGCCTCTGATGGAGCCCTGATGGAGCCTCTGATGGAGCCTCTGATGGAGCCTCTGATGGAGCCTCTGATGGAGCCTCTGATGGAGCCCTGATGGAGCCCTGATGGAGCCTCTGATGGAGCCTCTGATGGAGCCTCTGATGGAGCCCTGATGGAGCCTCTGATGGAGCCCCTGATGGAGCCTCTGATGGAGCCTCTGATGGAGCCTCTGATGGAGCCTCTGATGGAGCCCTGATGGAGCCTCTGATGGAGCCTCTGATGGAGCCCTGATGGAGCCTCTGATGGAGCCTCTGATGGAGCCCTGATGGAGCCTCTGATGGAGCCTCTGATGGAGCCTCTGATGGAGCCTCTGATGGAGCCCTGATGGAGCCTCTGATGGAGCCTCTGATAGAGCCTCTGATGGAGCCCTGATGGAGCCTCTGATGGAGCCCTTATGGAGCCCTGATGGAGCCCTGATGGAGCCCCTGATGGAGCCCCTGATGGAGCCTCTGATGGAGCCCTGATGGAGCCCCTGATGGAGCCCCTGATGGAGCCCCTGATGGAGCCTCTGATGGAGCCTCTGATGGAGCCTCTGATGGAGCCCTGATGGAGCCCCTGATGGAGCCTCTGATGGAGCCCTGATGGAGCCTCTGATGGAGCCCCTGATGGAGCTTCTGATGGAGCCCTGATGGAGCCTCTGATGGAGCCCCTGATGGAGCCTCTGATGGAGCCTCTGATGGAGCCTCTGATGGAGCCTCTGATGGAGCCTCTGATGGAGCCCTGATGGAGCCTCTGATGGAGCCCTGATGGAGCCTCTGATGGAGCCTCTGATGGAGCCCTGATGGAGCCTCTGATGGAGCCTCTGATGGAGCCTCTGATGGAGCCTCTGATGGAGCCCCTGATGGAGCCTCTGATGGAGCCTCTGATGGAGCCTCTGATGGAGCCTCTGATGGAGCCCCTGATGGAGCCTCTGATGGAGCCTCTGATGGAGCCTCTGATGGAGCTCTGATGGAGCCTCTGATGGAGCCTCTGATGGAGCCTCTGATGGAGCCCTGATGGAGCCTCTGATGGAGCCTCTGATGGAGCCTCTGATGGAGCCTCTGATGGAGCCTCTGATGGAGCCCTGATGGAGCCTCTGATGGAGCCCCTGATGGAGCCTCTGATGGAGCCCTGATGGAGCCTCTGATGGAGCCTCTGATGGAGCCCTGATGGAGCCTCTGATGGAGCCTCTGATGGAGCCTCTGATGGAGCCCTGATGGAGCCTCTGATGGAGCCCTGATGGAGCCTCTGATGGAGCCCTGATGGAGCCTCTGATGGAGCCCTGATGGAGCCCTGATGGAGCCCTGATGGAGCCTCTGATGGAGCCCTGATGGAGCCTCTGATGGAGCCTCTGATGGAGCCCTGATGGAGCCCCTGATGGAGCCTCTGATGGAGCCTCTGATGGAGCCCCTGATGGAGCCCTGATGGAGCTCTGATGGAGCCCCTGATGGAGCCCTGATGGAGCCTCTGATGGAGCCCCTGATTGAGCCCCTGATGGAGCCTCTGATGGAGCCCTGATGGAGCCTCTGATGGAGCCCTGATGGAGCTCTGATGGAGCCCCTGATGGAGCCCCTGATGGAGCCTCTGATGGAGCCTCTGATGGAGCCTCTGATGGAGCCCCTGATGGAGCCTCTGATGGAGCCTCTGATGGAGCCTCTGATGGAGCCCCTGATGGAGCCTCTGATGGAGCCTCTGATGGAGCCTCTGATGGAGCCCCTGATGGAGCCTCTGATGGAGCCCCTGATGGAGCCTCTGATGGAGCCTCTGATGGAGCCCCTGATGGAGCCTCTGATGGAGCCTCTGATGGAGCCTCTGATGGAGCCCTGATGGAGCCTCTGATGGAGCCCTGATGGAGCCTCTGATGGAGCCTCTGATGGAGCCTCTGATGGAGCCTCTGATGGAGCCCTGATGGAGCCTCTGATGGAGCCTCTGATGGAGCCCTGATGGAGCCTCTGATGGAGCCCTGATGGAGCCTCTGATGGAGCCCTGATGGAGCCCTGATGGAGCCTCTGATGGAGCCTCTGATGGAGCCTCTGATGGAGCCTCTGATGGAGCCCTGATGGAGCCCCTGATGGAGCCTCTGATGGAGCCTCTGATGGAGCCCCTGATGGAGCCCTGATGGAGCTCTGATGGAGCCCCTGATGGAGCCCTGATGGAGCCTCTGATGGAGCCCCTGATGGAGCCTCTGATGGAGCCCTGATGGAGCCTCTGATGGAGCCCCTGATGGAGCCCTGATGGAGCCCCTGATGGAGCCCCTGATGGAGCCCCTGATGGAGCTCTGATGGAGCCCTGATGGAGCCTCTGATGGAGCCTCTGATGGAGCCTCTGATGGAGCCCCTGATGGAGCCTCTGATGGAGCCTCTGATGGAGCCTCTGATGGAGCCTCTGATGGAGCCCTGATGGAGCCTCTGATGGAGCCCTGATGGAGCCCTGATGGAGCCCTGATGGAGCCTCTGATGGAGCCCCTGATGGAGCCCCTGATGGAGCCCTGATGGAGCTTCTGATGGAGCCCTGATGGAGCCTCTGATGGAGCCCCTGATGGAGCCCTGATGGAGCCCTTATGGAGCCTCTGATGGAGCCCCTGATGGAGCCTCTGATGGAGCCCCTGATGGAGCCCCTGATGGAGCCCCTGATGGAGCCTCTGATGGAGCCTCTGATGGAGCCCTGATGGAGCCTCTGATGGAGCCTCTGATGGAGCCCTGATGGAGCCTCTGATGGAGCCTCTGATGGAGCCTCTGACGGAGCCTCTGATGGAGCCTCTGATGGAGCCTCTGATGGAGCCCTGATGGAGCCTCTGATGGAGCCCTGATGGAGCCTCTGATGGAGCCTCTGATGGAGCCTCTGATGGAGCCTCTGATGGAGCCCTGATGGAGCCCCTGATGGAGCCTCTGATGGAGCCTCTGATGGAGCCTCTGATGGAGCCCCTGATGGAGCCCCTGATGGAGCCCCTGATGGAGCCCTGATGGAGCCTCTGATGGAGCCCCTGTTTGAGCATCAGACACCTATACCCCCACAGCCCTCAAGGCCATTAGACATAAAAATGAATCTAAATTAGTTATTTTGGTGAAAATAAACAATTAAACTCTGGTTTACATATTTTTATTTGTATTTTTTAAATATAAATATTACATCAATGTCCTAATAAAGAAATATCAGTGTTTTTAGATGAACTCAGGGGATTTTTTTTCCCTATTGAACCAGGATATTACCGTCACCAGGGGGCGCTGTTGTTTGTCTTTCCCTGCTTGTAGATCTCATCATTTTTTTATTCTTCAGAAAATGACAGAAAGTCTACAATAAATTATGCTCTTTATAATGAAGCCCACAAGGGGGCGTTATGCAACCTGGATGTTTGGTATCTGATCAGCAAACTTTAAAAGAACCCTGGGAAATCAGGTTTAAATCTAAGGCCCATTCCCAATTCTCACACTAAAGGCCTGTTATCCTCCTGCAGCAGAGTGTCGCAGTGAACTTGTTGCAGATATAGTTCTTGTTGGTTTAATGAATAACTAAGGCAGACATCCAAAAATACTAAATACCAGGAACCAATAAAACAGAAAGCATCAGGTAAAACTCACGTGGGAGGCCAGGGACGAAGAAGCAACTAACCAGCACTGAGTGACTGCGGAGGTGGTGTATATAAAGGGAACAGATGGGTTAATGAGCGGCATATGGATCAGGTGTGAGTGGAACTAACTAGAAGGAAGCCAAGGGGAAAGGAAGCAAACACAAGAGAGTAACTAAAGACTACTTGAATATAATGGAGCCCTAAAAAACCAAAGATCAACAACACAGAATAACTGAAAACTAAAAACTCAGAGACCCAAAAGGGGAGAACCATGACGCCGTAAACCTCTCTGTGACATAACATACGGAAGAAGGTTCAAGTCCGCAGGTCAGAAGACTGCTAAATCTGGAGAGTACTTGCATGTTGTAAAGGAAACATGCAAAGTGAGAGGACGTTGCTGATGAAGATTCTCAGTCATCCAGGTCATAGTCATTCCGTAAAAGTTCAACAATAATCTACTGGACTTGGTTTCCAAGATTTGAAGACGTTTCTCCACCTCTCCAGGAAGCTTTCTCTATTCAAATGACATTCATATTTAAATTGAGAAAGCTTCCTTTCTTATAACCTGACAACAGCCAGATGCATGTCTCGCTCCGCCCAGCTCCACTCACATACATCTGGGAACCCGCTCATTGAAAGTGATTTCCCCAACCGAATTTATGGTCTGTCCAATCAGGACGCAGGGCGGGTGTGTCCTGGAGTGGAGAAGCGACCGTGAGATTCCAACAACAATGGCGGCTCGCATTGAGGAAGCAAGCGTTAGCATTGATGCTGCTATTTCTTCTGTGTTGTCCAATCTATCTGATATTGTTTCATTAAAAGAACATCAGAGAGCGGCTTTGAAGGCTTTTGTTGGTGGAAACGATGTTTTCGCCCTTCTCCCGACCGGATTTGGCAAGAGCTTGATCTACCAAATGGCTCCTCCTCTCACAGCGTCACGGGTTAGCTTCGGTGTGAGTGGTTGAAATAGCACGTCAATAAAGATGACAGACAAGTGGCTTATCCAATCACATGCAAGGAGTTTTGATAAGGCCCAGCCTTCAGTAAAGGCAATTCCTATGGCGGGTTCCCAGATGTATGTGAGTGGAGCTAGGCGGAGTGAGACATGCATCTGGCTGTTGTCAGGTTACCTTTCTTATACCTCTTCCAAAATACTTAGGTTATCCTGAGCTATCTCTATAGTTCTGCTGCTATAGGCTTAGACTGCCGGAGGACATAGGGACCCCTTTTTCATCATTCTGCTTCATTCTATCTCTATTCTCCCACTCTGCAGAATCTGTTAGTTCAATCTCTAACGTTCTGCTCTCTCTGCTTTTTCTCATAGTAGCTTCATCTGGTCTGTTCCTGTTTGGCTGTGACTCCATCCTGGAGAGAAATATCAGCTGTGCTGCTGCCATCAACACCTTTGTTTCTAGATGTTGGAGCTTGGCCTGTTTTCCAGTGTAGTCCTGTTTCTCTGACTGTGACTAACTGGATGTGCTCTCTTCATCCTCTGACATGGGAGCTGGCTCGGAGCTCGTCTGCCTGGCTGTGTGTTTCCTGGACGGGGCCGCCTGTGGAGCTGGTTGACAGTTGCCTTTTGTATCTATGCTTCTTTTTCTATGTCTGCTTCTGTCTCCTTGAACCCCAGTGGGCCTCAGCAGATGGCCGCTCACACTGAGCCTGATTCTGCTGGAGGTTTCTTCCTGTTCAAAGGGAGTTTTTCCTCTCCACTGTCGCTACAAGCATGCTTAGTGTGAGGGATTGCTGAAGAGTCAATGAGTCGATGCAATCAGCTGGTTTTCCTTAGATAGAAAACTTTGAATCAATCTGACTGGATGATCTGGTGAGCTGGAAAGTGACCTGAGATGACATGATGTGAATTGGTGCTATAGAAATAAACTGAATTTAATCCCTGGTTTTGTGATTTAACTGCTAAAAAATCAGAACTGCAACTAGAAATACTTTTGTTTTCACACATACACAGTAGAATGTAAATTATTTTGACGGTTCTACCTGAAGATAAGTTTTTTCTTCAGCATAAGTTCTGAACCTCACTTTTTTTTACCCCTTTTCCCACATAGACTAGTTAATTCAAACAAAGGTATAGGATTTCTATAAAACAGATCTTAAATGAGGCAAGGATGCAAAAATAGACATGAGAAAATCTAGAAATTAATACTTCTAACTGGATCAAAATGATGCAAGAAAAAAAATGAAAATAAAGGCATTTTAGAAAAAAAGGTATTCAGAAATTTTATTGCATATTTTACTTTGAGATTTTTAAGGTTTTTATTGTTTTTATCACAGAGAATAATAAAAAATATTAATTCAAAACTTTTTAAGTTGTGACTACTTTCCATTTACAGTAGTGATTATTTAGAAACCAAAAGGACTAACTTAGACTTTGAATGTAGAATGTATTAAAAACGTGAAATGTTATCTACATTGATGACCAATTATGTGACGTTAGTCCAGAAGATAGACACAGGAAATACAGGCGATGCTTTCTATTTTTAAAGGAAAAGTCGCTCATATTCAGAATTCAAACTTCTGAAAGTTCTTTAAATCTGAAATGATTCCATCCTGTTCAATAAATGATCAGTGTTTTTAATTCAGAGTAATTTTCATGTGAATGTGCTTTACTGGAGGCATCCATGTTTGTCAAAGAACACTACTGCCACCTACTGGTTAGTGACGTCACGGTGCGGTATCGGCTGTTGATCAAGTCCCAGTGCTGTATCTGGTGTTTGTCACAACGCGCTATTATCCAAGTCATCTTGAAAACATTCTTCTTCCAAATGTTGGCTACATATTACGGGTTTTTTCTCTGGCCAGAAGTTCGATGGCAAATCCTCCCTCTTCAAGTTGGCGATCCAACGACCAACCCGTCCGTGGAGGATCAGGAATCAGAAAGGTGGAATAACTCTTTTTTTCACTTTTCCCCGATGTATTCCAGCATCCAGCTGCCATGCATGTGGGCATTGTCAGGTTCACTATAGCTCTGGTGAATTTCAATGGTGAAGTCCTCTGGAAATCTCACGTGAATGAACCTTTCTAAGCTCATAAAGCTCAGAGGAAACAGTGCATTTCCTGCACAATAAGATGGCTATGTTTGTGTTGCTGCAGAAACGTTTGATCAGGACTGTAAACGTGCTTCAGGTCACCAGCTTTCAGCGCAGCCACTGAGCTGCCGTTGCATCATAACACGTTTCAAACTCTGTGTTTCTGCAAACACTGTTGGTTTGGTCTCAGATAAACACAGTTGGACATGTTTGGGTGGACGACCCCAGACACGTGTCCTCTGTTTGTTTGCTTTACTAACTGATCGCTGCTCACAGACCGCCTCTTTTTCTAACTCTTTGTCTGACGGTAAACTCAGGACAACTTTTCAACCGCTGTTTTAGACTTTACTAGAAAACAAAAAGACGTTGGATTGAGGGGAAGCTCTGAATTATTGTGGAACCGTAGTTTTGGGAGGTCTGGGCCCAATGGTGGGACCTTGGACCAGATCTTTGCACTCAGACTGACTGACTGGGTCAAACAGGTTCACTGGTCACGTGTGCATGTTTTCACCATTAGGGGTGGTGTTCAGCGGTGACGGGGGGATCTAAAGTAGGCATCAAGCTACTTTTTGAGGTGGTGTCTTGGTCAGGATTGACGAAGGACTGAGCTTGAGACGGACGGACGCAGTGGGGAGGGGGTTATTTTGGTGCCTCATGGTGAAAAAGGAGCCCAGCTAAGGGAGAAGAACTCTAAAAAGTGAACTATGGCGTTTAGAAAACAGAATTTAGAAAAACGAACTGAACGCAGTCTTTTCACCTAAAATAAGAAAAGGGTACTTTAACTTATTTGAAGTGCCGTTCTGTATAGAATGATTTTATTCTAGGGCCGAATTACTTAGACTTAGATTTATTTTGTTTTGTAAACAAAACATATTTTCGTTTAAAACAGCTCTATACAATTTAATTTTTTAAAGCGGAGCCTTGAAAACAGTAATAAATACATAAAAACATAGTAATATAAACATGTGATTGTATATTTACAGTTCTATATAAAGAAAATAACCCATTTTACACAACATTCAGCAGTCTGATGGTTCCAGAACCCTTTGGACCAGTGAGGTGGTGTTTCCAGTCCAGGTGAGGGTGTCTGGTGACACTTCTGATGGTTGATGGTCTTCTCCACCTTCAGGATCAGGCTCAGATATTTTACTTACCTGCTCAAATGTAGGATTAATATACTTATTTTAATAGATATTTTCATTTCCATTTTTAAAATATACTCTAACGCTTATGATCATTGGATAATGCTGATGAAGATTCTCAGTCATCCAGGTTATAGTCATGCCGAAAAAGTAAACAAAAAAAACACCTTTGTTTCTAGATGTTGGAGCTTGGCCTGTTTTCCAGTGTAGTCCTGTTTCTCTGACTGTGACTAACTGGATGTGCTCTCTTCATCCTCTGACATGGGAGCTGGCTCGGAGCTCGTCTGCCTGGCTGTGTGTTTCCTGGACGGGGGCCGCCTGTGGAGCTGGTTGACAGTTGCCTTTTGTATCTATGCTTCTTTTTCTATGTCTGCTTCTGTCTCCTTGAACCCCAGTGGGCCTCAGCAGATGGCCGCTCACACTGAGCCTGGTTCTGCTGGAGGTTTTCTTCTCCACTGTCGCTACAAGCATGCTTAGTGTGAGGGATTGCTGAAGAGTCAATGAGTCGATGCAATCAGCTGGTTTTCCTTAGATAGAAAACTTTGAATCAATCTGACTGGATGATCTGGTGAACTGGAAAGTGAGATAAGATGACATGACGTGAATTGATATATGAATTATTGAAATAAACTGAAATGAATTAAATATTTGTTAAATAAACTCCAGCATATCTGCTTATGTCAGGTGTTGATTTAACTGGATATGAGGAAAACAATTTACCTATTAAAATCATGGGAAAAAATAGCAGAAACAATAGGGAATAAAGATGTTCCCCTTTTATATATAGGCAAAGGGGAACAGGTCACATTTCAACCCAGTTTCATGTGTCAGAAAAGGTTTTGCTGTTCCTGTAATCTGAGGAACTCCACGCTTCATCACGTTTCCACTGAAAACAAATATTTCTACATCCAGGCTGCACATTTTTTAAAAAAAGACAAAGATTTACAATCCAAATACGGCAGGGTAAATTATTATTGATCAAAGGTTTGAACACAAACACACACTCTTACACACCACCCAGTCCTGCCCTCTGATTGGCCGGCTCATGTGAGGTGAAACACTCCTGCTTGCAGGTGAATGAGCTGCAGGATCGGCTCACCTTACAATTTGACTGCAGGAACGGAGCGAGAAGGAGCTGAGCGTCTTCAGAGGTGATGACAGAACAGCGTGTGGATCAGCAGGCGTCTCAGGAGGATGTCAGGAGGACTGAAAGGGCAGCTGCAGAGCATGAAGCCAGAGACTATCAGTGAGTTTTGGAGAGTAAACACTGAGTCTGCTCTGGACTGCAGGCAGCGGGTCAGAGATATGTTAATATGACTCCGTCTCTGGAAAAATCCAGACATTATAAAGTCTGAGGCTCTTTAAAGGTTTCCCGCAAACGTAGTGGAAAATTTTAAAAGACAAAACATTCAACTGTTTGATGATGCAGCAAGACAGGCGTGTCATAAATGATTGTTTACCAGCTGAAAAATAGATTTACACTGGATGAAAACCTGGGATAAAAATAGTTAGGAAAGTAATATGTTTTACAAATTTTGCAGCTTCAGTTCTGTGCAGAAAGTTTTCATAGTTTACATGTTTGTGTGTCTATATTTTTCACTCTACTTTTACATGAAGTTAATTCACAGTAACCAAAGGCCGGTCCTATACAGTACTAGCCATTCAAAATGTCCCCACTTTCTTTGATGGCCCCTTGGCTGGTCCTTGGCTGGCCCTTGGCTGGCCCTTTATCGGTCCTTGGGTGGTCCTTGGCCGGTTCTTGATTGGTCCTTGGCTGGCCCTTGGTCGGTTCTTGATTGGTCCTTGGCTGGACCTTGGCTGGTCCTTGGCTGGCCCTTGGCCGGTTCTTAGTTGGTTCTTGGCTGGTCCTTGGCTGGCCCTTGGCTGGTCCTTGGCTGGTCCTTGGCTCGCCCTTGGCTGGTCCTTGGCTGGCCCTTGGCCAGTTCTTAGTTGGTCCTTGATTGGTCCTTGGCTGGCCCTTGGCCGGTTCTTAGTTGTTTCTTGGCTGGTCCTTGGCTGGCCCTTGGCTGGTCCTTGGCTCGCCCTTGGCTGGTCCTTGGCTGGCCCTTGGCCAGTTCTTAGTTGGTCCTTGATTGGTCCTTGGCTGGTCCTTGGCTGTTTCTTGGTTGGTCCTTGGCTGGCCCTTGGCTGGCCCTTGGCTGGCCCTTGGCCGGTCCTTGGCTGGTCCTTGGCTGGTCCTTGGCTGGCCCTTGGCTGGTCCTTGGCTGGCCCTTGGCCAGTTCTTATTTGGTCCTTGATTGGCCCTTGGCTGGTCCTTGGCTGGTTCTTGGCTAGTTCTTATTTGGTCCTTGATTGGTCCTTGGCTGGTCCTTGGCCAGTTCTTAATTGGTCCTTGATTGGTCCTTGGCTGGTCCTTGGCCAGTTCTTATTTGGTCCTTGATTGGCCCTTGGCTGGTCCTTGGCTGGTTCTTGGCTAGTTCTTATTTAGTCCTTGATTGGTCCTTGGCTGGTCCTTGGCCAGTTCTTAATTGGTCCTTGATTGGTCCTTGGCTGGTCCTTGGCTGGTCCTTGGCCAGTTCTTAGTTGGTCCTTGGCTGGCCCTTGGCTGGCCCTTGGCCGGTCCTTGGCTGGTCCTTGGCTGGCCATTGGCTGGTCCTTGGCCAGTTCTTAGTTGGTCCTTGATAGGTCCTTGGCTGGTTCTTGGCTGGTCCTTGGCTGGTCCTTGGCTGGCCCTTGGCCAGTTCTTAGTTGGTCCTTGATTGGTCCTTGGCTGGTCCTTGGCTGGTCCTTGGCCAGTTCTTATTTGGTCCTTGATTGGTCCTTGGCTGGTCCTTGGCCAGTTCTTAGTTGGTCCTTGATTGGTCCTTGGCTGGTCCTTGGCTGGCCCTTGGCCAGTTCTTAGTTGGTCCTTGGCTGGCCCTTGGCTGGTCCTTGGCTGGCCCTTGGCTGGTCCTTGGCCAGTTCTTAGTTGGTCCTTGATAGGTCCTTGGCTGGTCCTTGGCTGGTCCTTGGCTGGCCCTTGGCCAGTTCTTAGTTGGTCCTTGGCTGGCCCTTGGCCGGTCCTTGGCTGGTCCTTGGCTGGCCCTTGGCTGGCCCTTGGCTGGTCCTTGGCCAGTTCTTAGTTGGTCCTTGATAGGTCCTTGGCTGGTCCTTGATTTTTCCTTGGCTCGTCCCCTAAAATTCCTTTTTAAACATCAATCTTTGTACTAAAATATTCTTTCTGTCATGATTTGTGGACATTAAGTTCCAAAGAGAAGCATCATCTCCTGGTCAAACCCAGTATTTCAGTGAAAGGGTGGAGTCAGAGTAAAAATATGCAAGAGGGGCTCACTGCATTGGCTGGAAGTTTGAGGGGATTTTGCTGGAAAGGGGGCTGCCATTAAGCTGGCGTTTGACCAGGAAGGACCATTTTGAATGGCTGCTACTGTAGATGGATGCAAAGTCCCATTTTCCCATTTTATCCCAGCTAAAAAAAAAACAAGCAAATTAGTGAAAATATTTTCTAAGTAAGTAAACAAACCCAGCAATTTCTCCTCCGGGACAAACAGGAAGCAACAGTGGAAAGATGATAACATAAGCCTTTATTTAAGACACAATGTTAATGCTTAGAAAGCATGAGGAGAGTAGAAAGGAAAAGAAGGAAACTCCTAGTAGAGGCACAGCATCCGCCCATGTGAAGCTGTGAAAGTTGAGTTTGCAGTAAAAACAGAGACTGACAGCAGGAGGTTGATGCTAACTGGTTTCCCCACATGAGTCATCCTCTGATTGTTTTGGACGTCTGGAGACGACAAGCAGGTAGGCAGCTGAGTCCGGTTTGGTAACAACAGTGAATGATTGAGATCCTGCCCATGTGGGCTCCTCCCGGATTTCCCCAGCCATGGAAAAAAGAGGGGGGGCAAATCATCCTCCAGGAGGAACTCCTTCCAGTAATCCAGGTGATGAGCACCTTATCACAGGTACCAGAGTTTGGATCTGTGCTAAGGAATCTCTCTGGATCAGAACCCAGTTAGGACCAAAGAACTGTGATCAACTCCAGGCCATCATGCAGGGGTGGGCAATTCCAGTTCCTGCAACTTTTAGATCCATTCTTGGTCCAACACACCTGAATCAAATGGCTGAGTTCCTCCTCAGTATGCAGTTTGTTCCTCCAGAGCCCTCTCAATCATCTAATTACTTGATTCGTGTGAGTCTAACCAAAGGCACATCTAAAAGTTGCAGAATACCGACCCTCAGGAACTGGAATTGCCTACCCCTGCTGTAACGAGAAAAGGAGGGGTCATCATTTTCCAGAAGGTCAAACCAGGCAATGCGGTGATGCATGAAGATTCAGCAGCAGACGCATTCATGCTTCACTCGAAAAGTTAGGAAACAGCAATGCTAAAACGTTCGGCTGAGTCTTCAAACTGAAAATGAAAAAAAAACAGGTAAAATGAGCTAAAATTGCTGCAAGCTACTGTGGAAAAAAGCGCATTTTTTAAAACGGTTGAGCTTAGAATCTGAGTTCTCATGTTGCAGCCATTAGACGGCGTCATGGTGGAGAATGAATTATTGATTCAGCTGTTTACTGATTGGCTGGTGGTAAACCTGGAGCCACGCCTCCAAATAACTCATAACAGCCATCTAGGGTTTAAACGAGAGGTGATCAATTAATACCAGATTGATTGGTGAGTTAAATGTAAAATAATAAAGGTTATACGGAGGAAAATCTTCATTATTATCTTTATTACTAGATCTGGTAAAGCTGAAAGGCTTGGTTGATTTATGCAGCTCTTCTTCTTATTGTTCAGCTCTGATTTGGAGGATGTGACAGAGGAGCATCAGCAGATTGACAAGATGGTGGTTGAACCTCTTCAAGGTGCAGATCAGGACCAACAGGAGCCGTCAGGCAGAAGGAAGGCGGCGTTGGTCAGGTTGGTCTGTTATATTCCAGCAGACGCTGCTCCACCGTGAACAACAGCAGGAAAACATTGTTCAGCTTTTCTGATTGGTTGATAATTATCATATTCTGATGGTTTTTCCAGGTCAAAAACTTTAGACAACTCCATGCTGACTCACGTCCAAATAGATTTACACTCCAAGATAGAGAGAAAGAAGTCGCACTACAGCCAGGTGAGTTAGCAAAGACCATCATGTTTTTATCGGCTTCTTTTAGTGGCTTACGGAATTAGGAAATTTGGGGCCCTAGGCAAAGACAGGCATGAGAAGCCATTCTCCAGATAGAGAAATGTTAATAGAATAGACATCCATGATCTGTTCTAGGTTGTGTCCCTCTCTTCTTGTCCCTTTTCTTCTTGTTTTCCTCTCTATGTTTTGTACTCAGCTGACTTTTCATGCTGTCTCTAAAGGAATGAAAGATTTTTTCCAAGCACTAAGCTCACTTAGCTGATTGCTCCTTCCTGTGTTTCCAAAAAGGCCAAAGTAAATAACCCAGTCCTTCTTTTCACTGTAGACAAGCCATGATCTGCTTATCTGTTCTCCATTTTTCATTTGGATGAAATAATAGCTGCATGAATCATGACAGCAGACAAGATAGAGGAGAGCAGGAGGCGGGGTTACCAGAGATGGGAAGTAACGAAGTACAAATACTTCGTTACTGTACTCAAGTAGATTTTTCTGATATTTTTACTTTACTTTACTACTTATTTTTATGGCGACTTTTTACTTCTACTCCTTACATTTTTACACAAATATCTGTACTTTCTACTTCTTACATTTTAAAAAATTGTCTCGTTACTTTAGTTTTGAATCATTTCAATGGAGTTACCGTTATTATTTTTCACGTCATCAATACCAAATTCAATCTAATTGGATGGGAATCTACGTTGCATTTGACGCACCACTACAAGATGAATCGACAGATTCGGCGGTATTCATTGGCGGCAAATCATTGCAGCTTGGTGGCGGTGGCGTTAGCATAGTAGCATGGACGACGAGATGATTGAAAATGAACACAACGGAGATCTAGTCCTATTGGCAGACATCCATTTAAAATGTAGGCAACGGCACGAAAAAAGTGGTTTCTACTTTTACTTTTATACTTTAAGTTAATTTACAAGCCTGTACTTTATTACTTTTAATTAAGTAAAGACGTTTAATCAGTACTTCCACTTTTACCAGAGTATTTTTTAACACAAGTATCTGTACTTTTACTCAAGTACGGAATGTGCCATCTCTGGGGGTTACCAATCTACTCGCTCTGGAGAGCAGAGTTCGCTGCTTTTAGATGTTGTCTCCAAAGTCTCCAGTAGCAGAAAAAAGTCTCTAGATTTGGCGCTAGGAGCTTTTTAGAAATCAAAGTGCTAGAGGGGTCTGAAAAGTGGCTAAATATAGCGACTAAAGCGCTAAGTTGGCAACACTGCTCTTTGCATGGTTTGTTTTCAAATGGTTTGCTTCTGTCTGTTTGGACCTTTCTGAACATGTGCAGCAAATGGACTGATCCAATATGGTGGACACTGAAGGGGGGGGGGCTGAGACACACTTTTAATGAAAGGATTTTTATCAAAAACATAATTAATGTTCACAAATAAGGAATAGTTGTATTAACTATACATTTAAAACAAGTTTTATGGGGCCCCCAGGAACTTGGGGCCCTAGGCAGCTGCCTAGTATTGCCTAATGGTAAATCCCCCCTGACTTAAACCTAACCGACCGTTAGGAAGGAGTCCCTCTGGGATTCCAGGTGCTTTAATCCACCAGATTAGGTTCCACATTCTATCTAATGAGAAAATAAATGAGCAAGAATTAAAATGCTGTCGGATTCTGAAGGAAGATTTTTCAAACATTTCCATGGATCATATATTTATTAATTCATCGGCTTCAATGTTCTTTAAAAGCAAAAACTTCTGTTATTCATCCGTTGATAACATTTAAATAAATGTATCTCTAATGGTTGAAGAAGGAATGGATGGATATTTGCTGACATCTACAGACAAAATCTATATTTAATCATTTGTTTACTTCAGTAGAGAAGATTTGGTGATTATTTGATATCAGAAAATTTAATTAATTACCAGCCTGTTTATTTTTAGTGTTAGAAAGGATTTCAATTTTGGGACAAAGAAAAACCAATTAGATGAATAAAATATGAGAAAACTCCATTATTTTGTTGAAAACAGAAATAGATTTATTACGCATAGATTGGCTGATGTCTCACAGCTTTTAATTCTGCTGTCTTCGTTGAATAAAAACATTACAAACTCTCTGTTTCTCTTCTGTTCCAGCTTTCGAAGAGCAACTGCCAGTACCATAAAATATTTAAGGAGATCAGCAAAGAGGAGCAGCTGAGACAGAGTGAGTCTGCGATGATCTCATCCATCTGCTCCGCCTTAAATACTGAGAGGAGGTTTCATTAAGAGCGTCCGATGTTTGTTAACTAACGTCAGGATGATGGGAGCTGACTGAGTTCTGTTAAAATGGGACACAGTTTTTATTCTGCTTTAAACAATGAAGGATTCTCTGGTTACCTGTCTGTCAGGTTACACCTGTGCCCTGCAGAAAGACATCCTCTACCAGGGGAGGATGTTCGTCTCTGATCACTGGATCTGCTTCCACTCCAAGGTTTTTGGCAAAGACACCAAGGTACAGCACTGAGGCAGCCTTTTATAACCGCAGGGCTTTGATGGATGGGGGGAAACACATTTAAAATAAAACCTCCTGCATCCCCTGAAATGGTCTTTCTGCAGAGACAGTCCCACTGCTGCTGCTTCTACTTATAACAGCTTTTTACTTTCTCTTAGGTGCTCTATTAACCTGATTAAAAACTCAAAGTCTAAATTAAAGCTAACCTCCAAAAGAAGGTTTCTCTGATCAGTCCCAAATACTTTATGTACAAAATATGTCTCAAAGTATGCTTCCAAAACTCTGCAGCAAAAAATTTCAGCTCAAAAATGTAGTATTAGGGTCAGAATAGAGATGTTTATTATTATTATCATTTCTTCTATCTCGAGAATAAAGTCGCAATAGAATAGCCATGAAATTACGAGAATGAAGTTGTTAAATTATGAGAATAAAGTTATAAAATTACAAGAATAAAGTTGTTAAATTATGAGAATAAAGTCATGAAATTACGAGAATGAAGTCGTAATAGTAAGAGAATAAACTCATAAAATTATGAGAATAAAGTCGTAATAGTAAGAGAATAAAGTCATAAAATTACGAGAATAAAGTCGTAATAGTAAGGGAATAAAGTCGTAAAATTACGAGAATAAAGTCGTAATAGTAAGAAAATAAAGTCATAAAATTACGAGAATAAAGTCGTAATAGTAAGAGAATAAAGTCGTAAAATTACGAGAATAAAGTCGTAATAGTAAGAAAATAAAGTCATAAAATTACGAGAATAAAGTCGTAATAGTAAGAAAATAAAGTCATAAAATTATGAGAATAAAGTCGTAATAGTAAGAGAATAAAGTCATAAAATTACGAGAATAAAGTCGTAATAGTAAGAAAATAAAGTCGTAAAATTACGAGAATAAAGTCGTAATAGTAAGAAAATAAAGTCATAAAATTACGAGAATAAAGTCGTAATAGTAAGAAAATAAAGTCATAAAATTACGAGAATAAAGTCGTAATAGTAAGAAAATAGTCATAAAATTACGAGAATAAAGTCGTAATAGTAAGAGAATAAAGTCGTAAAATTACGAGAATAAAGTCGTAATAGTAAGAAAATAAAGTCATAAAATTACGAGAATAAAGTCGTAATAGTAAGAGAATAAAGTCATAAAATTATGAGAATAAAGTCGTAATAGTAAGAGAATAAAGTCATAAAATTACGAGAATAAAGTCGTAATAGTAAGAAAATAAAGTCGTAAAATTACGAGAATAAAGTCGTAATAGTAAGAAAATAAAGTCATAAAATTATGAGAATAAAGTCGTAATAGTAAGAGAATAAACTCGTAAAATTATGAGAATAAAGTCGTAATAGTAAGAAAATAAAGTCATAAAATTACGAGAATAAAGTCGTAATAGTAAGAGAATAAAGTCGTAAAATTACGAGAATAAAGTCGTAATAGTAAGAAAATAAAGTCATAAAATTACGAGAATAAAGTCGTAATAGTAAGAAAATAAAGTCATAAAATTACGAGAATAAAGTCGTAATAGTAAGAAAATAAAGTCATAAAATTATGAGAATAAAGTCGTAATAGTAAGAGAATAAACTCGTAAAATTATGAGAATAAAGTCGTAATAGTAAGAAAATAAAGTCATAAAATTACGAGAATAAAGTCGTAATAGTAAGAGAATAAAGTCATAAAATTATGAGAATAAAGTCGTAATAGTAAGAGAATAAAGTCATAAAATTACGAGAATAAAGTCGTAATAGTAAGAAAATAAAGTCGTAAAATTACGAGAATAAAGTCGTAATAGTAAGAAAATAAAGTCATAAAATTATGAGAATAAAGTCGTAATAGTAAGAGAATAAAGTCATAAAATTACGAGAATAAAGTCGTAATAGTAAGAAAATAGTCATAAAATTACGAGAATAAAGTCGTAATAGTAAGAGAATAAAGTCGTAAAATTACGAGAATAAAGTCGTAATAGTAAGAAAATAAAGTCATAAAATTACGAGAATAAAGTCGTAATAGTAAGAGAATAAAGTCATAAAATTATGAGAATAAAGTCGTAATAGTAAGAGAATAAAGTCATAAAATTACGAGAATAAAGTCGTAATAGTAAGAAAATAAAGTCGTAAAATTACGAGAATAAAGTCGTAATAGTAAGAAAATAAAGTCATAAAATTATGAGAATAAAGTCGTAATAGTAAGAGAATAAACTCGTAAAATTATGAGAATAAAGTCGTAATAGTAAGAAAATAAAGTCATAAAATTACGAGAATAAAGTCGTAATAGTAAGAGAATAAAGTCGTAAAATTACGAGAATAAAGTCGTAATAGTAAGAAAATAAAGTCATAAAATTACGAGAATAAAGTCGTAATAGTAAGAAAATAAAGTCATAAAATTACGAGAATAAAGTCGTAATAGTAAGAAAATAAAGTCATAAAATTATGAGAATAAAGTCGTAATAGTAAGAGAATAAACTCGTAAAATTATGAGAATAAAGTCGTAATAGTAAGAAAATAAAGTCATAAAATTACGAGAATAAAGTCGTAATAGTAAGAGAATAAAGTCGTAAAATTACGAGAATAAAGTCGTAATAGTAAGAAAATAAAGTCATAAAATTACGAGAATAAAGTCGTAATAGTAAGAGAATACACTCGTAAAATTATGAGAATAAAGTCGTAATAGTAAGAAAATAAAGTCATAAAATTATGAGAATAAAGTCGTAATAGTAAGAGAATAAACTCGTAAAATTATGAGAATAAAGTCGTAATAGTAAGAAAATAAAGTCATAAAATTATGAGAATAAAGTCGTAATAGTAAGAGAATAAACTCGTAAAATTATGAGAATAAAGTGCCCAGCAGCCCAACAAAGCCTGGTTTTAGTTTAGAAAACATGCAAATAGAAATGGATGAACGGGTCCCCCCCTTTGGAACGGGGGTCCTTTGGCTTCTTCTGTTAGCCTGCAATGCCCCATATAGTCTCTGATAGGGGGGTCGTTAAAGGGAATTGTTGGCCTGGCTGAATAGGTGAGGTCTTCTGGGGTTGCAATGATAGTGTGAAGGAATCAATTTAATCGCTGAATTGTAGGTTTTTGACAGCAGAAATCTGAGTCCAATATAAATACTGTTTAAGGTTGTTTTTTCTTTCTTATCATAGATGCCTCCTTCCTCTCAAACCACCTGTCTTCTTTGTCCAAAATGTGAGCATTCTGGTCCTCCAAAGAATGTCCTTTGTCCATCAGGTGTAGATGTAACGCAGAGTGTTGTCCAGAGGAGGGCGCTCTTCTGTGTTGGGCCATGCGTCTGTGGAGAGGTTGTTTGGTTTCTCCAAAATAATGATCAGAATATTCCTCGCTGCATTGACCTGCAGACTCCACTCTGCTCAGATTAGGTCTTTAGGATGAACTAGTCTCTGTTTCAGGGTCTGTTTTTAATGTTGACAAAGTGAAACTTCCTAAGAGGCATTAAACAGTGAGATGAGTAAAGATGGAAGGTTTGGTGTTTAACTTGGACTGCCTCTTGTTGATTTCAGATTGCCATCCCTGTGACTTCTATCACCAGCATTAAGAAGACCAAGACTGCCATCCTGTTGCCAAACGCTCTGGTGATCGCTACCGGCAGTGACAGAGTGAGACATCAAAGATAACTGATTGATGTTGATCAAAGACTAGAAACCTCCTAAAGACGATTTCCCTTTTTTTGTCGTCACAGTACGTGTTTGTGTCCTTCCTGTCCAGAGACAACACCTACAAGTTCCTGACATCGGTTTGTCTCCACCTAGAGGTAAGACGGAGTAATCGACGTCAACCAGGTCAGGCAGAGAAAACAGGTCTTTTTTTCCCCCCAGCATTTTATTGTCATTCCACTATTATTATTTATTATCCTCAGCCACCAGCAGAGGGAGCCAGTGCTCTTTAGAAGGGGCTCAGCCTGGCATAGAGGGCCATGTCACTCAGCAGCAATATAGACCCTCTGTGTTCAGGCAGATCATTGCCACTCAGGCAGAGTTTCCAACAAGTACAGACTGATATGCCTTATGACCTTTAAAGGAGCGTTCTTTTCATTATAAAACACGTCCTGAAGGAAGAAACTACATCCCTTATAGACAACGAAGAATTTAGCGTTCATTAGAGCTTCTATTCAAGCTATGTTCTCGTTCCAAAGAGAGACGCTGTATCACTGGGGTCCATAGTGGGCCTGCATGAGTCAAACAGACAGTTCCACACGTATGCATCCAGAATGCTAACACACAAGGTTCTGTACCGTTCCATCTGTCCAGGAGATTGGTTCATAGCTGTCCATCTATCAGTATTTATGTCCCTCGCTGAAAGTTTCTCAGGTTTCCTCATCAAGGCAAAGCCGGAAGTTCCACCTGTCCTCAGAATATTTAGGCAAATAGGCAACTAATTAACTTAGTCCTGATTTTTGCAACTAATCGTGCAACCATGAGTTCAGTATACAATGGATCAGAGACGTCTGGTTCTCAGAGGACAGGATTCTGTCCTACGCTTGATTCTTGGCACAGTTTTGATTTGTTTTAATTATGACTTTGTTTGCTCCTTAGCCTTGTGGTGTTGGACCTCCCTGTTTTCCTTCTGGGGCTACTGATGATGAGGTGTTTTCATCAGGGGGTCACATATTTGCGTCTCTGTCCCGGCCATCATCTGTCCCGCAGGCTGAGAGTGTCCCTGACATGTCACTCTCAGCCTGTGGGACAGGCTATCAATGATGCTATCAATAGGAATGATAGCATCCAGTCTTTCCCTGACTGTGAACCTGAAAGGTATTATTTGTTTACAGTGGGCCCCTGGGCCCAAAATGCTGGAGTCGTCACGCAGATGTTTGACGGTGGTGCTGCTAGTATTTCCTCCGCCACCATTCAGTTACACAGAGGAGCAGAGGCTAATCGCTAATGTCCGTTGAAGGCTCCATGGGGACAGGCAGCTTGTTTTCAAAGAGCTGACCATCTGTGTGTTTGGGCCTCTGTTCATAAGGGCCAACCTGTCTCTCTCCAAACATCAGTGGACTGGATTGCTCAGGCTAAATCTATGGCATATAGATGTGCAGGCCTACAGCCTCCTATCTGTGTGTGGATTGTTCCAGGGTGTCTGTTCAACTTGTCTGCCTCAGACAGATGAGATGACTGTTAGACCCTTTTACCACTGGCTGAAAAACACGTTTAAATCTAACACCAATGGGCTTTTAGTGGCAGTGGGAACAGCTCACTGATGCATGTCTACCGGCAGCGACCCTCGTTAAAATCAGCTCAGCTCTGATCGGCATGGTGTGGGAACACCATAGCCGGGTCGACGCGCTAATTTTCGTGATACCATTAAACACAACATACGGATGTCAGCACACCACACCCGTCGCTTCTGCTCTAACAAGCAGAAAAAACTCTGTTTTCATTCTATAAACATGGAGCAGATAATAGAGATAAACTATAAAGCACACTGACTACGCCCTGGCTTCCTTCCACGTTGCTCTCCATTGTTTACTCTCCTGATTCCTGTCGCATTGATGACATCATCAATGTAGCCTTGTGAGACCATCCTGATCTCGCGAGCTTTCAAGGTTTCCCTCGCAGATCAGTCTGGAGACTCTCCGTTAAAGAAAATTTGGAGCCGTTCACCAAACGAACGTCCAATCAGCGTTGGCTTTGAGGCGGGTTGAGGTGTGACGCAACGAGAAGCGTGACAGTTCAGTCTAAAGAACATGGCGGCTTCAGCCGATGAAACTAGCGTTAGCGTGGCTATCGAGCAAGTTTTAATTACAGAGTATTTCTTCACTGAAAGAAGAGCAAAACACTGCTCTGGAGGCTTTTCTCAGAGGAAAAGATGTTTTTGCTCTTCTACCGACTGGTTTTGGCAAGAGTAGCCTGGCTTGTGGTTGTGTTTTTGTCGTCGCTCTGTTACGTCATATGCTTCGTTGATCTGATTGGTTTATTTGGCCCGTCTATCACCAACATAGGCCAATCAGCTAACCAGTGTTTTCGCCCCTTCCCAAAATTACTGCAATGGAAGGTTTCCAGATGGATATGCAGAGCTAATCCATCTGGCGGAGTCAGGTTATCATCAATGCTAACCCAGCGTAATGATGTCACCAGACACGCAGCTGTGGGGGGAAAGAGGCAACGCAGCTGACAGCGAGGATCTAGACCAGCTTTTAAACCCAATGGGAACAGAGACAAATGCTGATTGTTAGCGAGTCGAATTATGTTTGAAAAAACACACGTTAACCTGCTATTTTCAATGGGAAATATGCTTTAGTCACAGACATTATTCTCACGGTGAAACACTTCTGTCTGTTATCAAAGGGTTGTATTATTTAGGTTTTTTCTCTATGTATGGTAACTTTTCTACATTTCATATTTAAATGCCTTTTTGTCTTGTATTGCAGTCGTTTTCCTTTATATTCATATATATTCATATTTTCTTTATATTTCCCTCTGTGTGGTTTTGTAATTACTGGTTGAAAGTGAATGCATGTACGTTAAACAGAGGCGTTTTATTCCCTTCTACAAATGTTAAAGAGGTCTGAGTCAGAAACTGTGCCGTTTGACCTCCAGAGCCTGCAGCTTCTGCTTGTCTGTTATGTTGATGTGCACAGGAGAGGAGTCCAAGCAGCAGCCCTATTCCTTCCTCAGCTGAACACAGCTTCAGAGGTCAGAGGTCGCCGCTGTTGCCTCGCTTCCCTATGGTGGGTTCATGGTCACAAACAACATCCATTTGCACCCTGACCTGTGACGGTCACACAGGGAATCATTAGCGAGTTTATTAGTGTTTGCTGTTAGTTGGATGAATAAACAGTGACGTCAGCAGTTCTCCATCCAGATGGCTACAAAGATCAACCCGTTATATGGCTGCAAGGTTCATCAGACTGCTGCTCTTAAAGGAGAAGTCTGCTTATATTCAGAATTCAAACTTCTGAAAGTTCTTTAAATATGAAATTTATTCCATCCTGTTCAATAAATGATCAGTGTTTTTAATTCAGAGTAATTTTCATGTGAATGTGCTTTACTGGAGGCATCCATGTTTATCAAAGAACACTACTGCCACCTACTGGTTAGTGACATTGTCACGGTGCGGTATCGGCTGTTGATCAAGTCCCAGTGCTGTATCTGGTGTTTGTCACAACGCGCTATTATCCAAGTCATCTTGAAAACATTCTTCTTCCAAATGTTGGCTACATATTACGGGTTTTTTCTCTGGCCAGAAGTTCGATGGCAAATCCTCCCTCTTCAAGTTGGCGATCCAACGACCAACCCGTCCGTGGAGGATCAGGAATCAGAAAGGTGGAATAACTCTTTTTTTCACTTTTACCCGATGTATTCCAGCATCCAGCTGCCATGCACGTGGGCATTGTCAGTTTCACTATAGCTCTGGTGAATTTCAATGGTGAAGTCCTCTGGAAATCTTCAATAATTGTTGTTGATTGCAGATGTGTCTAGTAGTTCCCATTGATTTAGCTTGGAAAGCGGGGAGAATGGCGCTAGGCTTACCGCACCGTGACGTCACTGCTGGAAGATGGCAGGAGGGAGGGGCTACTAGATTTGGGCAAAAATGGCCGCTCCCAGACTCAGTGATCGCGACAAAATTTTTTGTTTTAATTTTTTACTGATTAACGCTAAATTCATTAAATCACCACAAACGTATTAGTTTTAGGTATAAATAATGATCCCTTTATTATTCCTTGATGACCGGACTTTTCCTTTAATGCAGGAAGATTGAAGCAGTCAAACATTAACTGACTAAATAAATAACTGAAATAATTTGAGATTTTGCGACACTATTGGCATTTTATTTATCAATAGCTTGAGAAGAAAAATGGCGAGGAGAGATAAGAGGAAGACGTGCAGGAAATGACCCAGATCATATGGCTCTACAGGTTCCTCTGATTAAAATACTCTGATTTAACATGCAGAGGATAGAATCGTTAGCTGTGTGATTAATCTTTCCTGCAGAGTGATTTCGTTGACTTGGATGTAGCCGTGAGACAAAGAAGGCAGGAGATGGAGGAAAACAGCAGCTCCGACTCACAGGCCCCAGACTACGACAAGATAGCTGGTATAACCTTCTGTTTCATGTTATTGGGAATTTACATGCAGAGTGTAATGTTTTAATGACAAATCCTAAATAACATACAGTAGATATCAGAGGTCAGGTGGTTTGGGTTCTGGTGTTAGCAGAGAGCATTTGACCTAAGCGTCGTTTTCTTTCTGTAGAATAGCCTCAAACCAATATTTATCAAGACTAAAAACACATTTGTTTAGGATTGCCTTCGACTGTTCTAGTTAAACAGTTCAACTAAAATATCATTAGTTCAACTTTTTTATTTTATTTTTTTTCCTACTTGCTTTGATTTTGTTTTATTTTTCTATATTTTAATCATCTAAAGCTCTTTGCATTGTCTTTGCACTGAATTGTGCTATACAAATAAATTTGCAAAAAGACCGGAAAGATGTGATATTCTGGGTGAATCACAGTGGGGCCAGGGCTCAGCCCTGAGGAACACCACTAATGATATGAGTCGCTGAAATTCCAGACAAGACAAGAGAAATTCTGTCTGTTTACAGCATAAGAGGGGAATATGATTTAAAACATACATTGTTAGGATTGTTCCCCAATAAGAAAAACTATTTCAAAAAGCATTTATTTCACATTTACGGAAGAGGATTAGGGCCACTGAAAAAAAAAAAAAAAAAAAGTTAACTGATTTTTTTTTTTTTTTATTTCAGTATAGTATGGGAAAAAAGTCAGAATTCTGACTTTAATCTCAGAATTCTGACTTTAATCTCAGAATTCTGACTTTTTTTATTGTCAGAATTCAGTCAGAATTCTGAGATTAAAGTCAGAATTCTGAGATAAAAGTCAGAATTCTGAGATTAAAGTCAGAATTCTGAGAAAAAAGTCAGAATTCTGAGAAAAAAGTCAGAATTCTGACTTTTTTTTCTCAGAATTCTGACTTTTTTATTGTCAGAATTCAGTCAGAATTCTGAGAAAAAAGTCAGAATTCTGACTTTAATCTCAGAATTCTGACTTTTTTCTCTCAGAATTCTGACTTTTTTTATTGTCAGAATTCAGTCAGAATTCTGAGATTAAAGTCAGAATTCTGAGATAAAAGTCAGAATTCTGAGATTAAAGTCAGAATTCTGAGATAAAAGTCAGAATTCTGAGATTAAAGTCAGAATTCTGAGAAAAAAGTCAGAATTCTGACTTTAATCTCAGAATTCTGACTTTTTTTATTGTCAGAATTCAGTCAGAATTCTGAGATTAAAGTCAGAATTCTGAGATTAAAGTCAGAATTCTGAGATAAAAGTCAGAATTCTGAAAAAAGTCAGAATTCTGAGATTAAAGTCAGAATTCTGAGAAAAAAGTCAGAATTCTGACTTTTTTCCCATACTATACTGAAATAAAAAAAAAAAAATCAATTAACTTTTTTTTTTATTCAGTGGCCCTAATTCCGTACACACTGCAGCTGTTTATTCAAATTATATATTTTTTAAATGTAAAAGAACAAAAAGCTGCATCTAAAACAGGCTTTAGAGATAATTATTTACTAAAAGCTTTTCCTTGCAGACCTGCCCATTCCTCATTATCTGGACGCTCTGAAACAAAGCGTGAAGACGTCTTCTCCAGAGCAGCAGCGCAAAGTGAAAAAGCAGCCTCTCACCCAGCAGAGCTCAAAGCGTTCAGGTGAGTTTCTCTGACATCATGACTCAGCTTTCAGGAACAACCTTCTTGTTTCGGATGAACTGATAAATCTGAATCTACCCTCTGATAATCTGAAAGGATTAACCACAGCTCTATGTTTGGCTTTCACGTAATTAGACACATTAGTAGAGAAGCAATTAAAACAGTTTTTCCATAATCTTCCTTCAAATTTAGACTCAGGTGTTTCCTACAAAAAAAAAAAAAATCCATCAACCATCTTAACAACCCATATTTCAAGCTTTGTTAACTCATTTTAAACGTTCCTCTCCTGTTATCACAACATTCATTGATTACAGGAACACTTTGGTAGAATAAGTGGCCATTTTCTAAGTCAGATTAAATTCATTAGTCATTTTCTCAAAGTGTTTTTGGTAAAAAATAAACAAATACCAAATTTCTGATTTCTACATGTTGCTTTTTATCAGGATATTTGTTCGTTTATTGAAATGATAAGCATGAAAAGTTTGTTTTCTTTGTTTCCAGGCTCTGAAGTGGTGATTAACAGCAGCGTGAAATCAGTTTCTCTCAACACTCTGCTGATTATCTACATGTTTCTGTAAGATTCACTCAATGATTCTTTATTAGAATTGATTACTATACAGATTATTTTTCTCTTGTCTCGTTAAATGTGCGTAGTTCTGTCAGATTACCTGATCTTCCAAGGCTGAAGTATTAATCCTCAGTTCATTTCCTCTCATTCGTGTATTAATGTGGCTTCGGTTTATCCTTCTTATTGTTCTGCTATAAAAAACAAAACAAAAAACAGAATTTGCAACTTAAACTGAAATAGTGTGAAGTAATATAAGGCAGCTTGATATTTTTAAAAATGTTGCAAATTTTGTTGAATTAAACTAATTAAACGTTTGATGAATTAAATGCAACATTCAAAGAGTCGCCAAAAACTCAGTCTTGAAGAAATGTAGAAAAACAAATAAAAAAAATAACCTCTCCTGAGAAGAATTATGGAGGATAAAAAGTGCCAAAATTAAATAAATAAATACAGCATTAAATAAATAATTAAATGTCTCAATAATTAATTAAATGTGGAATTAAATAAATAAATGTAATTCATTAATTAAAACCATGTCACTAATATAAAGTGCCACAATTAAATAAATAAATACAGCGATAAACAATTAATTAAATGTGTAATTCATTAAATAAATAAGGAATAAAATATATAAATGTGTCATTAATTTAATAAAATATGTCTTCATTTTATTAAAAAAATATATCTAATTATTTCAGTGTGCATTTAATTATTTCATGGTCCTGTGTCGCAGTGCATCGAAACCATTAAAAGAATCTGTCAAACTCACCCATCAAAGTTAGGGGGCGGGGTTAATGTGAATCGAGTCTCTGTAATCGATTTGCTTCGCCTTAATGTGCAGGGTGACCAATCAGGTGTTAGATAACTGCCCCCTAACTTTGATGGGTGAGTTTGACAGATTCTTTTAATGGTTTCGATGCACTGCGATACAGGACCATGAAATAATTAAATGCACACCAAAATAATTATTTTATTTTTTTTTAATAAAATGAAGACGTATTTTATTAAATTAATGACACATTTATATATTTAATTCCTTATTTATTTATTTAATGAATTACACATTTAATTAATTGTTTATCGCTGTATTTATTTATTTAATTTTGGCACTTTTTGTCCTCCATAGAGAATGACACAACCAGCTTTAGTTCATCAAATGACATAAATTTGTTCAGATAAACATTTCAGACAACTGTTTCCCGTTCACATCAGAAACAGGACATGAGAATCTTGAATGCAATAAGGACATGTTTATCTATGTTTCCCCCTTATGTAAACTGGGGAGGAAACTTCTTTCCAAACCTCCTTATTTTCCCTACATCTCAGCTTAAAGAATGGAACAAAGCTTCTAAGCAATCACCCCTATTAAGGAAAAAAAAGGGAAAGTTTAACATTTTATCTCACCAACAGGACAAGAAAAAAATATGATTCCACAAAACTGAAAATTGCAAAAAAATGTTTAACGTTTGCCATCAAAGCTTAAGAAATCATTATGTTTCATAGGTGTAGTTTGTCAAAAAAAAATTGATTATGTAACGATAATCTTGATAAATGTCGAAATGTTGTAAATATCATATGTTTTTGCAACATTAAAGATAAAAAAAAAAAAAACATTTCTCTGCAGACATTAGAAAAGCTCCAATTATCCATTCTGCTTTTTAGGGTAAAATTTACTAAGTAGCTGTAATCTGCTATAACCAGTGTAAATAAGATGAGATATTTGATCGATCACAGTAACAAACATGGAAGGGTTAACAGGATGAAGGTCTGGTCGTAGTAATAATACTCATTATTTATATTCTTTCTAGTCTTTTTATTTACTATACGGCCAAAAGAAATGGTCCCACTCTAATATTTAGTTGGACCGCCTTTAGCTTTGATCACAGCATGCCTTCGCTGTGGCATTGAGTCAATAAGCTTCTGCAAGATGTATTTCCACCAAATGATTCAATTCAATTTATTTATATAGCGCCAAATTCACAACACATGTCATCTCAAGGCACTTTCCAGTTCAACCAGATCATACAGTCAAATTGATACAAAGTTTTCTATCTAAGGAAAACCAACTGATTGCATCGGCTCATTGACTCTTCAGCAATCCTTCACACTAAGCATGCTTGTAGCGACAGTAGAGAGGAAAAACTCCCTTTTAACAGGAAGAAACCTCCAGCAGAACCAGGTTCAGTGTGAGCGGCCATCTGCTGAGGCCCACTGGGGTTCAAGGAGACAGAAGCAGAGATACAAAATGATGCATTCGTTTTTCACAGATGATGCTACAGCCTGACCGCCGCCTTATCCAGCACTTCCCAAAGATTCCCAATTAGGTTAAAGTCACAGGGAAATCACATTTAAATGTCAAATCATTCTGGCTTAAACATGTATATACGTAAATGTCCTCTTTATAAAACGATATTGTTCCAAAATTTGGAACATTTCTATTTTTAAAGGAAATCCTGTCTTAAAATCTGTGTTTTTTTTCCGTTATCTTCTGCAGGCCAGTTAGTTCTACGTCAGCTTGAACACCTAAATTCAGCCAATCATATATCAACGATCATCTGTCAATCAAATGTTTTCGGTCATAGCATCTTGATTCATGTGTCGCAGCTAATATACGCAACGGTTGAAACCAGAATCCTTTCCTTTCCCATTGAGTTGCGTCCCAGTGTTCACGGGGATGGACGTCTGTGTCTTCGGCAGGCGTAGAGCTAACAGAACTGGCAGCGTTGCGAGGCAAGGGCTCAAACATGTACGGCTGGAAGCCTTCTACACCAAACCAAGCTTCTGCCGCCCTGGCGTCCTCTTCCACAACATCTTCGTCCCCGCTTTCCTCCTCTAAATAAAAAATGGATGACGGAGGAGACTCATCCACGACCTCCGACACTAAACTCTCCTCCTCTTGCATGTTTCCGCTGTCCATAGCGTTCCTTGACAGCGTCGTTTCTAAGTCACCAATTTAGTGCTACTTGGTCCCAATGGAATTTCCCATTGGGAACCTGCTAGCACTAAGATGCTAACTGGTTAGCAAGATGCTTCCAACAAACCGGCCACAACCAAACATGCTTGCGAACCTTCCGCCACAACAATCCCGCCCCCTTGATAATCGACCAATCACATTCACTTTATTCAATCGTGTAAAGTCTGGCACCACTTCGGAAAATTAGGAAATGAAAAGGTTGGAACAGCCGCTTCCCTACGACTTTTAACTGCTTGAAAAGCCTTTTTTTGTAGAAACCAATGATAAATGTCTTTCCTGCATGATGTCGTCGAGTGATAGGAGAACCATAAATAATCGGCCCCTCTGTTGCCCCCACAGGGTGTGCATCCTGGTCCTGTCTTCCTGCTATCTGGCCTTCAGGATCGTTTCCCTGGAACAGAGGCTGACAACGCTTGGCTCTGTCACCGACATCATGCATCATGAGTGAGTTTCAGATACAGTTTGAGCAAATTATTACAGATTTAAATCTAGATTAATCGACTTTAATGAGACTTGTGTTTAAAGTACGTAAGATGATTAGGAAAAATTTGTTTTTAAAGTTAACAGATTTTTTTTATTTCCAAAACAGTTAAAAAACAATCCTCTGGACTTTGTTTCCAAGTTTGAAGACGTTTCTCTTCCATCCAGGAAGATTTTTCAATTCAAAATGTCATCTGCATGTTTCCAAGCGATACAAGTCCTTGTCTATATAAAGACTCAAACTCACTGCCGATTCAGACATTTGAATTGAGAAAGCTTCCTGGAGAGGTGGAGAAACATCTTCAAATCTTGGAAACCAAGTCCAGAGGATATTTTTGAATTTTTACGGAAAAAATGTCAAAAATAGCGTTGAGTTTCAGGTTTTATCCAGCAGCCCAACAAAACCTTGTTTTTGCTTAGAAAACATGCAAATAGAAACGGATGAACGGGTCCCCCCCTTTGGAATGGGGGTCGTTCGGCTTCTTTGTTAGCCTGCAATGCCCCATACCTGTCTATGTCTCTGAAAGGGGGGTTGTTAGAGGGAATAGTTGGTCTGGCTGATTAGGAGAGGTCTTCTGTTCTCCTGTAAAGCGGTGGGGGTTGCAATGATAGCAGCACAGCGTCTGTGGATAATAAACAGTTTCAGAGGAGTGATCATAGCGCTCTGCATCAGCAGTGCTGTGTCTGGCTCCCTGCCAGCTCCCAGTTCAGCCTCTCTGATTGGTTGGTGAGGCGCCTCCAGCAGCAGAAGTTACATTTTTCCAACTTCCAGCAGCTGCTGCTTTCGCAGAGCATCCTGCGTGATGTAGCGCAGAGTCTTGTCCAGAGGAGGGCGCTCTTCTGTGTTGGGCCATGCGTCTGTGGAGAGGTTCTGGGATTTTGTGTTTGGAGTCCAGCAACATCTGGGATGGAGACGTTTTTGCTTTTAATCATCTACCGTTATGTTCTACTGCTATTTTTTATTTATTTGAGTTTAATATGGCGAAAAAGTCAGACATTTATTTATTTATTTATCTTAGTGGCCCTGATCCTCTTCCATACTAAAGTAAAGAGCATGAGCAGTAGTTTTTATTAATCTTAGTCGATGAAATCATTTTGGATCATTTGGTCTTTTTTGGTGGATATTTGCTGATTTTTCTGTGTCCGTGTGCGCTGGTTTCCTTCATAGAAGCGGCTTCCTTTCTGGGAGTGCTGATGGCAACATGGAGCTCTTCTCTGAGCTGCTGACCATTAACCTGCTGAAACTGGAGAAGGTGGGTCCTCCTGCCTGTTTGATCTCATTAATGCTCATCATTGTCACTAACCCCCCGATGGTAAACGAGCAAGGAATAATCAATGGATCATTATTTATACCTAAAACTAATACGTTCGTAGTGATTTAATGAATTTAGCCTTAATGAGTAGAAAAATAAAATAATTTTCACCACGATCACTGAGTCTGGGAGCGGCCATTTTTGCCCAAATATAGTAGCCCCTCCCTCCTGCCATCTTCCAGCAGTGACGTCACGGTGCGGTAAGCCTAGCGCCATTCTCCCCGCTTTCCAAGCTAAATCAATGGGAACTACTAGACACATCTGCAATCAACAGCAATTATTGAAGATTTCCAGAGGACTTCACCATTGAAATTCACCAGAGCTGTAGTGAAACTGACAATGCCCACGTGCATGGCAGCTGGATGCTGGAATACATCGGGTAAAAGTGGAAAAAAAGAGTTATTCCACCTTTCTGATTCCTGATCCTCCACGGACGGGTTGGTCGTTGGATCGCCAACTTGAAGAGGGAGGATTTGCCATCGAACTTCTGGCCAGAGAAAAAACCCGTAATATGTAGCCAACATTTGGAAGAAGAATGTTTTCAAGATGACTTGGATAATAGCGCGTTGTGACAAACACCAGATACAGCACTGGGACTTGATCAACAGCCGATACCGCACCGTGACGTCACTAACCAGTAGGTGGCAGTAGTGTTCTTTGACAAACATGGATGCCTCCAGTAAAGCACATTCACATGGAAATTACTCTGAATTAAAAACACTGATCATTTATTGAACAGGATGGAATCATTTCAGATTTAAAGGACTTTCAGAAGTTTGGATTCTGAATATGAGCGACTTTTCCTTTAAAACTAAGCTTAGCATCAGCAGGCTGATATTAATGAACACCTTTTTGAAATTACTGATGTGTTTTTGTTCTCTGCTTTTCTTTCAAACCGTCCACAAAGTTTCTTCTCAGTAAAAGTTTTATTTGACCACATGCCTGTTTGTACGAGAGAAAATTGAGTTCGTAATCTGATCTGGATTACAGGCTTGTTTCTCATCTGCTAAACTTTGAACAAGTTATTCTAAATATTACAGATGTGTTTTTAAGGAAATCCAACCAATTGTTCTTTCAGGTACAGAAGAGTCTGCAGAGGCTTCTGGAAGAGGCTGCATGATACGAGAATCAGGAAGAGAACATGAAGGAGCTGCTTCCAGTGCTGTAAATAAACTGTGAATATTTAATTTATTATCTGTAGGAGGTTCAGACTGTACAGAGTTAATAACCACAGTGATTTTAAAACAAATACAACTCTGACTGTTTTACCAATTAGCTTCATGTATAAACCAGTAACTCTTATTGATAGAAGGGAAAAAAAAACTTTAAACTGTAATTGCCTGAAAAAATCGCCTGGAATCCGCCCTTTGAGGTGGAGCTCTGTCATGATCGCAGCCCCGGTTGCTGATCTACTCACTCACTTCATTCACCTGCTGTTCCCTCCCCGCTCTCTAATTATCATTCATCTTATTCACCTGCTCCCTCTGCTTTATATGCGGTTCAGCTCAGCTATCAGGGTCAGATCATTATTCTTAGGTTTTTGTGTTAGTTATCCATGTTTTCTCTGTTTGGTTTAGTTTTTGTTTAGTCCTTGGTTTATGTACCCATCTCTGGAGGCCAGTGAAGTGAGAGGGTTTGTCTCTTGTCTTCTAGTGGTGTCCCGGGTCTTCTCAGTAGAGACATCAGGGTTTTGGCTTGGCGTGCGGGAGAGGCCAGTTTTAATTACTGTAATCCTGGCTCTTAGGAGGAGTACAGTTTAAAGTTCTGCAGATCTCCTGGTACCGAGTCTTGTCTCTGTTGCTCAACCACTGAGCCCGCCTGTCTCTATCTGAGCGTATCTGTCTGAGCTCGCTGCTGGACTCATTGGAACTCTGAACCTGCCTGAACGCTCTGTGGATTCGTGGAACCGTGGATCTGTCTCTTCCTGTTCGGCTTCGAACTCCAGGATCCCAGAACTGTCCTATCTGATCTGTTTTCCCTGACCTGTATCGGTCTCCTGTCCGCTCCCTGGGGTTACTACGTCGGGGACACTCTGGGCGGCTCTACACCGCAGCGCGTTTGGCGGTCCATCGGCTGGATCCTGCCTTCCTCAGAGAGGATGGACTGAACTGTTAAAGCAGAGTCTCAGTTTTTGTTCCTTTTCTGTTCTGTTTTATTTACTTTGTCATTCAACGTTTTGGAACTTTCCACTGTCTGACTCGCCTGAATACTGGGTCCATCTGTCCCAATTTGTGACAGAATGATGTATAAAATGTATTTAAAATGTTTGAAAGCTTTTTTGTTTGAACTGAATGTGACACACTGAGACTTTCTGGACAAAAAGAGACCAGGTGTGCAGACCATATTATAACTCAGAACATTAAACTGTTACAAAAACAATGTTTGGATGGATATATTTCATTATTTTAGAAAAAATATTTTGGGGAAATATTTGTTTTTGAGATTGTCAGATTTTAGAATAAAGGTTTATTTGTGCTGTACATGTGAGTATTTCATGTTTTCTCTTCTGTTTCCCATCCTTGATTTATTTATTTTTTATTTTTTTGCTGTTTGTGATCTTAGAGAAATAAAAAGAAATACCTTCTCTTTTAAGGTTCAGGATCAACACCATTCCTAAGCAGTATCCAAACATCCAGAACGTTCTCCTTAGAGTTTTCTTCCTTTATGAACATCTCCGATGGTCGAGTATCGGCACAGAAAGTCCAGCCCGACCCGACCAAGACCGTCAACCATCAGGCCCAGACACACCCGCCCTAGGTCTGATGGTGGAACAGACCTGCCCTCGGTTTGACGGTGGGACAGACCTGCTCTGGCTCTTATTTTGGGACAGACCTGCTTTGGCTCTGACGGTGGGACAGACCTACCCTCGGTCGTATGGTGAGACAGACCTACCCTCGGTCGTATGGTGGGACAGACCTACCCTCGGTCTGATAGTGGGACAGACCTGCTCTGGCTCTGACGGTGGGACAGACCTACCCTCGGTCTGATGGTGGGACAGACCTACCCTCGGTCGTATGGTGGGACAGACCTACCCTCGGTCTGATAGTGGGACAGACCTGCTCTGGCTCTGACGGTGGGACAGACCTACCCTCGGTCGTATGGTGGGACAGACCTGCCCTCGGTCTGATGGTGGGACAGACCTGCTCTGGCTCTTATTTTGGGACAGACCTGCTTTGGCTCTGACGGTGGGACAGACCTACCCTCGGTCGTATGGTGAGACAGACCTGCCCTCGGTCTGATGGTGGGACAGACCTGCTCTGGCTCTTATTTTGGGACAGACCTGCTTTGGCTCTGACGGTGGGACAGACCTACCCTCGGTCGTATGGTGAGACAGACCTACCCTCGGTCGTATGGTGGGACAGACCTACCCTCGGTCGTATGGTGGGACAGACCTGCCCTCGGTCTGATGGTGGGACAGACCTGCTCTGGCTCTTATTTTGGGACAGACCTGCTTTGGCTCTGACGGTGGGACAGACCTACCCTCGGTCGTATGGTGAGACAGACCTACCCTCGGTCGTATGGTGGGACAGACCTACCCTCGGTCTGATAGTGGGACAGACCTGCTTTGGCTCTGACGATGGGACAGACCTACCCTCGGTCTGATAGTGGGACAGACCTGCTCTGGCTCTGACGGTGGGACAGACCTACCCTCGGTCGTATGGTGGGACAGACCTACCCTCGGTCTGATGGTGGGACAGACCTACCCTCGGTCGTATGGTGGGACAGACCTACCCTCAGTCTGATGGTGGGACAGACCTACCCTCGGTCTGATAGTGGGACAGACCTGCTTTGGCTCTGACGGTGGGACAGACCGACCCTCCGTCGTATGGTGGGACAGACCTGCCCTCGGTCTGATGGTGGGACAGACCTGCTCTGGCTCTTATTTTGGGACAGACCTGCTTTGGCTCTGACGGTGGGACAGACCTACCCTCGGTCGTATGGTGAGACAGACCTACCCTCGGTCTGATGGTGGGACAGACCTGCTCTGGCTCTTATTTTGGGACAGACCTGCTTTGGCTCTGACGGTGGCACAGACCTACCCTCGGTCGTATGGTGGGACAGACCTGCTCTGGGTCTGACGATGGGACAGACCTGCTCTAGCTCTGATGGTGGGACAGACCTGCTCTGGCTCTGATGGTGGGACAGACCTGCTCTGGCTCTGATGGTGGGACAGACCTGCTCTGGCTCTGATGGTGGGACAGACCTGCTCTGGCTCTGATGGTGGGACAGACCTGCTCTGGCTCTGATGGTGGGACAGACCTGCTCTGGCTCTGATGGTGGGACAGACCTGCTCTGGCTCTGATGGTGGGACAGACCTGCTCTGGCTCTGATGGTGGGACAGACCTGCTCTGGCTCTGATGGTGGGACAGACCTGCTCTGGGTCTGACGATGGGACAGACCTACCCTCGGTCGTATGGTGGGACAGACCTGCTCTGGGTCTGACGATGGGACAGACCTGCTCTAGCTCTGATGGTGGGACAGACCTGCCCTCGGTCTGATGGTGGGACAGACCTGCCCTCGGTCGTATGGTGGGACAGACCTGCTCTGCCTCTTATTTTGGGACAGACCTGCTTTGGCTCTGATGGTGGGACAGACCTGCTCTGGCTCTGATGGTGGGACAGACCTGCTCTGGGTCTTATTTTGGGACAGACCTGCTCTGGCTCTGATGGTGGGACAGACCTGCCCTCGGTCGTATGGTGGGACAGACCTGCCCTCGGTCGTATGGTGGGACAGACCTGCCCTCGGTCGTATGGTGGGACAGACCTGCTGTGGGTCTGAAAAAATAAATAAAGGTTCCTCTTTTCTATTACCCTCTAAAATGTTGAGGACTCATAAATGAACAGGTTGACCTCCAAATCCTGCAGCTCCTGGCTTTACAGCATCTCTCTTCCTCCCTCAGCTGAACGCAGCTTCAGAGTTCAGAGGTCACCCTAGTGTCTATGTCATAGTCACAGATGACAAAACATGAGTTTACAGCCTGACCTGTGAAGGTCACAGAGGGAACCATTAAGGTGGCCGTTTGCTGTTATCCTGGCTGATTGCAGTTTGGATGGATAACCAGTGACGTCAGCAGTTATTCATCAGCATCATCACGGCTACAGAGGTTAACCTGTTCTTTAGCTGTAAGCCTTTAAAGCAGGAAGACGGAACTGGTTAAACATTAACTAACTGAACAGATCCATCCCGAACTTGTTAAGGAATCCCCAAACAGTCTAGTAGAAAACATCTAACAGCTCATATATGTAATGTTTTTTGTTTTTTTTATAATGTTTCCACCACATTAATTTAAACTGAGGCTGAATATGTAGAGTATACTGCCTTAATGATGAAGCAGAGGTAATAGATAAGAGAGGTGGGTGGGTCAGTATGGAAGAAAAACTGTTTCATTGGAATCTACCTTGAATCTACCAACACTGAATTCTTTTAACACCATATTTTAACCCACTACATTTTTTTCACACATTGAATTCCTTACACTGATTTTTTTATCTGTTAAAAATCTCCTGCAAAAAATTCAGTTGCAAATGTGTTAATCATTTAGTGAAATCAAGCCAAAGCAATCTGCACTCATGCAGTTGAGCAGCTTCTAGCCAATGAAATGAGCTCATTTAGTCACATGACACAACAGTTGGGCGTAGCTTTGTTCCAGGCTGAATGAAGCTGAATGAGGAGTTTTTCTTGTTAAATAGATATGATTACAAAGTGTCAGGTAGCTACTAATAGACAGCCTCATCTAATCAGACAAGGTGAAATAACTGAGCCGATCACAGCTAGTGCGGCACCCCTGTCTGCCAAGGCTCTTGGTTTGATCCGGAAGCAGCCGGCTGGGCGTGCAGGTCGCAGCTTTTTGGCTGCTGAGTTTTTTACAGGCAAATTTTTTGCAGCTGAATCTTTTACAAGTTAATTTTATACAGGTGAAGTTTTTGTAGCTAAATGTTTTTGCAGCTGAATTTTCACAAGATAAAAATTCAGTGTAAAAAAAAAAAAAAATAGGGTTCTGCTGTTATCTGAGAACATCTAATTTTTACAATAATTTCTTTCCATTATAAACTATGCCTTTAATACCCTTTAAACCAACATCTTTCACTGTAAAGTAATAAATATCAAATAAATGAGAACTACAAACCGGCCCCAGAGGCTTTATAATCTGGTGGAATTCCAGTGGGCCGAGGATGCAGCCCTGGGGAGCACCATAAGTAATATGAAAAGAAAAGAGCAGTTCTGTCAGGTTACAATGTGGGAGAAAATCATGATTCAAACCTTGACATTCAGGATTCTTTTTCAATAGGAAAAACTTTAACAATATTTCAAAAAGTATTTCTAAATCCGATTTTTATTTGTGGTTATTAAAAATGGAATATGAACTAAAGCTCTTTTGTCATAACATTCCTATATTACTTCATTTTGTTTATTTATGAATACATTTTCCTGCATGAATTAATGTAAACTGTATGTTTGCTCGTCTGTGCATTAGCTTAGCACCAAAACCAATTCCTCAGACATGTACAACTCTACTTGGCAATAAAGCCTTTTCTGATGACGGTTATTTTCTCTGGACATTCTTCTCCACGGTTGGATGACAGGAGCGCTGGTATAAACCAATATAAAGTGATAAAGTGCTAAAATTGGTCAATATTGCTCATATTTTGTGCTTTCCTCATTTCTGCTGCTCCATTGACACATTTTGGATTAAAGAGAATCCTAAATCTGAATGCTTTACTTCTAAGTCTTGATGTGTAGATATTTGCTGGGGTCCGTTCCCCAAAGCAGGTTTAACAAAAAACAAAATTTGAATCCCCAACTCAGAATTGATCTAGCCTAAGGTCGGAAACCCTGTTTTTAGTTTCATAAAAGCTGCTGTAAGTTAAATTAATCAACTGCAAGTAGCTCCACTCACAGAGTTTAACTCGTTTACTGGAAAAAAATCAAAATCTACATAAGTCATTTTTTTCTTAAAATAAGTGAATTTTTTCTTGAATTTAGGGAATAAGACAGGTGTCTTCAACGTTTTCCAGGCTAAGGACCCCCAAACTGATGGCGAGATGGAGCGGGGACCCCCTAATTATATATATTGTTTGAAATTGTGTTCTATCAAACTGGTCCTATAGTCACTATTACAGATGGAGTAATGTAACCAAAGTAATTTCGCCCTGGGATTATTAAAGTATTTCTGATTCATATTCCTCGTTGATGGGACAGGTGTGAATGAAATTTCAATCTGAAAAACTCACAGAGAGAGAAAGATGCAATTAGAAGAGTTTATTGATACGATAGTTTGAACTTTGGCGCTCAGGCCTCGGCAGGAAACATAAACGCGGATTTATACTTTAATGCAGATAAACTGATGAATGAGAATAAGGATATTCCCCCCCGGGCCTGAAACTGGTGGTGGAGTTTAGATAGATGAAGTTTGGTTAATCCATAGAGGCTGGTATACAGGGTGATGCTTGAGTTAGATGTCACTGAATGAACAAAGTTTGCATAAACTGTCCATGAAGAGCAAGCATGAAGCGACTGTGGAGAGAAAAAACTCCCCTTTGGGAAGAAATCTCTGGCAGAACCAGGCTCAACGTGGCGGTCTTCTGCCGGACCGTTTAAAGTGACAGGGAACTCCATGAAAGTCTGGAGGGAGTACACACTGGAGGTGAGGTTGAAGGAGCATCGAGGAGGAGTCGGATGAGCTTACTACGATGGTGGAGGTGGGTTGTCTGAATCAAAGTCCGACATAGGAGCGACGGATCTTGCGCTTGTTGAAGAGCAGGCCTAGAGATGATTTGGAGTGGCTTTAAGTCGAGTGCTGGAAGATGATTGGGCATCGAGGAAAGTGGCTTGAAGCGGATTGGCTGCGTCGGAGGCTGATCAGCCTCAGATTGAATGGAAGTAATCAGAGTTTCTTCAGTTGAATTTCCGCCTCAGCTTCATGATGATGACTTCATGTTGAATTCTTGTTAATGTGTATTTAAAGACATTTTAATTAGTGGAAAAAATTGCAGGGGGGAATATATATTTATATATTAAAAAAAAAGTAAAAAAAAATAAAAAATTTGTCGACCCCCATGCAGTACCTCCGTGGACCCCCTCTTGAAGACCTTTGGAATAAGACAATTCACATTTAAAATAAGAACAAACAAATTCATTGTCTTATTTGTCTTAAGTGCATATTATCTAATTATCTTATTTTAAGAGTAAATATCCTCATCCCATTGGCAATTAATCTTATTTACCTACTCAAATTAAGGGTAAATACATTTAATTTAAGACATTTTGACTTATTTCTCGATGGTTTTTGCAGTGTTGGTAGCATATGTGGATTTTTCTGAGGTTTCCATGTCCTGCGGTGTGTTTGTTTTGCTTCCTAGAAGCTGCTTTCCTTCTGGGAGCTCTAATGAACATGGAGCTCTTCTCTGAGCTGCTGAGACTAGCAGAGGAAAGTCCTCTTGTCTTTTTGAGCTCATTATTCTCCTCATCATCACAAGCAACCTGCTGATGAAACAGTTCCAGCTCTTAACTTAGAACATCTGCTGCCTCATACGAAGGAAGCTTTCCAGGAATCAGCTGATCACACCTGTTCCTTGGAAGTCTCTTCAAGAGTTGGTTTTTAACAGTTCAAATCAAACTTTATTAATTTAGCCTTTTCCTGTAATACATTGCATTGACCAAAGTCCTTCACTGCAGAAATACAAATAAATACAGAATGTCAATAAAGACAAAAAAGCCTAAAAAAAATAATAATAAAAAAATAAAGACAAAAAACCCTAAAAAAATAATAATAAAAAAATAAAGACAAAAAACCCTAAAAAAAAATAATAAAAAAAATAAAGACAAAAAACCCTAAAAAAAATAACAATAAAAAAAATAAAGACAAAAAACCCTAAAAAAAAACTAATAAAAAAATAAAGACAAAAAACCCTAAAAAAAATAATAATAAAAAAAATAAAGACAAAAAACCCTAAAAAAAATAATAAAAAAAATAAAGACAAAAAACCCTAAAAAAAATAATAATAAAAAAATAAAGACAAAAAACCCTAAAAAAATAATAATAAAAAAATAAAGACAAAAAACCCTAAAAAAAATAATAAAAAAAATAAAGACAAAAAACCCTAAAAAAAATAATAATAAAAAAATAAAGACAAAAAACCCTAAAAAAATAATAATAATAAAAATAAAGACAAAAAACCCTAAAAAAAAATAATAAAAAAAATAAAGACAAAAAACCCTAAAAAAAATAATAAACAAAAAAAAAATAAGGACAAAAAACCTAAAAAATGCATTTAAAGTATTTCTTTTTAAATTAGCTTTTTTTCTGAAGCTTTTCACAAGTTATCCTTTGCTCTTGACAACTTATCTGACAAATCCTCTCTCCTCTGTCAGAAATCTTGCCTTAACTGCAAAAAAAAGAATCTAAAGAAATCATTTTTTTTTTCAAAAATCCTCATTCCATTGGCAAACTTTTATTTAACCTACTCAAGTTAAAAGTAAATAGATTTTTTTGTATTTATTTCTAGATGGAATGTGTTGCTTCATTTCTGAATTTATTTATTTTTGTTTTCTTTGTATTTATGGATTGCTCGGTTATTTACCTGATGAAAGTTTCATGCTAACAGCACCTTTAGAAATGTTTACCATGAAACTTGGTGTCGTGTTCAACGCTTACTGCTGTTAACCTTAGAGCTTCAAATTCAAACCATGTTCCCCAAAAATGCGCTGGGAAAAAAAAAAAAAATCGAAATTTTGATAAGTCATTTTTTCTTAAAATAAGTGCATTTGCAAGAGAAACACTATTTTTTTTATTTCAAGTGCATATTATCTAATTATCTTATTCTAAGAGTAAAAATACTCATTAATTTGGCAAACTATCAAATTAAAGGTAAATACACTTAATTCAAGAATTTTTTGCTTATTTCTAGATCATTTTTCTAGTGTGTATAAACTTGCTGGAATTGGACATTTTATTTTCAATATTTTCTGTATTTTTATTCCTTTCTCTGTATTCTTTATCTTTAATAGTGAAACTTCACTATAATCAACAGTAGGTCAGTCTGATCGGATGAGAAAATGACCAAAAACAGGAGAAGAAGAGTCTCTGTCGCACTGAAGCTCAGTTAAATGATTGCCTGGAGGTCTTCCAGCGAAGTTATCAAATGTTCCTTAGTTAATGTTAAGGTTGTAAATCCTCTGTGCTTCTTTCCAGGGTCAGTCCTGATCCGGCTGACCTCACAGCACAGAGGCTGGCTGCTGATTTTGTCTGTGCAGCAAATATATCTGGAGAATCTTTAACATGAGGTGATCCTCAGAACAGCTTTCCTGAAAAAAAAAAAAAAATCTATTTTCAGTTTTTAAATCTGTCCCTGAGCTATACGCTGAGCTCTGCTGACTGGGGGCGGAGCTAGATGGGGGGCCAGAGGTGGCCATGGCTTTCACCGGCTGGAGAGGGGAGGTGCTTTGTTCCTCTGTGATGGGGTGGGGGGTGTGGTGATATCTGGAAGGGATCAGCTCTATAACTGAATTGTACGTTTTTTGGAAGCTGGAATCTGAGACCCCCCCTTTAATGACCGACCTTCAGAATCATAGACAGGTTTCAGTTATTACAGGCTAACAATGGAACCAAACGACCCATTCATCGGTTACCATTTGCATGTTTCCAAGCGATACAAGGCCTTGTCTATAGAAGACTCAAACTCATTGCAGATCCAGACATTTGAATTGAGAAAGCTTCCTGGAGAGGAAGCGAAACATCTTCAAATCTTGGAAACCAAATCCAGTTGATATTTTTTTGAACTTTTACGGAATGACATTTAAATATGACTTCCCTATGTCTTTAATTCCTAAAATAATGGGAATAAAAATAATAATGGGATTTTAAAGGTATTTTAATTTTGAACCGAGGGGGGGAAAAAAAAGAAATAAAGAAAAAACATGCAGAAAAACAAAAGAAAAAATAATACCTGTGAAACAGAAATTTCTTCTTTAAACTGTTCCGATTATACTGAAGCAATAATATCAGTTGGTTCTGCGTCACTCGTCTCAGTCAGAGGTTCCTCTAAATCAAATGGCTCCAAAAACTACCAAAAACTAACATATTATGACAAATACCTGTCTTAGAAGTTTTAGTGGTTTTATAAAGAATATTTGAAGTGAATTTTCACAACAGATTGACATGTAAAGAACAAAGAAATATTTTTAGAGCTATTTTTCTTTTAAAAACTTAGAAATTATGTTTTACAATTATTTAAAAATCTAAAAATACAAATAAATTGTATGTTGTTTTAGATGTTCCAAAAATAAAACAAAATAAAACATCCATAATGTGAACATTCTGGTCCTCAAACGAACAGAGGTGGAAAGAGTACTAAAAAATTGTAATTGAGTAAAAGTATCTTTACTTTGCCTAAATTCAACTCAGAGTAAAAGTAAAATTCCCCATCTCAAAATTTACTCAAGTAAAAGTACAAAATTACTTCATTTAAAATGTAATTTGAGTAAAAGTTACTTAGTTACTTTGAGTTATTTAATGCAAAAAAAGGATGAGTCATGAATGGAATTGAGCACAAGGTGTTTTAATCGGCGTATTTCAGTGGAAATCCACACTGCAAAAGATCAACATACTTCCTCACAGCACAAGGTCAGTCACAACCTGAACCATAAAGTGCAAACTATTTTCAATCCTACTGTCCAACAGACATCATAGGAATAAAGAAATTTAAACTACATTTTAAAGTTTTCAAAATGCACACAAAATTAAATGCCCAAAAGATACCAGAAATCTTACTGTTATTAACAAGCTCCTCATTTAATGCTTTTAACTGACACTTGTTTTTACATCAATTGTTTATATGTTTGAATTGTGTAAATAAAGTTCTGTTAAAAGTAAAAAGTCTTCTTCTATTTTTTAATGGCGATTAAGTGCCGGTTCCGTGACACAGGGGTTTAAATTTCCGGCCGCATTGAATTTTTTCACCATCAGTATTTTTATTTATTTTTTAACTCAGTAACGTGAGAGGGTTTTAAATGTAGCGAAGTAAAACTACTTAGGTTAAAATTTACTCAAAAACTACTCAGAAAATTACAAATTACTCATAAAAAGTACTCGCCTTTTGTATCTATGCTTCTTTTTCTATGTCTGCTTCTGTCTCCTTGAACCCCAGTGGGCCTCAGCAGATGGCCGCTCACACTGAGCCTGGTTCTGCTGGAGGTTTCTTCCTGTTCAAAGGGAGTTTTTCCTCTCCACTGTCGCTACAAGCATGCTTAGTGTGAGGGATTGCTGAAGAGTCAATTAGTCCATGCAATCAGCTGGTTTTCCTTAGATAGAAAACTTTGAATCAATCTGACTGGATGATCTGGTGAACTGGAAAGTGACCTGAGATGACATGATGTGAATTGGAGCTATAGAAATACACTGAATAGAATTGAATTTAAATAAAAAGGCTTTGTTGGTCCACTCTAGAAAGTTTGGAATTCAACGCTACTCCAAACATTTTGAATTGAGAAAGCTTCCTGGATGGGACTTTGAAACATCTTTAAAGTCAAAGGTCTTTGGACACAAAGTCCAGTGGTTTGTTTTTAAGTCTTTATTGGAATAACTATGACCTGGATGACTCAGAATCTTCATCATGGTGTTGTTTTAGGTGGCAAAAAATTACTTATCACAGATATTTTAACAAAATATGAGGTTGTGTGTTATTAAACAGTCATAGAATATTTTGCCGCTCTAATTAACCAGTCTCGGGGGTAAAACGGCTCTTTATATGAAAGGTTACAGACCCCTGCTTTAAATGAAATAACTTTATAATCATGAATCCTTGAAGCAGTTTGATCCATCCTGGATTTGAGCTCAGCTTTAGGAGCAGAAAGCAGCTGTTGTTCTCTGTATGCTAATGCAGCCGCTGTGTCCCTGCAGCAGCAGCAGAGTCGATGTCTCAGTGTGTCACCGATAACAAATGGCTTTGTTTGAAACGCACCCATGCACTGATGCATCATGCATCAGATCTACCAGAGGCTCTAAGAAATATCAACAATTTCCTGCTAGTTTCTAGAGCTGAACTTTGGATTATGTGTTTTTATAATATGCAACAATCATTTGGAAAAAAACAACCAGAATATATGTATTTTTTTTTTCTGATGTTCCAAAACCTTCTGTGCGTAATGGAGCCGTTATCACCCCCCCTTCTGTCCTGCTGGGGGAGGAGGAGACACGCAGAGATGACAATAAACCGTTTGAGGCATCATGTGAAAGACAGACGGACAGAGCGGTGGAGTTGGGATCATTTACGCAGGGAATGCGCACACTGCCGCTGTGCGTCCTGGTGCATCAACCCACAGCTCACCAGGAGAGAGAGAAATACATGTGTTCAACTCCTATACATCATATCACATTTCTGTTTACGCTCCGCGGGCAGGGAGACATGTATGCGTAAAGTTAAACTCTTCAATTTAAAGGAGGAGATCGTCTGAAATCCAGTTTGGGAAAGTTGAAAGTTTTCTTCTCAGCTCCTCTCTGCCACTGATCCACTCTGAAATCATGTCGGAAAGAAAAACCTCTCTGCGCGCCGGCGGGTCCGCGCAGAGCCGCTTCCAGGTGGATGTTGTGACGGAGGGCTCGTCCACACCGGCTGCGGCTCCTGCTCCGGAGGAATCCAAAGGCCGCTTTAAGGTGGTGGGCTTCATGGATCCGGCCCCTGGCACCGACATCGGGCTCCCGCCGGATGTTTTCCACGAGCCGGACACGACACGCAGCGACTCCGTGAGCCTCCACTCCACCGGCACCGGGCAGACCCAGATCTCGGACTCCCACTCCAACACCTACTACATGCGGACCTTCGGACACAACACCATCGACGCGGTGCCAAACATCGACTTCTACCGGCAGACCGCCGCGCCTTTCGGGGAGAAACTCACCAGACCGTCGCTGTCAGAGCTGCACGATGAACTGGATAAAGTAACAATCAACAGTTTTACACTCAAACTCATTTTACTGTCAGTTAAATTCAGTTTATTTGCACAGAAAAACGTTCAATTTATATTAGAAACATGCTGATCTCAAAGAAAACAAGAATATTAAACATTAAATACATAAAATTAAAAAATCTATTAGCCTCAAACATCAGATGATCGAAAAAAACGTAAGAAAAAAGGATTTAAATGATGTTTAAATGATCAGCTTTATGATAGATGGAAAAGGGGAAGATAAATTCATTAATTTAATTAAAACCACATCCAAACAGAAAATGTCACTTTTTTTTTAACTTTTTATAAATTAAAAAATATTTTTAAAAAAATAAAATAAAATAAAACGTCATTTAAATTTGACCTTAGTATTTATTTCCTTCAACGTTTTTAACATTTTCCCCTGAATTACAGCAGGAAAAATCTGATTTAATGGGACAAAGGAACAAATGTGGAAAGAAAACAACTTTTTATTAGAACCTGCACATTTTAAGTCTTAAGCCTCTTTTAATTTCATACCAATAAGGCCTTTTTATATGGAGGACCAGGCCTGCCATAATTAAAAATACATACAGAAATAAACGAAGGGTTTAATAATATGAAATTGCTTGAAAAAGTAGCTAATAATACGAATAATACGAATTTTTGTGCCATTAAGTATGAAAAAAAATAATAATTTTTATTTATTTTTATGCTGGCTTAATTTTAACCAACCAATTTTTTATTCATTTCTTGAAGTCTTTATTTTGCGTTTGTGTGTTTATCGCAAGTGTGTTTTTTAAAAAATTTTTATTTCCACTGCAACCTTTTTTATTGTTTTATGTTTAGTCACAACAAAATTTTTAAGACATGTTTTTAATTTTGTTTAATACTGATTTAATTCCTAAAATAATGGGAAATGTCAATAAAAGGGGGATGATAAAACAGAAAGATAAACAGTCATGTTTTTTAAGTCACTTCTGACATCTTCTGGTTGGTTGTTATCAGGTTCAAACACCTAAACCATTAGAACAAAGGGGGGGGGGGGGGGGGGAGCAAGCAGCTGAGGTATGATGAGGTATGATGCATCACTTTTGATAAAACAGAAAAGTCAAAGTTTGCTGCGGTCGGAACAAGCCGCTGAACTTTTGTTGCTTTTCCTAGCAGCAGAAGTGTGGTTTCCTGTCTTGTATGCCATGTTGCAAACGCAACACAATTTTCATAGGATGAAACATACTTTAAGAGCAGATTGGACACCCTCCTAATCCTGGCAGGGGTGGATTTAGGAAATTTGGGGCCCTAGGCAAAGACAGGCAGGGGGCCCTCTGAATTGAGAAGACAACCCATCAAACAGCCCCATTTTACAGACAGAAATATGTTAATAGAATAGACATCCATTATCTGTTCTAGGTTGTGTCCCTCTCTTCTTGTCCCTTTTCTTCTTGTTTTCCTCTCTATGTTTTGTACTCAGCTATCTTTTCATGCTGTCTCAAAGAGGAATGAAAATGTGCAGCAAATATCCACATTATAATAATATAAAATTAATATCCACAATATACTGATCCAATAGTATAAATATAAATATAGCAGCAAAAGCGCTAAGTTGGCGACAACTCCCTCCTGCCATCTTCAGGCAGTGACGTCACGGTGCGGTAAGCCTAGCGCCATTCTTCCCGATTTACAAGCAAAATCAATGGGGACTACTAGACACATCTGCAATCAACAACAATTATTTAAACTCGTAGGCAAGTCACATTTAAATGTCAAGTCTCAAAATCCGTGTTTTTTTCGTTATCTTCTGCAGGCCAGTTAGTTCTACGTCAGCCTGAACACCTAAATTCAGCCAATCATATATCAACGGTCATCTGTCAATCAAATTTTTTCGGTCATAGCATCTTGATTCATATGTCGCAGCCAGTGATGGGCAGTAGCGCCGCTACATGTAGCGAAGCTAGTAGTCTGTGTCTTCGGCAGGCGTAGAGCTAAAAGAACTGGCAGCGTTGCGAGGCAAGGGCTCAAACATGTACGGCTGGAAGCCTTCTACACCAAACCAAGCTTCTGCCGCCCTGGCGTCCTCTTCCACAACATCTTCGTCCCCGCTTTCCTCCTCTAAATAAAAAATGGATGACGGAGGAGACTCATCCACGACCTCCGACACTAAACTCTCCTCCTCTTGCATGTTTCCGCTGTCCATAGCGTTCCTTGACAGCGTCGTTTCTAAGTCACCAATTTAGTGCTACTTGGTCCCAATGGAATTTCCCATTGGGAACCTGCTAGCACTAAGATGCTAACTGGTTAGCCAGATGCTTCCAACAAACCGGCCACAACCAGACTTGCTTGTGAACCTTCTGCCACAACAATCCCGCCCCCTTGATAAGCGACCAATCACATTCACTTTATTCAATCGTGTAAAGTCGTGAACCACTCGGGAGAATTCAGAAATGCAACGGTTGGAACGGCCGCTTCCCTACGACTTTCAAAATATCGATACAATGCAATGACATCATCGGCCAGAGTGCTCTGTGTTTACGGAAGTAACCATAGATGGTAGCGCTGGAGCGCATCTACCGATCTATTCCAACCATAAAAACACAATCTTTTCAAGATGGTTAAACATAAATACTGCTCTCCGAATTATCATCCTCCATGGTTGTTGTTTTTCTTGCTGCTTCTTCATAGCAAGACCCAGAATAGTGACCTTTGTCGGGTATTAATGGCGTTCAGGTCCGATGAATACGACCTGATCATTCAGACGCAGGTCGCATTTGAAAAGATCAGATTCGTATCGGATTCAGGACCACAGAGCCAAGTGGCCTGGATCGCATTGGAACAAATCGGATCTGTTTTGTTCAGACTGTCATAAAAGATCAGATCCAGGTCGCATACGGGCCAAAAAAATCAGATTTGGGTCACTTCAGGCTGCAGTGAACGTAGCCAAAGACTGGACTAATCAGCTGATATGGAGCAGGTGTGGATGGAAGAGACTAGAAGGGAGCTAGGGGAAAGGAGACAAAGCACAGGGGGGCAACAGATAGTAACTCAAAACGGCTTAAATAAAACACAAAATGGAAAATAAACCAAATAGAATGACATAGAAAAAACAAAAAACTCAAAGTCCAAAAGGAGAGAACCATAACACAGAGACGTCAAGTAACAAAGTACAAATACTTCATTACTTTACTTAAGTTGATATTTTGTCTACCTATACTTGAGTCATTATTTTTTTAGACAACTTTTTACTTTCTACTCCATACATTTTAAAAATAGACTCATTAGTTTTGTTTCATTTAAGCTTATTTTCATGAAGGCCTGTTGGTATTTTACGGAGCCCCCTAGGGGAGATGGGGATTTCGCCGGTGGAGTTATTGATTTTTATTTGCAACGTTTTTCTGTTGTTTTACCATTTGCAGATGGTCCCTAACCACTTGCCTGGCCGCTGCCTGTGCATAGAGATCAATGTAATACATCCAGCTCGGAGAATGGCTAGTTTTACTCGAAAATAACGCTTTTTGATTCTTGTAATATGTAGTCTGTGCTTTCAGGACATGAAAGAGGCGCCATTTGTGTTTCAACAACGAGAGTTATTGATCCCGGAAGTCCGAATCTGTGAATATCTTTCTAACTTTACCGAAGTAAGGTTTTGCGTTCTCACACAAAAGGTTTTGCGAGGTAACTCAAAAATTTTGCGAGGTAACGCAATAGTTTTTGCGAGGGAACGCAAAAGAAAAAAAAATTCCCCATGTCCCCTAGGGGGCTCCGTAGTATTTAAAAAAGTTTCATCCAGACAATTAACATCTTTGTGGTTGGACTCGGTGCTGCCCCTACTTGTTGTTCACCACAAACCAAAATAAATCCTTTATCAAGATGAAGCAAAGTTAAATGTGACACTTTTACCATTAGTTATAAAACTAAGAAAATTAAGTCTAAGGAAGTTATCATCCAGTTGTAGAAAAATGTTCCTTTAATAGCGCAGTAAAGCTTCTGTCTTTAACATTTTTTCCTGCATTACTTTTACTTTTGTACTTGTAGTAGCTTTGCACTTTTACTGGAGAAAAAAGCTTAAATTGATCCTCTAACTTCTATAAAAGTGTTTCTAAACAGCAGGATTTATACTACGCCTCTGTTAAACAGCACAGAGTTGCATTCAGGATTGTTGTTTGTTAAAACCATGTGATAATAAACTCACCATAATAACTCGTTTTACAGAAAACTAATTAGGATACAACCAAAAATTCGCTCACAAATGAATCATTGGTCCTTCTGTCAGGAGCCTTTGGAGGACGGCCTGGCTAACGGCGAAGAGCCATCGGCGGCGGAGGAGGCAGCAGCCTTGATGATGGCGAAGGAGGCAAAAGGAGGAACGGTCAAGTTCGGTTGGATTCGGGGAGTTCTGGTGAGTTCTTCTCTTTTATTTGAAACAAAAAAAAACAAAGATGGAGTCTCACATTTTCTCAGAGGAAGTCCTAAACTTGGCAGTACTTTTTGGGAAGTCTCTTCCTGCTACAGTCAGAGCGAAGGCGTCGCTGGTGCTAAAGCATGTCCACGGTTCTACCTGCATGCGTGTTGTTTCAGGTGCGCTGCATGCTGAATATCTGGGGTGTGATGCTCTTCATCAGAATGTCCTGGATTGTTGGACAGGCTGGAATTGGTGAGTGATGGTTCCTTATGCAAACTAATGTCGGATCTAAAGTGATTCATGTTCAGGCTTCATCAATGATTTTGAACACTTTCCCGCTCTGTAACCATTTTCCTGTTTTTGTGAGACAGGACTTACCATTTGTATCATCCTGATGGCCACCGTGGTGACGTCCATCACCGGCCTGTCCACCTCAGCCATAGCAACCAACGGCTTCGTAAGAGGAGGTGAGAGACCCGGTTCCCAGGAGGAGAAGGGATTTCTTATTTTGCTATTCTGAGTAAATCTGCGATACGCTCCAAAACAAACGTATTTTCTCATTTCAATAGGAAGAAGTGATCAAAATGTTGAGAAAAATTTATTTGACACCATTTTGTCTAAAGCTGTGGCATTCTGTTGTGGATATATTTGTACTGGGATGATGGAGGCCCAGGAAGTAGGACTTGTTCTTTCACCAGTGGGTTGCTGGTTCAAACCCCTGCTCTATGTCTCCCAGTCACATCCTTTTGCAGGACACTTCCCCCTAGTGGCTACAGTGTTGCTTACCACAGTTAGTCTCTGAATAACTGGTCGTAGTTTTTGGAGTCCGCAGTGCTTACACTAAAGAACTTTCTGCCCTTTCTGCAAGACATTTTGGATCAGGCCGACTTTCATCCTGATGGTGCGTTGTGTGGTGTACTGGGGGTAACGAGGGGCCATCAGCCTCTCACGACCAGCTCAAACATGTTTGAAATTTAGTCGGCCGTTGTAAGGTGGTTGTGGCAAATTGCCGAGTAGCGCCATCTCACTGCGGAGCTGAATCCCTCGTGGTTATTAGACGCACATTGTGAGCAAGTAGATCGCATCAGAGCGTCGGGCCGCACAGTGTGAGAACATGCTGTGAACTTCTAAACCCTGCAGTTTCGTCTTACAGTTTGAGCTGTAGCTGTGTGCAATGATTGAAAATATCGCACAGTGTATGCCCAGCATATACAAGTACTGCCCATGCCATTTATCAATAATATAACCACTGATAGACTATAGCTGGGCAGATTATAACTAGGCTGTAGTTTGGTTCATGAAGGGTTTTTTTTGCAGAATCAATTATACCCCTGTTTGAGGACATCGGGTCTATTTTTCTGAGGGTCACAGCAAAGAGTTTATGCTGTGTGTTTAGATAATAAAGAGAATAAATACTGTGAGGCCGTCAGGTTTAGTGTTTTGGGAGAACCAGATCAGAGGTCGGTAATCCAGGTTCAGCAGGTAAAAAGTCTTTACAGAAATCAGTTCAAACCATTTTCATTTCCAGCTTCTCAGGAAGGATGAGGACCGATGTTTAAAACTCCAATCAGCAGAGCTCTGCATACAGTGACAGCTAGTTTGGCCATTCAGTAGTGGTTATATGAGATGAGCCGAGGCTTCGAGGCGTGTGTTGAGAAATGGAGGGGGCGTTTCCCTGAACTGCGTGTTGAAGCATGATTCATTTAGGGGAGGGGCCAAAATTGATGACGTCTGAAGCCTCGCTAGCGCAATGCCATATGACAGCCATTTAAACAGCCTCAGAATTCAGTCAAGATGTGGGAGTTTGTAGGATAGTTGGATGGAGTTTGGATAGATACCAAGAATAGATCCAAACCAAAAACTCAAAGTCTTCTATGTTTGAATTCACCTTCAGCTTTGACCCACATCCAAACCAAGCAGAGGAACAGCCTGGATGCAGAGGAGTAGCCTGGGATCAGCTGGATTTTACACTGAGCTATCAGAGCTCCTCAAAACAGCTCAGATGTCTTAATAAAAGCAAAGGAAAACTAAATCAGTCTGACTATAATTTTTGTTCCCAATTCACCAAGTTTAAATGTGATTGTAAAACGTCCAAGCAACATGTTTATGTGCCGTTTTTATTTGAGATGGAATTTGGGAATAAAATGCCCTGTATTTAAATACTTAAGTTAAAAGATTAAGTAAAATAGTCTTTATTTCAGGTATTGCATGTTCCACTTTTGGACAGTCATCAGTAATTTTGACTGAGAGGGGAACTTATGGTAAGAAAAAATGTCCAAAGGGGAACAGAAGTCAAAAACGGTTGGGAAACACTGATCTAGGCTGTCAGGGATTTGAGTTCCTCCCCTTCAGCCTTCACTGAATTTAACTTTTTTGTCAGAATTGAATGCGATATTTTAGGTACTCAAACATTGCTGTTCTGATCTCCTTTAACATTAATGGTGTCACAAGTTGAGTGGAGGTTTTGAGGACCCAAATGCAGAGATCAGGAAGCAGAGGTGAGTCTTCTTAATCAGATAACTGAGGTAGAAATAAAAAAAAATACAAAATACAAAACATTGAGAACAAAAAATAAGATAAAGTCAGGGAAAATTCACGTTGGGAGCCAGAGACGAGGAAGCAACAAAACAACAACAAACCAGCCAAGAGGAACTGTAGAGGTGGTGTATATATAGGGAAACTGAACCAAGACCAGGCTAATCAGCACATTGGGAGCAGGTGTGGGCAAGACCAACTAGAAGGTAAGGGGAAAGGAAACAAGCAGAAGGGAGCAACAGAGAGTAACTGAAGGACTCAACACTGGTAGAACTGAACTAAAAAGACACCAAAATCAAACAAGCTAAAAAATACACTCAAGCAGAGGGCAGAACCCTGACAGTTTCTGTCAGAGGCTTTGCACAGAAAATAGTTGCTGAATACTGACTCTACTTTTCCTCAGAAAAACGACAGTCAGAAGATGCACCTGTTAAAACATGAAGCTCACCTTTTGTTGGCTTGCAGGCGGAGCGTACTACTTGATCTCCAGAAGTCTGGGTCCAGAGTTTGGAGGATCTATTGGTCTCATCTTTGCCTTCGCCAACGCAGTGGCCGTGGCCATGTATGTCGTAGGCTTTGCGGAGACAGTTGTTGAGATGCTCAGTGTAAGAAATGTCCTTTTTTATTGACAGCACCTCCAACTGATGAAGCTTAAAAGTAAAAATAAACATCCGTTGTTCTGTTTTAGGATGTCGATGCTCTGATGACTGATGAACTGAACGACGTCCGCATTGTCGGGACTCTGACCATAATTCTGCTTCTGGGAATCTCTGTTGCTGGGATGGAGTGGGAAGCTAAGGTATATCTGTCAGAAACGTCTGCAGCAATAAATAATGTAACTGTACTGTTTGTTTTTGTTTTTTATCCAGCGAAGGTAAAGGGTGTCTAAATCCATTATTATAAATCTGATTATTTTAGCAGAGCTTAAGCAGTTTTATTTCTTTGGATACATTTTTTACATTTTTATCCTCTCAAAAAAGTGTTGTTTTTCTTTAAAGCTAATAACTAAGAATTTATGAATTTATAAAAATTACACCAGCAAAATGTTTACCAATATAGACATTTTAGACCTTGTTTGAAAGCTTAGATTTTCCACAAATCAACCACTTAGTTCTTTTTATGGACACAACGAGCAACAAAGCACTATTAACACAGAAATAGCAGCATGTATAAATGTAAATATGACAAAGCAGCAACAACAAGCAAGCAGGTCTTTATTACTGCTGTTAAAAAATGACCTATTATGTTTGAGAATTAAAAAAAACAACTTTGAGTCATGTTTGAACTGATGCAGCTTGGACTGTGTTTTACTCATCCATTCTTTATGTATATCCAGAAACTACAAGGTGTTAGCTTTTAAATGTAAATATATATAATCAGGGGCGCAGATAGGTTTTTGAAACTGTGGGGGACAGTTACTATAGGGCTTGGTCATCGTGACGTAAGCACTTCGCGTCGCCGCCATGTTGAATGCGTCTTTTACAGCAGCTCAGACTACTGCCTATGACTACCGCGTACTGTACTCCCTCTCAGCCGTGTTTTAATTTGATTAATTTCACCTTAACTTGATTTCAACCATGGTAAACCGTTGCTGTATTGTGGGCTGTAACAGCTCAACACATGATCGCCATGGAAACATAGAAAATGGGTTAACTTTCCACCGCTTTCCTGACTGGAGGCGTAACCATGGAGACCAAGCGTCAGAGATAAAGAGTCGTCGGCTAGCTTGGATCGCGGCTGTAAGACGACCGAACATAACTTTCCACAGTATTCCAATGTCATTGAGAGTGTGTTCCCTGCATTTTCATTCTGGTAAGTTAAAGATGCACGGTTTTATTTTATAGCCTACAGTGTTTCTTTCCTTCAAAGTTGGGATCTTTTACGGGAAAATAATAAAAACGGCAGCGGGAAAAGGCTCAAATACGCGAGAAACCCGGAGGGTTGGCAGTTAACGTTACTAAATACACCTTTGAAACACATAGCAGCTAGTTAAAAGTACATTACATGCGTGAGTGGTTGTTAGCCTTAGCGGTTAGCAGTTGCTAAACTAGCAGGTTCCAGAGCCCCTCTGATCACAGCTTACCTTCGTACGGATTACTGTGTTCCCACTGTTTGCTGGCTTTATGATCTGCAGCTCCTGAACCCATCCATTCATGAACTGCACATGAGACTCCAGGGACTTGTAGCTTGGGAACTGTTTTGAAGTATAGGCGCTCACTCATCGGTGCTCCACTCATTGTTTGGAACTTTATATGGATCCAAATGATTAACAATGCTGATTTTGTCACCATACCGGTCCCTGGCTTCTCTATTTAATGTGTCCCGGTAAATTCCAGATCCTTTTCGGGATTTTAACATCTTTTTTCTCTCTACTTCTGTCTCTTCTTTCAACAACAACGTTGTGTCAGAGCTATGCTTACGTTTGCGTAGCAGTCAATATGGCTGCGACGTCCCACAATGCAACGTGGATCCTGAGCCCTATTACTGGCTATTACTCAGCTATGACAACCCATCAAGCTTAATTGCCCATCATTGCAAGAAAATAACATGTATTGGTACCAAGTACTCACCAAACATGCCACATGACGTGTGAAAAAAAAAAGGTTTTATTTAAACATGGACTGACTTTAAGTGCAGGCTGTAAACACACAGAAACACGAACAGCAAAGCCTACATATATACAAAAACAAATTTGTAAATAAGTACTTTACATGGCTTTTCAATAAATGGCCTCAAATGAAGAAAGTTGTGTGTCTACTTTGTCAAGAACTCTGTAGAACTCCACTCTGTGGTACTCCACAGCAGATTCTGGCCTGTGTGCAGGTGCTGGCCCAGAATATCTCTTTGGGGGCCTATGTGTTAGAGACAGCTTCTCAGCCATATCCACTGCTTCCTTAAAGACTGCCTCAAAGTGGGCTGGCTTTCTTTTGTCCCGTAATCTCTCTTGGACAACTGAGATTGCAGAGACCATGCCCTCCAATGTCTGGGTGCTTTTTTGGAGCGATGTATTCAGCACTTCCAGTTCGCTCATTACATCTAAGGCCAGTGAGCCCCAGTAGCCCCAATTTCAGTAAAATCTCAGGCTTTTAAATGTTGTAAAATCACCCATAAGTTTTAGGTGTTTTAGTCCTTTATAATTAAATTTATACATTCAAAAAACATAAGGAAGTTATTATCAACGTCTCACTCTACTTTACAGCTTTGTATTAACATTGCTTTAATGTGTGTTATTGTGTACAGCTGGGGATGTTAAGGGCCACGTTAATTATAGATTAAAGAATTTACTGTTCTGTAGTTTAAGCAATTGTCATATTTGTAACATCACTAGTCTTTCCTGTGACATGCACCTTTTATTTATTTATATATACACACAAACACATTATATATATATATATATATATATATATATATATATATATATATATATATATATATATATATATATATATGTATATATATATATATATGTATATATATATATATATATATATATGTATATATATATATATATATATATATATATATATATATGTATATATATATGTATATATATATATATATATATATATATATATATATATGTATATATATATGTATATATATATATATATATATATATATATATATATATGTATATATATATGTATATATATATATATATATATATGTATATATATATATATGTATATATATATATATATATATATATATATATATATGAGAGAGAGATTCTTTCCTCCGAGTTACAGTGACATAGACAAACTTGAAGATACATGACATCCTCAAATTTCTATTCTATTAAAATTTCTGTATCTGTATAATGGGTCTGTTCTATATGTTGTCTTCTCAATTCAGAAGGCCCCATGCCTGTCTTTGCCTAGGGCCCAAAATTTCCAAAATCCGCCCCTGTGTAGTGGAATTTGTTTAGCTTTGAAGTTCGTTTTTCTCATGATTCAACCTGTAACAACCTAAACCATTTGGCTTGGCATAAATACGGATTCAAGTAGCCTACTGTAGCCTACACATTTCTGAAAGACCCCCAACAACTCCAGAAAAAGTCGGAACAGTCGATTTAATTATAAATAAATAAATGCCAGTCGATTCCCCCTGCCTCCCGCCTTATGACATTGGCACCTCTCTTCACGCTATTCTCACTGACCGTCTCCACTCTTTTTTCCACGGCGACATCGAACAGACAACCAAAAAAATGCAAGGTGATATGATACCGCAATGAACAGTTTACTTACAGTTGGTGCTTTTCGAAAAAAGGATGCAATTGTTTTCTGTTTTTTCGGTTTGGCTGGCCTCATGTTGATGTCCGGACTCCGGAATTGGGAACTGTCCCGCCACTACTGTCTGTCTGAGTAACCATGGAAACCAGGCTCGAGACGTAAATGCCAGAGACAGGATAACTTTTAGATTTGAATCTCTACGACGCAGGCAGCCTGCAGTTAAACAAAACGATTGCCCGTCTATGATCTGACTGTTTTATGTTGTTGTTGCAAAGCAGTAAATTAGAAAAAGCTTTTTGATTTTCTGTGAGTTTCGCCATATGTTTTTTTTTTTTTTTTATAAAAGTGGGGGGGACGGATTGAGGGTCATTCGAATCTGTGTACGTCAGAACACCCCTGACGTACACGCTATCTGCGCCCTTGTATATAATATATAGTATATAATGTATCAAACGTGTAATTTGGGCTTACAGTTATTCCTCAGTTATTTGATTTTCCATTTGGGTATACAAAATAGGCGAGAATTTGCCAAAATGAAAAGAATATTATAGCTGTAGATCATGATCATGTTGGAGCTAAATCAGCTAAAAGCTGATTCTTTGGGTTTAGATGAATAAATTCTACCTTAGATAAAGCGTAATTAGGTGTAAATATTTTGTTTAAAGTACTTCCTGTAGCTGCTAACACAGTTTGCTGTTATTACTGTAAAAGTCTGAGATTAAGTTTCCATCTTTTCTTCTCTCTGGATCCTCCAGGCTCAGGTTGTCCTGTTGGTCATCCTGCTGGCGGCCATTGCTAACTTCTTTTTAGGCACCTTCATTACAGTCGACAGCAAAGAGCCCAAAGGATTCTTTGGATACCACAGTAAGCCTCCATCCTAACTGTCCTCTGGTGCTTCTTTGGGTTGATCTCTTTGTAAAAATCATTATTTTAAATGTTTTTTTTTTCTGTTTCTCAGCTGCCATCCTCTTTGAGAACTTCGGTCCAGACTTTAGAGAAGATGAGACGTTTTTTTCAGTGTTTGCGATTTTCTTCCCCGCTGCCACTGGGATCCTAGCAGGAGCCAACATCTCTGGGGACCTGGCTGTGAGTTTTTTCCTCATAAAATGAATGCATCAATCTTTTTTCAACCGTAGCTGATCTGTCTTCCAAATAGTGATCTGGTGTGCTCCAAGGCTCTGCATCCGGCCCACCAAAGATACGCCGTCAGATTTAATTATTGGTCTTAAAGGAAAAGTCTGGTCAGTAAGGAATAACCAATGGGTCATTATTTATACCTAAAACTAATATGTTTGCAGTGATTTAATGAATTTAGAATGAATCAATAAAAAAAAGCAATCATTTTCGTTGTGATCACTGAGTCTGGGAGCGGCCATTTTAACCCAGATATAGTAGCCCCTCCCTCCTGCCATCTTCCAGCAGTGACATCACGGTGCGGTAAGCCTAGCGCCATTCTCCCCGCTTTACAAGCTAAATCAATGGGAACTACTAGACACATCTGCAATCAACAACAATTATTGAATATGAGCGGGCTTCTCATTTAAACTACTCGCTGGTTTTGTACTCGTCCTTTTTCTGTATATTGTCCTTTAAAATATTTGTCCAAACCCAATAAATTGTCCCGTTTAGTAACTAAATATGAAGACTTTTATGTCTCTGGCATTAGGATCCTCAGTCTGCCATCCCGAAGGGAACCTTGTTGGCCATCCTCATCACAGGCATCACCTACGTTGCCGTCGCCATTTCTGCAGGTCTTTATAAACTACCAGCTTCCGTCCGATGCTTCACTCGCTTCATTCTGGTAAACATCATCGTCTGCTGCAGGTTCCTGTATTGTCAGAGATGCAACAGGTGACCACAATGACACAGTAAGCGACACAGTGAACTGCACAGACGCTGCTTGCACGCTTGGCTACGACTTCTCCATCTGCAAGGAAGGAGGCTGCCAGTACGGCCTGATGAACGACTTCCAGGTAAGAAAAATCTCCCATCAGCAGGATTGGTTCTAAACTGGTCTGAGTCTGGGTCGCATGTTAGCTTAGCATTAGACTGGGAGGCCATGGTGTAGACTACCCAAAGTCTGGAGCAGTGGCGGCTGGCCCATAGGGGGTGCTCGGGTGCTTCCCTCCCCAGATCTGGAGTGTGAACAGGGAGCTGGTGTCAGACCTAGTGCATGGCTGCGGGAAATGGATGTGCTGCAGCACCCCCAAGTGGCAAGAGGGAGACTTAAGAATTTTTTATTAAAAAAAACTTGCAATACTTCACAATTTATACATGTCTTATGAATAATTTGAAAATTACTTTTAAGTGTATTTGGATTTTGATGTAATTACTTTTAGGACTAATCAACACAAGTTCATAGAAGCTACATTGTCATGGCAACATCAGCAGTCTAGTAAATTTACTTTTTTACAGTGTCCTGTCTGGCGATGTGGCAATAAGAATAATGGTCTTCATGCCAAAAAGAGTTTGGCTCTCTTTTTGGCATCAAGACAATCTATTTTTACACTGTAAAAAAAAAAAAGAGCCCAACAGATTTTGCTTTCACAAGTGGAGCAGTACGGCTATCGCCACAGTGTTACGCTTGATTTATGCATAGAAATTGCTTTATTATAATTCATGCAGAGTTTTACAGATTATATAGACACAGCAATGTAAGTAGAACAGGAAAGGGAAAACAGAAAAAAGGAGAGAAGATGGAAGAAAGAGGAGATAGAAAGGAGATATAGAGAGTATACTGTGGTAGCTGAAGGTAAGAATGTGGGCTTTCTGGATTGAAGTGAATCTCTAAGTACCTGGAACCAAGCAGCTGTAGTTGCTTGTGAGAGTATACTTGCAGTTTATCCAAAGGAAAAATGCTCAATAGTGGTTGTGAAGAGTCAAAGACCCGCCCCCACAGAGCACCAAAGCAACCGCAGGGGGATCCAAATCCTGGGATTGCCCAAAGGAATCCTCAGAGCAAAGGGGGCCAATCATAGGAGGGGCCAATCAACCAATGTTGATTGTTTTATTTCAGCCAACAATTACAGAGTTCAAACTTTCTTTTGCCCTTTCTGCTGCCTCTCTGGCTCTGGTAAAAAAACATAAATACCTGCTGGTCCCTTCCCAGGCCCCTCCCCTTATAGAAAATGGACTGATCCACATAACTTCATGTCTTACCTCAGAACAAAAAATAAATCAATAAGAAAAATAATAAAACAAAGATAAATATAACCAAAAATTATTAACCTGCATATAAACTCTGTAAATAATACAAAAAATATGTAAATTTAGGAATAAATTAAGACAATTAAAATGGATAAATAAATAAAGAATAAATAGCTTCAACACAGTTAGTAATAAAGTGTTTTTATAGTTTATTTTTTCAGATTTTATATCTTTAAAGTTTTTTTTTCAACTATTATTTTCGACATGCTTTGCAGATTTCCTCCTCTTCACTTCTGGGTGGTTCGTGTGCCGACCAATAGGATTGAGTCTGCTCGGGACATTCCTATTGGTCGGCAAACAGTCCACCCAGAGAAGTTGGGGAGGAATCTGGAAAACAGGATTAGAAATGGGATTCATAAAACTCAGTCTGCCCTCTAAAAAAATATATATAATAACAATGAAAAAAAAAAAAAAGTGTAAAAAATAGTTAACAAAATTACATTTGGAAAAAAATCTAAAAATTTTTAAACAGATTTTTCTGATGCGTTTTTTGCTTTTTAATTTTGGAGCAACTTTCTCTTCATACACACTAATCAGAAGTCTGACATTTCTGAGAATAATATGATCTGGTGAAATTCTCCAACTTTTCAATTCACAATTTATTAATTTTTTATTATCTGTAAACTGGGATTTTTTAGTAATAAAAGGATTGAAAGATTTCCCTCTATGAGCTCAAACATGAGAGATGAGTTTCACTTTCTGAAACAAAAAAAGAGACAACATTATTTAACTTTTTTATATCTCTTTTATTATATTAATCTGTTATGAAGAAACGTTATTTAACAGAATAAGTAAAATATCCCCGAAAAGCTTGACCTTTTTTTACACGTTGTTGTAATAAGGGAAAAGCTGAAACCGCAGTAAAGCTCTGATGACATCAGCATCTCCGGAACCAGTGAATGATCCTGGGAGAGGATCCTGTGCGTGGCTGATATCAGAGCTCAGCGGGTCAGCGGAGCTCGGGAATGTGTGTCCGTAAAGGCCAGAGAGTGACGTGCATCATCACACCCACAGCCATTGTTTCCTCCACAGACCCACTCTCTCTGCTGTTCTGGTGACCAAACACTGCGTCCAATCACGTCACAGCCGTCCACGCGCTCCGCTTACGCCGAGTTCAACTTTATCATAAGTTTGTAGCCTGATCCCTTCTAAGATCGTGTTTGGATCATAGAGGATGTTGGAGCGATGCTGCTCCTCTGGTGGAGGAGGTGTAGATGCCCTCAGACTGTGTGTCAGAATCAGAGCCGTTCTCAGCATCATGCAGAGAGCAGCGCAGAGATAATAACATCTCTTGTTCTGAGTCACAAGATTCCTGCTGCTGTGATCTGAATGAGAGCATTGAGGGCCTCCACCTCTGCTCACATCGGGCTCACTGAGCACCAACACACAGCAGGCTCTTTAGAGGCAGAACCTGGAGAGACCCGCCATCATGTACCGGAACCAGAACCTGTAATACATCAGAGCATCAGATTACAGGATGAACCTCATTAACTCTTAGCAGACCTTAGCCTCAGGATAGGTTTGTTTTTAAGCTAACAGGACCAGAACCTTCAGACTACATCCAGAATTACTGTTTCTTCTTTGCATCTATTACTGAAATTTTCTTTTAAACAGATTTAAGGTTTATTAACTCAATTCTATTCAGTTTATTTCTATAGCACCAGTTCACATCATCTCAAGGCTCTTTCCAGTTCACCAGATCATCAAGTAGATTGGTTCAAAGTTTTCTATCGAAGGAAAACCAGCTGATTGCATCGACTCATTGACTCTTCAGCAATCCCTCACACTAAGCATGCTTGTAGCGACAGTGGAGAGGAAACACTCCCTTTGAACAGGAAGAAACCTCCAGCAGAACCAGGCTCAGTGTGAGCGGCCATCTGCTGAGGCCCACTGGGGTTCAAGGAGACAGAAGCAGACATAGAAAAAGAAGCATAGATACAAAAAGCAACTGTCAACCAGCTCCACAGGCGCAGTGTATTCTCATTATCAGTTTGTATGAAATCGTACGAAAAGTTATGCACAGTAATTTGGTACGTTTTTGACGTTTTTTTCGTCGTATTTCCTCGTATTTTTACGTCTTGCCTCGAGACAAGATATCCTTGCGCATGTGCATCTTACACACCATTAAATAACATAGAATTCAACCTACAATTAACCCTAACCCTAAGATACAAAACATCAAGCAACCTAGTTAGAGACATGAAGAAGTAATTATTGCACTGTTTTTCCCAGTTTTACATCCGTCCACGGATCTGCTTTTTTTGTCTATCTGGCTGCGCACTGATCGGTTTTTTCGAGGAAAAACGTCAAAAACGTACGAAATACTGTGCATAACTTTTCGTACGATTTCAAACGAACTGATAATGAGAATATGTTGACAGGCGGCCCCGTCCAGGAGACACACAGCCAGGCAGACGAGCTCCGAGCCAGCTCCCATGTCAGAGGATGAAGAGAGCACATCCAGTTAGTCACAGTCAGAGAAACAGGACTACACTGGAAAACAGGCCAAGCTCCAACATCTAGAAACAAAGGTGTTGATGGCAGCAGCACAGCTGATATTTCTCTCCAGGATGGAGTCACAGCCAAACAGGAACAGACCAGATGAAGCTACTATGAGAAAAAACAGAGAGAGCAGAACGTTAGAGATTGAACTAACAGATTCTGCAGAGTGGGAGAATAGAGATAGAATGAAGCAGAATGATGAAAAAGGGGTCCCTATGTCCTCCAGCAGTCTAAGCCTATAGCAGCAGAACTATAGAGATAGCTCAGGATAACCTGAGCCACTCTAACTAGAAGCTTTATCAAAAAGGAAAGTTTTAAGCCTAGCCTCAAAAGTAGACAGGGTGTCTGCCTCACGGACTAAAACTGGTAGTTGGTTCCACAGGAGAGGAGCCTGAGAACTAAAAGATCTGCCTCCCATTCTATAGAAATTCTAAATTAAGTAAAAAAGAGCACATTTATTCCTGTTAGAGTCGACATGAAGCACCTTTGGTTTCCTTCTGGTACATTTTAAAATCTTGATGTTTTAGGACCTTGATGTTCTCCAGGTGTGTCTCAGTCTCTGTCCTGTTCTTAGTTGAGCTGAATGTTTGTTTATTGCAGGTGATGAATCTGGTGTCGTACTTCGGTCCTCTGATTTCTGCTGGGATATTTTCAGCTACTTTGTCTTCAGCTTTAGCCTCATTGGTCAGCGCACCCAAAGTCTTCCAGGTCAGAAAACACAAACTTTGATTTTATTTCTATCAAATATTAATAATTTTGCATCTTTACTTTTCTATTTTTTATTTCTAAACTCTCTGTAGTTTATTGGCTTTAATCTGTATTTTTTATATTTATTTTCCATTGTTCTATGAGCCCTATGCAGCCTGGTTAAAAGCCCTAGAATGAAACCACAGGTTTTCTTCCTTCTATGGTTTGATCAGGAATATTTAGATGAGCTGTGCTCTGATTGGTTTGTTTACAACGAGCCAAGCTGCTGAGCAAAGACGCATCATAGCAACAAGCACTCACTCACTGAAACATTAGATTATTGATATGGTAGGGGGACCAGACGCCCTCTTTTTCCCGGACATGTCCTACTTTTCATACTTTAAAAAATGTTTGGGAAAATTTCAAAATCGTCCGGGATTTTGGTCTACTACCTAGCCTGCGTGGAACGGAGTGACCAAACCCGACCCGGTGACGGTAGGCTGGACAACGGTGGAAGTACGGTAAGGCAGGTAGGGGGAAGCATCCCGTCACCGGGTCAGGTTTGGTCACTCCGCCCCTTTCTGGGGCCCGTCCAGTCCAGTCAGCGGACCAGAAACCCCCCCAAAAAAGTGTCCTCCATTTCAGAAACCCAAATCTGGTCACCATAGATATGCTAGCATTGCTATCTTAGAGCATTTTTGCCCTTGTACAAATATAGATTGGGTAAAAACACTGCGAAATTAGATTGGATGGTTTAGCCAAAAGATTAGTTGAACACATAACTCCCAACCCAATTAAAACCAAAAAAATGTGGAAAAACTAATATGTTTGAATAAAAATGACTAAAACCTTTCATTTTTCTCATCATTGCCCAATTTTCACAATCACTTCCACTGTGTGCTTGAGTTTATTTGACTAAAACCTTAAATGGTTGCTCTCTTCTAAGATGTTTTACACTTTTTATTATACACACAAATCATTAACAAAGAAACTTAAAAGGGAGAAAAAAAGAAAAATAATTGCAAAAAATTCCAGATTATATTACTAACTGTAGTTCTGCAGTCCACCAGTAGGTGGTGACATCGATGAAGCAATTTGGCCAAACGGTTCAATGCCTCTTGAGGCTCCATCTCACCATCACTAGTTGCAGGATACCGGCCCACAGGAACTGGAATTAATCAACCATGTGGGTCCTGGAGGGCCGCTGTCCTGCAGGTTTTAGAGGTTTCCCTGCTTTAGCACAGCTGACTCTGATTGCAGTTCAGAAAAAGCCCGTTAATCAGCTTTCAATTAAAATAAGCTGTGCTGGAGCAGGGAACCTCTAAAACCTGCAGGACAGCGGCCCCCCAGGACCCACTTTGGAGATGCCTGGTCTAAAGTGTCCTTCTGAAACAGGCCTCCTCTGAATGTAACCACAAGCTGTCTGATCTCCAGGCTCTCTGTAAGGACAACATCTATCCTGGATTGGGAATCTTTGCGAAGGGCTACGGTAAAAACAACGAGCCTCTGCGAGGATACGTCCTGACCTTCTGCATCGGCTTGGCTTTCATCCTCATCGGTGGGAAGAGCAGCATAAACCCTTCAGTAAAAAACGAATAATAAATAACCATAATAAAGGTGATGAACGTTGTTATCTGTGTCCGATCAGCCGAGCTGAACGTCATCGCTCCAATCATCTCCAACTTCTTCCTGGCCTCTTATGCTCTCATCAACTTCTCCGTCTTCCACGCCTCATTGGCCAACTCTCCAGGTAAACCCTGAGAAACAGAACCAATCTTTTCCCATTTGGATCCTTTCAGTCGATCTGTTATTCTGTCTGCCTTGTTGTTGGGACATAAATGCGTTCAATAAAACCAACTAAAACCCTCTCTGATTGGCTGTGTTTCTTCACAGGGTGGCGCCCAAGCTTCAAATACTACAACATGTGGGTCTCTCTGGCCGGGGCCATCCTGTGCTGCGTTGTGATGTTCGTCATCAACTGGTGGGCGGCCCTCGTCACCCTGCTCATCATCCTCGCCCTCTACATCTACGTCAGCTACAAAAAACCAGGTGAGAACAAGATGGAGAACCAGAAGCTCCGATGTCAATCGATTCTCTTTTCGCTACGAATTACTAATGGAACTCCGAATATGAACATTTAGCTAAACAATTTTCAGCATCATATTTCTGCTATTTGATACAATCTTCAGTTTTAGTGCTTAAAATGGTCGATCCCAAATATAAATGCATAGCATATTTTTTATTTTTATACCTAAATCATGTTTATATCTAAATCTATATCTGGTATTTTACATCTAAATATATATCCTAAATATCAAACCTAATGTAAATTGTTTTTTGTTTAATAAATGTAAAATGTTAAAATCCAAATATTTCTTAAATCTATTTTTTTTCATTATTTAAATTTTATTATTAAAATATATATAAAAATATATAAATATATATATATATGTGTATGTGTGTATATATATATATATATATATATATATATATATATGTGTATGTATATATGTATATATATATATATGTGTATGTATATATATATATATATGTATGTTTAAATCATTTTTTTAATCTAAATATAAATCTTAAATTTATAATTTAAATCTCAAACTCAAATATTTAGAAAATGTGCTAATAAACCACGCCCCTTTAAAGGATCCATTCTGGCCACGCCCCCAACATAAAGGAGCACCAATAAGAAGAGGAGCCTCCGTAAGGGTCCAGCCCAACATTAAAGAGCGGCCAATTAACTTATAAAGATGAATATAACTTGCTGAATAAATATTTAAATTAAACATTTAAATTTAAGATTTCTAATATATATTTAGTTAAAAAATGTAAATTAAAAATTTTATTTAACATTTACATATAAATATAAAGTGCATATATAATAATAATGATGTATTAATAGATTTCAAGTATAATTTTAGACTTGTTTTTTGCTTAAGTTTAAGCATTTATATTGAGAGTTTTGCCTGTAAAAGAATAAAAACACTGAATGTGAAGATATTGCTCTAAATGTAACAGTGACATTTTGTTAAAGTTTTACATTCAGCCTCCCATAGATATTTATAAAGTTATTTCCTGCCTCGTCACCTTAAACCTGCTGCTGAGGTTTCCCAGTAGCTTTCTGTCTGCAGGGATCTTCAACGTTTTCCAGGCCAAGGACCCCCAAACTGATGGAGCGGGGCCCCTAATTATATATATTCTATCAAACTGGTCCTATAGTCACTCTATTACAGATGGAGTAATGTAACTAAAGTAATCCCTCCCTGGGATTATTAAAGTATTTCTGATTCCTGGTTGATGGGACAGGTGTTGTGAATGAAACGGGGCCCAGCTTGAAAGAGCTCCTGTGTGTCGCTGAATGTGTGCGTTGATCATGGGCGGTTCTAGACATGATCTACAGGGGCCAGAGCCCCTGTAGATCATGTCCTGGCCCCTGTAGTGAAGCCATAATACTCAAAGAAGCTCTAATGATGATCTGCGCTGGAACAGACATGGTTACTGATTGGTCCTTTGGATCTATTTCATTATTTTCTTTACAAATTCTGTTTTACTAATTATTTAAAAACAATAGGCTGACAGCTTCAGTGGTGCTGAGATAGGATCCCAGTTTTCATCTGCTAAATGTTTTGTTCAAAACAAATTGCTCTAATTTTACGGTTGAATTTAACAGTTTTTCTTCAGATTTAGAGAAAACTGTCATTTTAACTTAAAATCAAAAATATGTACCATTCCTAATTCCTGTTTATAGATCTAATAAGAAATAGAATTTGAATTAAACCCAATTGAATAGAATCTTCACTTCATGCAGCTCTCTTAATAAATTTGAATCCCTTGTTTGTTTTTTTTTGGACCCCTCCCCAAATGTACCCCTGGTACATTTGGTCTAGAACCACCACTGGCATCGATGAGTGAAAGACATCTTCTGCCTCCATTTATCTGTTTACTAAAGTGTGTTGAATTCGTATTAATGATGATTTAAAGACATTTCAATTAGTGGAAAAATTTGCATAAAAAAATTCTAATCAACCAAAACTTTCGGGACCCCCATGCAGTCCCTCTGTGGACCCGTTGGTCCTGCTAACGGTTCCCAGCAGTAGTGCCTGGTTACTTCACTGCCGTCCAATCAAACGCCTCCATCTGCTGACCTGTTGTTCTCCATAGATGTGAACTGGGGTTCCTCCACTCAGGCTCTGATCTACAACCAGGCGCTGACGCACTGCCTCAACCTCTCCACCGTCGAGGACCATGTCAAAAACTTCAGGTCTTTTTTTCAGAACTCTTACAGATTTACACAAAAACTACGTTTTGTGAAAGATTGAAACATTTTCTGATGAGTTTCCTTTTCCAAATCCAATAATCTTTTAGCTTTACTCTCTGGGTCCAGATCAGATAGTAAAGGAAATAAATCCTGATCTATTTTTTTTTTTTTTTTAGGCCGCAGTGTTTGGTTCTGGCTGGTTATCCAAATTCCCGCCCGGCGCTGCTGCAGTTGGTCCATTCCTTCACCAAGAACGTCAGCCTCATGGTCTGCGGTCACGTCAGAACGGTATGCAGCAGGATCCCCTGCAGGAATGAGCCGATCGGACGTTTCCTTCAGCCGCTCTCTTTTCCTCCTGAAGGTTTCCCGTCGGCCCAACCAGAAGGAGCTCTCCCAGGATTACCTCCGGTGTCGGCGCTGGCTGATTAAAAAACGGATCAAAGCCTTTTATGCTCCCGTTTTTGCAGACAACATGCGGGTTGGGGCGCAGCTGCTCCTTCAGGTACGTCTGGGTGATGATTTCCTGCCTCCAGATAAAAAGGTCGTCTCCTGATGCTGACCTCTTCTCTTCAGGCGGTGGGTCTGGGTCGTCTGAAGCCCAACACGCTGGTCATGGGTTTCAAAAACAACTGGAGTGACGGAAACATGAGAGACGTGGAGAATTACATCAACACCATCCAGTGAGAACTGATCCGCCTCTCAGTGAACTCCCCCCTAAATAGATTAATATGCATCCACTGATGGATCATAAATGAGTTCGTATCTGGGGGGCAGTAGCCTCAGGATGGATGCTTCATCTGTCGGACCTGCTGCTTCTTTTTCCAGCTATTCTCCTTTTGCGACTTAGAATACAAAAAATAATCGTCTTCCTTCTTCTGTATCGAATAATTCAGGTCCTTCTAATACATAAACCAGTTATACTCCTTCTATCTCATTTCTAAAACAAGTCTTGTTGTAAAACTTACAGTAAAACCTCATCAGGTTAGCATATCAGTGAAGATTCTTAGTCACCCCGGTCAGGTTCAAACTCGAAAGGTTCAATTTAGGAAACTGGACATGAAGTTTCGCCTCTCATCCGAGAGGCTGAGATTAATATACTAGTAGGGGCAGAGATGGCAAAACTACTCACTTTCCGTACTTGAGTAAAAGTACAGATACTTGTGTTAAAAAATACTCTGGTAAAAGTGGAAGTACTGATTAAACTTCTTTACTCAAGTAAAAGTAACAAAGTACAGGCTTGTAAATTTACTTAAAGTCTAAAAGTAAAAGTAGAAACCACTTTTTTCATGCCGTTGCCTACATTTTCAATGGATGTCTGCCAATAGGACTAGATCTCCGTTGTGTTCATTTTCAATCATCTCGTCGTCCATGCTACTATGCTAACGCCACCGCCACCAAGCTGCAATGATTTGCCGCCAATGAATACCGCCGAATCTGTCGATTCATCTTGTAGTGGTGCGTCAAATGCAACGTAGATTCCCATCCAATTAGATTGAATTTGGTATTGATGACGAGAAAAATAATAACGGTAACTCCATTGAAATGATTCAAAGCTAAAGTAACGAGCCAAATTTTTAAAATGTAAGGAGTAGAAAGTACAGATATTTGTGTAAACATGTAAGGAGTAGAAGTAAAAAGTCGCCATAAAAATAAGTAGTAAAGTAAAAATATCAGAAAAATCTACTTGAGTACAGTAACGAAGTATTTGTACTTCGTTACTTCCCATCTCTGAGTAGGGGAAACTAAACACATCATAACAACTTCATTGTTAATACACATTGATAACTGGTAATGCATGTTTAATAATGAGGGTCGTTCATCTTTACGATGTTGTTTATGAAGCCATCTTTACCACTTCAGCAACATTTCCACTGTGATACTGGAAACAATTCAATGCAGCGATAAATGTTCCTGGATTATCAGGCTGTATATGTTTGTAATGTGTTGTCTGCTAAGTAGACGGTGTTGAAGTCATGAAAAATCCAAGAACAAAAATTTTAAAGGTAAAAATTTTATAATTTAAAAATATAAAAAGTGCTTTGCAGAGCCTGACATACCCGACAGTTTTTGACCTATTTTGAGATGATTTTTCAGTCGTTCAAGAATTTTTTTGATCGGGCCGAGTTTCCGCCTCATGGTTCGTCCTGGGTCGTGTAGCGTACAGGGAACAACGAGGGGTGATTGACCTCATGACCTCCTCCCCATCAGGAATAAATAAGGTCGGGAGAAAATCAAACATGTTTGAAATTCAGTCGGCCGTCCAAAGGCGTTCAAGGTGCAAATCCTGCTGTTGAAGCAGAGCTACGAGCAGAGCTTCTTCTTCTGTCAGATTGACGAGTCCGACCAGCGCCATCTCTCGCCGCTGAGTACGAAGTGTTTTTTTGGACGTACAGTGTGAGCAGGTAGATCGCATCAGAGCTTCGGATCGCACAGTGTGGGAACGTGCTGTGAACTTTTAAACCCTGCCGTTTTGTCATAGTTTGAGCTGTAGCTGCGTGCAAAGATTGAAAATATTGCAGAGTGTATTACTAGGTGAAAGTCTGAAACCAACTCCTCTGTTGAGAGACGGTTTTTCCAGGTTAGGAAATCTGTCTTCCTTGGTCATGATATGGATGTTGTTGCCCTCCAACAGGTGTAGATGAACAGCTGAGGGCTCTCCTGAGGATTTGCCCTCCTGTGTTGAGCCATGTGCCTGTGAAATGTTTCCCCCATATCTTGGTTCCACCTAAAATATATTAATCTCAGTGCACCCACCAATAGTTAGAACTGAAGAAGGTCCTTGGATGAGAGGAGAAACTTTTTAGCCTCATCAGGTTGACGTTCTGATTAAGAGGCTTTTCTTCTTTGCAGTGACGCCTTCGACCTGCAGTTTGGAGTGGTGATCCTCAGGCTGATGGACGGACTGGACATCTCTCACATTCCAGGACAAGGTGCTGGGTGTTTAGATGTCATAAAAATACATTCATCATCTCTTTCTCATTTTTCAAGTATTCTACATTTGGAAGCACACTCCTTCCCTCCTTCCTTTCATCCATCCATTTATCCCAATCGTGAGGGCTGCTGGTGTTTATCTCCAGATGTCTACGGCGAGAGGCGGGGTCCACCCCGGACAGGTCGCCAGTCCATCGCAGGGCAACACGGAGACAAACAGGACAAACGACCATTCACTCACACTTAAGCAGGATTTAGAGAAGCCAATTAACCTACCAGTCATGTTTTTGGACTGTGGGAGGAAGCTGGAGCACCCTGAGAGAACCCACACATGCTCAGGGAGAACATGCAGACTCCATGCAGAAAGACCCTGGACCAGGAATCGAACCCAGAACCTTAACAGCTTATCTCATAATTACGAGATAAGATCTCATAATTACCAGATTATATGTTATATTTGGGAAATCAGGGATTCAGTCATCGCTACGCTACATGAAACATGAACAATGAGTGGGTTGTCAGATTTAACCTGCTTTTATTTCCTTTTAGGTTTGCGACACTGGGAAATACTGAGTTTCCTCAATGTGGATGGAATTAGTTTTAGTTTGATCAGTATCTCGTTACTATGAGATAAGCTGTCTGATTTTTTTTTTTCCTTTGGTGAAAGCAATAAACTTCCGTCGGGGGGGGGGGGGGGGGGGGGGGGTTCCCATTCCTGGGGGCCCCATAAAACTCTGTTTACATGTATGGTTAATACATGGTTAATACTATCACTTATTTCTGCACATTAATTTATGTTTTTGATAAAATCCTTTGGCTAAAATGCCATCAGAACGCTGATAATATTAAGTGTGTCTCAGCCCCCCCCCCTTCAGTGTCCACCATATTGGATCAGTCCATTTGCTGCACATGTTCAGAAAGGTCCAAACAGACAGCAGCAAACCATTTGAAAGCAAACCATGCAAAGAGCAGTGTTGCTAACTTAGCGCTTTAGTCGCTATATTTAGCCACTTTTCAGACCCCTCTAGCACTTTGATTTCTAAAAAGCTCCTAGCGCCAAATCTAGAGACTTTTTTCTGCTACTGGAGACTTTGGAGACAACATCTAAAAGCAGCGAACTCTGCTCTCCAGAGCGAGTAGATTGGTAACCCCGCCTCCTGCTCTCCTCTATCTTGTCTGCTGTCATGATTCATGCAGCTATTATTTCATCCAAATGAAAAATGGAGAACAGATAAGCAGATCATGGCTTGTCTACAGTGAAAAGAAGGACTGGGTTATTTACTTTGGCTTTTTTAGAAACACAGGAAGGAGCAATCAGCTAAGTGAGCTTAGTGCTTGGAAAAAATCTTTCATTCCTTTAGAGACAGCATGAAAAGTCAGCTGAGTACAAAACATAGAGAGGAAAACAAGAAGAAAAGGGACAAGAAGAGAGGGACACAACCTAGAACAGATAATGGATGTCTATTCTATTAACATTTATCTATCTCTAGAATGGGTCTGTTTATGTTTTGTCAATTCAGAGGGCCCCCTGCCTGTCTTTGCCTAGGGCCCCACATTTCCTAAATCTGCCCCTGGCTTCCATAACAACGCATCAAAAACAGACAAAACATAATTTTGAACTTTGAGGTTGTTTTTGTTCGATGCAGTTTTCCTAAATTCAACCTCAGATTGAAACATGGCTTCATAAGGAAAGGGAAAAACGAAGCAAATGACTGAAACAAAGATGGTTTCCTTTGTTGTTTTTTCCTTTAGACGAGCTGCTGTCGCCGAGTGAGAAACCACCAAAGGAAAGTAAAGATGTTCTGATTCCCATCAGTCCAGCGAAAGACTCGGACTCGGATTCCTGTCCGTCGAAAACCCACAGCAACCAGAGCAGCCCGCTCATCATAAGAGGTGGATGAAAACCTGCAGCCCCAGATCCTCTCTGTTTGATTCTAGAGCTTAACGTGTCGTTTTCCAGCCACAGAGACCAAGAGTCCTCTGAGTCTGACCGACCAGCGTCTTCTGGAGAGCAGCCAGATGTTTAAGAAGAAACAAGGGAAAGGAACCATCGACGTCTGGTGGCTGTTTGACGACGGAGGTCAGTTTTCATGGTCTGGTTTCTTCTGGACCTTTAAAATAAAAATAAAATACAATAGAAGTTCCAGTAAAAACCTCTAGGGGCCTCAGAAGCTGTTCAGTGTTCTGGTTCTGTTGGTAGATATTCTAGATCTGGTTTTATCAGGTTGTGAGAACCTGTTTTTCTCTCATTTGCAGTGCCTCAGTACGGAAGAGGATTAGGGACACTAGGACTGATTTTTTTTTTTTTTTTTTTCAGTTTAATGTGAGAAAAAAGTCAGAATTCTAAATTTAATCTCAGAATTCTCTCTAATCTCAGAATTTAGATTTTTTTTCTCAGAATTCTGACTTTAATCTCAGAATTCTGACTAAATTGATGCTAACATGTTTGTTAGCTGTCAAAATTCAGTCAGAATTCTAACTTTTTTCTCATATTTTATTGAAATAAAATTAAAAAATCAGTTAACTTTTTTTATTTTTCCAGTGGCCCTTCTCCTCTTCCGTACCTCAGGGCTCTGTTCTTGGCCCCCTGATCTTCTCCCATTCGGTTTGATTCTCCTAAAATGCTGCAGAACCTTCTGGTGCAACTCAAACAAAAACTGATTCCTCTGCATCCACTTTGATGTATTCCCTAAATTAAGAAACAAATAAATCTCTTATAGCTCAGCAATAAAGCAACTGATGTCGCGTTTTTTGGATCAGAGATGATTTTAGGTTTTATTAATCCTTCTAAATACAAACGGTTCTGTCATTGCACCGACTCTATGAAACCAGTTACCTTATAAGATCCAGCAAACACCTTTTCTCTATATGCCTGTTAATCCAGTTTAATATTTAGGAATGTTTCTTCTACATCCTCTCTCTATTTTGCTCTGGCATTCTGATTTTCCTGTAGTATTCTCAGTCATCCAGGTCATAGTCATTTAAAAAAAGATAAAATCAATCCACTGGACTTTGTTTCCAGGTTTGAAGACGTTTCTCTTCCATCCAGGAAGTTTTTTCAATTCAAAATGTCAGAAATAGCGTTTAGTTCCAGGTTTTATCCAGCAGCCCAACAAAGCCTGGTTTTAGTTTAGAAAACATGCAAATAGAAACGGATGAACGGGTCCCCCCCTTTGGAATGGGGGTCGTTAAAGGGAATTGTTGACCCCGCCCGTTCAGCTAGGCTAACAGTTCCCTTTAACGACCCCCCTTTTTAGAGACATAGACTCACTGCAAAAATGGTCTAGAAATAAGTAAAAATGTCTTAAATTGCGTGTATTTACTGTTAATTTGAATAGGTAAATAAGATGATGTCAACAAAATTAGTATTTTTACTTTAAAATAAGGTAATTAGACAATATGCGCTTGAAATAAGACAATAAAAAAGTTTATTTCTTATCTTAAATGTAAATTGTCTTATTCCATTGGCCAAGTTTCACACTAAGCTAATCATTTGAAGAAAAAATGCACTTATTCTAAGAACACAATAACTTATTTAGATTTAAAAGTTTTGCAGTGCAGGTATCTGGTTTAATCTGCATGTTTTCTAAACTAAAACCAGGCTTTGTTGGGCTGCTGGATAAAACCTGGAACTAAACGCTATTTCTGACATTTTCAATTAAAAAAGCTTCCTGGATGGAAGAGAAACGAAAATAGTTTTTTTAATTTTTTTTGGAATAATTTTCCTGTTTTGTTTATGTTATTCATATTTGAAAGCTCTAGTTGTTTAATTTGCTTTTTTTTCTCTATGATTTAAGGAAAAAGTGAAATTTGAGTGAATAGTGTCATACGGATGGGTTTCAAACATTTGCTTGAATAATTTTTAATCCAGATTGAGATGGCTTAATATGAGCGTCATTCAAATTATGTGCAAAAGTAAATTTAAATTAAGCCTAATGGCACAAAAATATGGAGGACCAACTCTGCCATATATAAAAATAAATACATAAATAAATAAATGCTCAATAAATAAATAAGGATACAATTAATTGCCACCAAAAATACAATAAACAAATAAATGTAATTAGGAATTAATTTATACATTCAGATATAAATGTATAAAACTCTTTTAATCAGCTTCTTTATTTATTTGCCTTTGTAATATTTACCTCATTTATTTTTTTTCCTTTATAATCTTCAACTTTATTTTTTAATAACTTATATTTTTAAGTATTTATTTATGTGCATGTTATAATATTTTTGTCTGTTTTATTCTTCCTTTGTATTTTTTTACCTTAGTTATTTCTTTGCCGCAATTTATTTCTGCCATTTTTACATTTCTGCCTCATTATGCAAATGAGGAGGGGGCGTGTCCTAGAGAGTCAGTCCTCCATACAAAAACTTCAGCTGATTATTCCTGAGTTATGAATAGAATAGAATAGAATAGAATAGAATAGAACAGAATAGAATAGAATCAGAAACAGAGTCCATTTAACTCAGCCTTATCAGGTTCTTTCTGTTTAGCTGTTTTAACTAAATGTTTCCCTCATTCTTTTACAAATGATCAAACATAAAATAAAATAAAAACGTTAGAACTCGGATGGAAACCAATAAAATGCGTGAAAATAAAATCCATGGGGTTGGGTTGTGTTTTTCTGCAGGTCTGACTCTGCTGATCCCCTACCTGCTGACCAACAGGAGCAAATGGGGGGACTGCAGGATCCGCGTCTTCATCGGAGGAAAGATCAACCGCATCGACCACGACCGCCGAGCGTGAGTCCTCGTCTCACGTCTTCTGTCCAATCAACAGTGGCCGGGTTTATTTGGGAAACGCGTTGCCGTCTGTGTCTCTGCAGGATGGCCACGTTGCTCAGCAGGTTCAGAATCGACTTCTCTGACATCAACGTTCTGGGAGATATCAACGTGAAACCTAAAAAACACAAGTAAGGCCCTGAATGTCGTCAGCGTGTCCTTATTGAGTTAATTGATGGATGACATCATCATTTCACACCCCTGTTTGGCCTAATGAACATGTTGATGTCTAATGGAGGTTAGTTTCAGGTCTCAGAAAAACTTTCCCATGTTTAGCTCAATGTTAGCATAAAGAGACGTTGATTGCTTGAACGTAGATCCACTAGATCTCCCCATAAAGCTCAGCAGACCGTCTACCCAGACCATCAGTCTACAGACTGACCAACTCCATCTATCTCCACTCCACCACCAGATTCAGGCCTGGGGGGGAAACAGTAACCTGACTCCGCCAGATGGATGTGCTCCGCATATCCATCTGGAAACCTTCCATTGAAGTAATTTTGGGAAGGGGCGAAAATACTGGTTAGCTGATTGGCCTATGTTGGTGATAGACGGGCCAAATAAACCAATCAGATCAACGAAGCATATGACGTACTAACAGAGCGACGACGAAGAGGAGCCAATTGATAGATCAAACTCTTGCCGAAACCAGTCGGGAGAAGAGCAAAAACATCTTTTCCTCTGAGAAAAGCCTCCAGAGCCTTTTTCATCTTTTCTTAGCTGTTTTAGTTCCTTTACTCCTTTAAGCATTCCTGTTTCATGTGTTTCAGCCTGGAGGAGGTCTGAATGTGCTGAGTCATGCTTTCATGCAGCTCTTCTTCTTCCTCTGACAGTAAGCTGAGCTTTAAGGAGCTGATCGAGCCGTACAGGCTGAAGGAGGACGACATGGAGCAGGAGGCGGCGGAGAGGCTGAAGGCTCAGGAGCCGTGGAGGATCACCGACAACGAGCTGGAGCTCTACAAAGCCAAGGTTTGACTTTCCCTCTGCTCACTGGCAGCTGATCGGCAGCTGGATTTATTGGCGCCGCTCTGATCAATTCCTGATTTTCCTTCCAGACCAACCGTCAGATCCGACTGAACGAGCTGCTGAAGGAACACTCCAGCACCGCCAAGCTGATCGTGGTGTAAGAACCTTCAGTCCTTCACCTCCTTGGCAGAAACATGAACAGAAACAAACACAAGCCTGTGACCTCAAAGTTATGGAGGATAAAAAGTGTAAAAATTAAATAAATAAATACAGCATTAAATAAATAATTAAATGTGGAATTAAATAAATAAATGTGTCATTTATTAATTAAAACCACGTCACTAATATAAAGTGCCAAAATTAAATAAAGACAGCGATAAACAATTAATTAAATGTGTAATTCATTAAATAAATAAGGAATTAAATATGTAAATGTGTCATTAATTTAATAAAATACGTCTTCATTTTATTAAAAAAATATATATAATTATTTCAGTGTGCATTTAATTATTTCATGGTCCTGTGTCGCAGTGCATCGAAACCATTAACAGAATCTGTCAAACTCACCCATCAAAGTTAGGGGGCGGGGTTAACGCGAATCGAGTCTCTGTAATCGATTTGCTTCGCCTTAATGTGCAGGGTGACCAATCAGGTGTTAGATAACCGCCCCCTAACTTTGATGGGTGAGTTTGACAGATTCTTTTAATGGTTTCGATGCACTGCGACACAGGACCATGAAATAATTAAATGCACACCAAAATAATTATATATATTTTTTTAATAAAATGAAGACATATTTTTATTAAATTAATGACACATTTATATATTTAATTCCTTATTTATTTAATGAATTACACATTTAATTAATTGTTTATCGCTGTAAAAGTGCCAAAATTATTTATTTAATTTTGGCACTTTTTATCCTCCATACAAAATGAAAGAAAAATGTATTTTCTTCCTAAATTGCACTGATGTTGTCTTGTCTGTGTGAACAGGAGCATGCCTTTGGCCAGGAAGGGCACGGTGTCCAGCGCCCTCTACATGTGCTGGTTGGAGACACTGTCCAAAGACCTCCCCCCACTGCTGCTGGTCCGAGGAAACCACCAGAGCGTCCTCACCTTCTACTCATAACACGCACACATGCACTGGGCTTTATTTATTACAGCTTTCCATCAAATGTGACCCGACCTTAGGTCCTGGAATGTGGCGTCAGTAGATGGTTGATGGTTCTCCTTAACCGCCTCCCTAATATAAAGCTGTATATTCATGGTTGAAGACGTGTTTAATTAACGATGGTTTAACACTAAGATTCCTAAATGTTTTCTATTTTTCAGAATGTGTGCTCGTATTTAGCTTCTCAGTTTTTATTGTTTTATTTCTCTGGGTCTGTTTTCTTCTCCTTTATAACAATTTTGTAAATGATTTTGATAAAATATTAACAAAACAGATGTTCTGTCCAGATGTTATTGGAGCTTTTCTTATAAACTTGGATTAGGGAACAGATCTGGTGCTGAAATTAGAGACCAGTTAAAGGATGGATCATCCATCCTCCCATCCATCCTCCCATCATCCATCCATCCATCATCCATCCTCCCATCCATCCTCCCATCATCCATCCATCATCCATCCATCATCCATCCATCCATCCTCCCATTATCCATCCATCCATCATCCATCCATCCATCATCCATCCATCATCCATCCATCCATCATCCATCCATCCATCCTCCCATTATCCATCCATCATCCATCCATCCACCCATCATCCATCCATCATCCATCCATCCTCCCATCCATCCTCCCATCATCCATCCATCATCCATCCATCCATCCATCCATCATCCATCCATCCATCCTCCCATTATCCATCCATCATCCATCCATCCACCCATCATCCATCCATCATCCATCCATCCTCCCATCCATCCATCCATCCATCATCCATCCATCATCCATCCATCCATCATCCATCCATCCATCCTCCCATTATCCATCCATCATCCATCCATCCTCCCATCATCCATCCATCATCCATCCATCATCCATCCATCCTCCCATTATCCATCCATCCATCCACCATCCATCCATCATCCATCCATCATCCATCCATCCATCATCCATCCATCCATCCTCCCATTATCCATCCATCCATCATCCATCCATCCATCATCCATCCATCCATCATCCATCCATCCATCCTCCCATTATCCATCCATCCATCATCCATCCATCCATCATCCATCCATCATCCATCCATCCATCATCCATCCATCCATCCTCCCATTATCCATCCATCATCCATCCATCCATCCATCCATTATCCATCCATCATCCATCCATCATCCATCCTCCCATCATCCATCCTCCCATCATCCATCCATCCATCATCCATCCATCATCCATCCATCCATCCTCCCATTATCCATCCATCCATCATCCATCCTCCCATCATCCATCCTCTCATCATCCATCCATCCATCATCCATCCTCCCATCATCCATCCTCTCATCATCCATCCATCCTCCCATCATCCATCCATCATCCATCCTCTCATCATCCATCCATCCTCTCATCATCCATCCATCCATCATCCATCCTCTCATCATCCATCCATCATCCATCCTCTCATCATCCATCCATCCATCAACCATCCTCTCATCATCCATCCATCCATCAACCATCCTTCCATCATCCATCCATCCTCTCATCATCCATCCATCATCCATCCATCCATCCTCCCATCATCCAACCATCCATCATCCATCCATCCTCTCATCATCCATCCATCCATCATCCATCCATCCATCAACCATCCTTCCATCATCCATCCATCCTCTCATCATCCATCCATCATCCATCCATCCATCCTCCCATCATCCAACCATCCATCCATCCATCCTCTCATCATCCATCCATCCATCCATCCTCCCATCATCCTTCATCCATCCATCCATCATCCATCCATCATCCATCCATCCATCCTCCCATCATCCAACCATCCATCCATCATCCATCCATCCTCCCATCATCCATCCATCCTCCCATCATCCAACCATCCATCCATCCATCCTCTCATCATCCATCCATCATCCTTCCATCCATCATCCATTCATCCATCCTCCCATCATCCATCCATCCTCCCATCATCCAACCATCCATCCATCCATCCTCTCATCATCCATCCATCATCCATCCATCCATCATCCATCCTCCCATCATCCAACCATCCATCATCCATCCATCCATCCATCCTCTCATCATCCATCCATCATCCTTCCATCCATCATCCATTCATCCATCCTCCCATCATCCATCCATCCTCCCATCATCCAACCATCCATCCATCCATCCTCTCATCATCCATCCATCATCCATCCATCCATCATCCATCCTCCCATCATCCAACCATCCATCATCCATCCATCCATCCATCCTCTCATCATCCATCCATCATCCTTCCATCCATCATCCATCCATCCATCCTCTCATCATCCATCCATCATCCTTCCATCCATCATCCATTCATCCATCCTCCCATCATCCATCCATCCATCCTCCCATCATCCATCCATCATCCATCCATCCTCCCATCATCCATCCATCATCCATCCTCCCATCATCCATCCATCATCCATCCATCCATCATCCATCCATCCTCCCATCATCCATCCATCCTCTCATCATCCATCCATCCTCTCATCATCCATCCATCCATCATCCATCCATCCATCATCCATCCATCCATCCTCCCATCATCCAACCATCCATCCATCCATCCTCTCATCATCCATCCATCCATCATCCATCCTCCCATCATCCATCCATCCTCCCATCATCCATCCATCATCCATCCATCCATCCTCCCATCATCCATCCATCATCCATCCATCCATCATCCATCCATCCTCCCATCATCCATCCATCATCCATCCATCCTCTCATCATCCATCCATCCATCATCCATCCATCCATCCTCTCATCATCCATCCTCTCATCATCCATCCATCCATCATCCATCCATCCATCCTCCCATCATCCAACCATCCATCCATCCATCCATCCTCTCCTCATCCATCCATCATCCATCCATCATCCATCCATCCATCATCCATCATCCAACCATCCATCCATCATCCATCCATCCATCCATCCTCCCATCATCCAACCATCCATCCATCATCCATCCATCCATCCTCTCATCATCCATCCATCATCCTTCCATCCATCATCCATTCATCCATCCTCCCATCATCCATCCATCCATCCTCCCATCATCCATCCATCATCCATCCATCCATCCTCCCATCATCCATCCATCATCCATCCTCCCATCATCCATCCATCCTCTCATCATCCATCCATCCATCCATCCTCTCATCATCCATCCATCCTCTCATCATCCATCCATCCATCCTCTCATCATCCATCCATCCTCTCATCATCCATCCATCCATCCTCTCATCATCCATCCATCCTCTCATCATCCATCCATCCTCTCATCATCCATCCATCCATCCTCTCATCATCCATCCATCCTCTCATCATCCATCCATCCTCTCATCATCCATCCATCCATCCTCTCATCATCCATCCATCATCCATCCATCATCCATCCATCCATCATCCATCATCCAACCATCCATCCATCATCCATCCATCCATCCATCCTCCCATCATCCAACCATCCATCCATCATCCATCCATCCATCCTCTCATCATCCATCCATCATCCTTCCATCCATCATCCATTCATCCATCCTCCCATCATCCATCCATCCATCCTCCCATCATCCATCCATCATCCATCCATCCATCCTCCCATCATCCATCCATCATCCATCCTCCCATCATCCATCCATCCTCTCATCATCCATCCATCCATCCATCCTCTCATCATCCATCCATCCTCTCATCATCCATCCATCCTCTCATCATCCATCCATCCATCTTCTTCCTCTTATCCAGGGTCGGGTTGCAGGGGTAGCAGCCTCAGTAGAGGCCCAGGCGTCCTTCCTCCCAGCCACTTGGGGGAACCCCGAGGCACTCAATATTAGCTTTACCAAATGAAGAACAAGCTGATTTTATTCTAAACTGCAGCAGACACAGAAAACTGTTAGTTTCAATTAAACTAGTTATTTTTTATTCTCACGTTTACCTACTGAGGCTTTTCAACATGAAGGTCAATGGTAAAACACGGTTAAAGCAGAGATGTATAAAGTTTTCATATAACAACTACTGTTAAGTAAAAATACCTTTGCGGAAAATAACTTTGGTAAAAGTGACTGATAGGAAAAACACTGAAGCAAAAGTTCTCAAACTGGGAAAGTAAAAGTGAGATGTTTATTCATAAAAAGAAACAAAACTGGTCTTTTGTTTCTTTACTCATTTTTGGTAAAAACAATTAGTTGAAAACCTGCTTTAGTCCAAAGGAAACCTGGAATTCAACCAGTTCTGTCAATATAAGAACCCAGAAGAGCTCAAAGTGTAGAACGACATGCTTCCACTACCGTGCTTTCTGCTGAGAAAACTGAAAGCTCCTTCATTTAGAAAACAATGAAATGTGTTCATTCTGTCTGAGAGATTAAAAAAAAACTATAGTTATTATGTTCAAATAACATCAAAACAAAACAAAAGACACTTCCATCCATTTTAGAGGTGACTTTGGTTTTTAGGACGGTGTTTAAAATGAAATGTTTCATTGATTAATGGTTTTGCACACGCTAAACGTCAATATCTCCATTTCCTCCATCGATCATTTGGAGGTTTGATCACAAGAAAATGATCGGCATATTGATGAAGGCGGAAAATGGTTTGCACACCATGTCAGCTTATTTGCAAACACAAATCGCTTTGCACCTTCTATGAAGATCTGCTCTGCAGATCAAACACGTTAGCAGGTGTTCCAGACGTCCCTCCTCAGCCTCGGGAGGGTCCAGGTGTTCCTGGGACTGCCTTCAGCAGGTTCTTAGGCTGAGCTTAGTAAACATCCCATTATGGGGACTTTATTCAATCCAGCCCAGCTGACCCATTTCTATGCAGTGGCTTCTATTCAGTTTATTTCTATAGCTCCGATTCCCATCATGTCATCTCAGGTCACTTTGCAGTTCACCAGATCATCCAGTCAGATTGATTCAAAGTTTTCTATCTAAGGAAAACCAGCTGATTGCATCGACTCATTGACTCTTCAGCAATCCCTCACACTAAGCATGCTTGTAGCGACAGTGGAGAGGAAAAACTCCCTTTGAACAGGAAGAAACCTCCAGCAGAACCAGGCTCAGTGTGAGCGGCCATCTGCTGAGGCCCACTGGGGTTCAAGGAGACAGAAGCAGACATAGAAAAAGAAGCATAGATACAAAAGGCAACTGTCAACCAGCTCCACAGGCGGCCCCGTCCAGGAAACACACAGCCAGGCAGACGAGCTCCGAGCCAGCTCCCATGTCAGAGGATGAAGAGAGCACATCCAGTTAGTCACAGTCAGAGAAACAGGACCACACTGGAAAACAGGCCAAGCTCCAGGATCCTCATTTTAGTCGCCATCAATGTGTCATGACCCTTGGTGAGGACTGGGCGAGACGGATGGATAAACAGAAACATTAGCCTTTAATGAATGAATGAATGAATGAATGAATTTTTATTTTTTTTTTCAGACAATAATAGTAACAAAAAAATCAAATAAATAAATCAAATTAACAAATAATATAAATGAATCAAAAGAACAAATAATAATAAATAAAACAATTCCAATTTTAGAAATGATCAAATAATAACAATAATTAAATCAATTTAATGTCCCCCTTCCTTCACCATGACGGAGCGGAACTATCCACCGACCCTGCTGATGATCCGATGTGTATCTCTGCGCTCGCTCCATTTCATTATTTCATTATTTCAATATTTCATTACCTTACTTAAAGGTATAGTGGAGGATTTTCGCAAATTTGCACATGCACAACCTTCTACCTGCTCCAGAGAGGGAACGCCTGTTAAACACATGCAAGAGCGTGCACGAGCTCATTTCTCCTCGTGCACGCTCGTTACCATATCTCACACAAGCTTATTCTGTCTGAACATCCGCTCTAACCGCTAAACCCCTCAATCACTAGATACTAGGACTATATAGTGAACTTTATAGTGAACTCAGTTAACTGATCGCTCAGACAGAATCGATCACTGCTTTTTGCTCTGTCGGTCCGTTAACTCCTCCTCCTCCGAGCGGTGCCTGCGCCGCTGTGACAGCAGATCCCATAATGCTCGGCGAGGAGAGCTCTCCACGCAAAGCATTCTGGGATATATCTGCCTCTTCTGAGGCCTTTCTTTTCTTCTCATACACTCTGCCTTTTTCAAAGAACCGCGGTGAGAAAGGTGAGCTTCAATGACTGTCTGAATCCGTAGCTCACCACAGATATACGCCTGAAAGTGCACCATTCGCGTACCATGGCGTTACCTCAACATATCCCCAGAATGATTGACATTTGGGAGGACCACTGATTGAGATGATCCACCTCTATACCTTTAAGTAGAAATGTTTGCTATCACTACTAATTACTACTGCTATTACTAATTACTGCAGTAATTATTTTTGTAGAAAACTTTTTTACTTTCTACTCCTTACATTTTAAAAATAGACTCATTAGTTTTGTTTCCTTTAAGGGCCTGTTGGTATAAAAAAAAAAAATGAAAACCATCAAAATAATTAGTTTCAGCCAATCAATTAATTTCTCTGTGGTTGGACTCGGTGCTGCCCCAACCTGTTGTTCACCACATACCAAAATAAATCATTTTTCAAGATAAAGCAAAGTTAAATGTGACGCCATTAGTTATAAAACTAAGAAAATGAAGTCTAAGGAAGTTATTATCCGGAATTGTGAAAAAATGTTTTTTCTTTAATAAGGTAGAGCAGTAAAGCTTCTGGCCATAACATTTTTTCCTGCTTTACTTTTAGTTTTATACTTTAAGTAGTTTTAAAAATGGTACTTTTACAGTTTTACTGGAGTAAAAAGATTGAATTGGTGTTTTTAAACAGTAGGATTTATACTGGAGGAATAAACATTAATACTTTGACACCTCTGTACGGAAGAGGATTAGGGCCACTGGGGAAAAAAAAAAGTAAACTGATTTTTAAATTTTATTTCAGTTTAACATGGGAAAAAAGTCAGAATTCTGACTTTAATCTCAGAATTCTGACTTTTTTCTCAGAATTCTGAGATTAAAGTCAGAATTCTGAGAAAAAAGTCAGAATTCTGAGAAAAAAGTCAGAATTCTGAGATTAAAGTCAGAATTCTGACTGAATTTTTTCTCATTAATTGAAGTCAGAATTCAGTCAGAATTCTGACTTTAATCTCAGAATTCTGACTGAATTCTGGCAATAAAAAAAGTCAGAATACTGAGATTAAAGTCAGAATTCTGAGAAAAAAGTCAGAATTCTGACTTTAATCTCAGAATTCTGACTTTTTTCTCAGAATTCTGAGATTAAAGTCAGAATTCTGACTGAATTTTTTCTCATTAATTGAAGTCAGAATTCAGTCAGAATTCTGACTTTAATCTCAGAATTCTGAGAAAAAAGTCAGAATTCTGAGATTAAAGTCAGAATTCTGAGATTAAAGTCAGAATTCTGACTTTTTTCTCAGAATTCTGACTTTTTTCTCAGAATTCTGACTTTTTTCTCAGAATTCTGACTTTTTTCTCAGAATTCTGACTTTAATCTCAGAATTCTGACTTTAATCTCAGAATTCTGAGAATAAAGTCAGAATTCTGAGAATAAAAATTCTGACTTTAATCTCAGAATTCTGACTTTTTTCTCAGAATTCTGAGATTAAAGTCAGAATTCTGAGAAAAAAGTCAGAATTCTGAGAATAAAGTCAGAATTCTGAGAATAAAGTCAGAATTCTGAGAATAAAGTCAGAATTCTGAGAATAAAAATTCTGACTTTAATCTCAATATTCTGACTTTTTTTTATTGCCAGAATTCAGTCAGAATTCTGACTTTAATCTCAGAATTCTGAGAATAAAGTCAGAATTCTGTGATTAAAGTCAGAATTCTGACTTTTTTCCCATACTATACTGAAATAAAATAAAAAAAAAATCAGTTAAGTTTTTTTTTTTTTTCCCAGTGGCCCTAATCCTCTTCCGTACCTCTGGTTTGAACATTGCTGCCTTTTATTGTATGAATTTATGTGATTTAATCAATAACTTTATCACTGTCATATAATGTTCTATTAGAAAAACAAGCAAATATGGTTGAAAACCATAATCAAAAGGTTAAAACAGTGACATCACAGCCTGAAGGTCAAATATCTTTTAAACTCATTTAGAGACTGATTTCATACAATCAGAAATCAATATTCTTCTACTGGAGTGAATAAAAAATGAATAATTTTAACTCCTCTGATAAGGACATCAGAACTGATCAAATACCAAATAAATGAGAAAGAAAAGAAGAACAGCGTTTGGAATTACTACAGCGCAGGCGGCCCCTGAACGCCTCATAGCTCCTGCGTTGCCTTTGAACGCAGCTCGGTTATCCAACAGATGAAAGGTGAGTCTGGGAGGAATCTGCTGGAAGCAGGTGAGCTGTCAGCTTCTTCTGGTTCCTTTTGAGCGGTCGGTTCATCTCCAGAGGCTAATTTCTGGGTTTAAAGCCCGGATTAACCGGAAGCTGCGGCGGGTTGTGATTCAGTGTCCGGGCGGGTTAATGGAGCAGAAGAGGCGGGAAAGTCTGACTCATTGAAACTAAACCTGAACAAAGAGCAGCAGAAGCCTCCTGCTTTAATAAAGCTTCATTATCAGAGGCGAACCTTTCCTTTGTAACGCGACGGCGTTGAGCGGGCGGGGCTACAGCTTAACTGACAAGGCTGCGGTCCAATAGTTAAAGGAGAAACACTTAAAGGGCCAGTTCCCTTTTCAGCTTTTGACAAGATCAGGGGTCACCGATCTATGGAAGCCCCCACTCTGAAATTATGACTTTCATTCCTTTAGAGACTGCATGAAAAGTCAGCTGAGTACAAAACATAGAGAGGAAAACAAGAAGAGAGGGACAAAACCTAGAACAGATAATGGATTAGATTAGATGAGCTTTATTGATCTCACAGCGGAGAAATTCACTCGTCACATGTTGGCATAGAAGTTACAGAAGGTGCAAACAGGGAGGAAAAAGGTGCATTAAGAATAAACAATACATATACAGTATATCCAGGTTTATACAGTATATCAAGATAAATAGAATTAAGGTGCAAGTGTACACAATGAAGAATAAAATAAAAATATGTACAATCCAGATAGCTTATATACAGGTGGAGAAATATTGCACATTAAGCATATTGCACAGGATATTGCACAGTCAATAAATAGAAAACTATAATGTAGCTGCATGATGTCTATTCTATTAACATTTCTGTATATCTGTAGAATGGGTCGGTTTTATGTCTTCTCCATTCAGAGGCCCCCTGCCTGTCTTTTTCTAGGACCCCAGACTTCCTAAATCCGCCCCTGCATCTATCAACACATCAATAAAAGGATTAACTTTGACCCATCTGTTGTTTTAATCCGTGATTGAACCAGGCTGTCGCTCAGTGGTCCAGAGTCTGTTTTTTTTGGGAAATGAATGTCCCTCAGAGGAGCGGAAGCAGGACATTAGGCCTCTGACTGCAGGAGACATGCTTCACCTTTTAACTTCTAGATTAATACTTTCTACTTATTATGTAGTTTCTCTTCCATCCAGAAAGTTTTTTCAATTCTAAATGTCAGAAATAGTGTTTAGTTCCAGGTTTTATCCAGCAGCCCAACAAAGCCTGGTTTTAGTTTAAAAACATGCAGATAGAAACAGATGAACGGGTCCCACAAAGAAAAACACAATGCAGAAATTTAGTTCATCCCTTCATCGCAACCCGAACTCCATTACAGGGGAACAGAGGACCTCGCCTGTTCATCCAGGCCAACAATTCCCTCTAAAGACCCCCCCTTTCAGAGACATAGACAGGTATGGGGCATTGCAGGCTAACAAAGAAGCCAAACGACCCCCATTCCAAAGGGGGGGACCCGTTCATCCGTTTCTATCTGCATGTTTTCTAAACATAAACCAGGCTTTGTTGGGCTGCTGGATAAAACCTGGAACTAAACGCTATTTCTGACATTTTGGATTGAAAAAGCTTCCTGGATGGAAGAGAAACGTCTTCAAACTTGGAAACAAAGTCCAGAGGATTGATTTGACTTTTTAGGAATGACTATGACCTGGATGAGTGAGAATCTTCACCAGCACACTCAGAAGAATAATTTTTGTAAATGTTCAGCATTACAGATGACGAGTCTGCAGCTGAGCGCCAAGGAGGAGATGGTGGAGAAGTTTCTAGACGCCGCAGCGAGAGGAGACGTGTCCCTGGTGTCCTCCCTTCTGTCGCACGTCCCTTACCTCCTCAACCAGACGGGAAACAGCGGCTGGACGGCGCTGATGCTGGCGGCTCGTAACGGCCATCACCACGTGGTGGAGAAGCTGCTTTCGCTCGGGTAACCTGCTGTTTAGATGATTCCACATGCAGCTGGTAGAGACCGCAGAGCTTGAACTGGTTTTGTCTGTTCCAGTTGTGATCAGTTCTCCGTTAACGGCTCGTCCCAGACTGCCTATGACATCGCCAAGTTCTGGGGCCACCGACACATCGCCGGCCTGCTGAGCCGCTCCGGAGACGCCTGCGGACGAATCCTGCAGGGCGCCGATCTCAGCCCGCAGGAAAACTATTTCGGCAGAGAGACGCTGGACCGGCTGAGCGCAAAGAGGACCGACAAAGTTTGGTTAGAGGCCAAACTGAGCGCCGCAGACACCATCTTCCTCCTGTTCTCCAACCTCAGCCCCATGGTCTACACGTCCCAGGAGGACAGCAGGGAACGGGTACGACGCTAAGCGCTAACGGCTGCAGGGCCTTGTAGTTTGTCTAACGCACCACTGTGTGTTGATCTGGTGTAAAGGTATGATGCTACAAACCGCACAGATTACCTCCGATAAATAATTCATCACATCAGTCAGTCAGGGCCTCCTGAAGGTGCAGGGATGCAGAACCTGTTTGCCCTGTGAGACCCTACCAGGTTCAAGGAAGGATACTGATGCTACGTTCACACCGGATGCACTTTAAGCAGCAGAAGCAGCCAGTTTACATGCGAAGTCAACGGTTGACGCACATCAAGGCGCAGCAAAAGGTCCTGCAGCCTCATGATGCATCTGAGCAGCTGATGCGCTTCACAAGCAGCAGCTGCTGAAGTTGGAAAAATGTAACTTTAGCTGCTGGACGCCGCATCAACCAATGAGAGAAGCTGAACTGGGAGCTGGCAGGGAGTCAGACGCAGCACTGCTGATGCAGAGCGCTATGATCACTCCTCTGAAACTGTTTATTGACGCATAAATTAACTTCAAATGTAGAAACCTGCCGCAGAATATGTTGGCTTTTATTATCCTGCTGTCTGCAGTTTGTAGCACAGACCTGAAAAACGCTAATGCTGCGTTCACACCGGATGCAGCAGGCGTGGCAGAAGCAGCGAGTTTACATGCAAAGTCAATGGTTGATGCGCGTCAAGGCTCAGCAAAATGTCCCGCAGCGTGTTTTGAGCAGCTGAAGCAGCGCGTCGGGAGCGTTAAAGCATCTGACGCGCCGCAAACGCGCTGCTGCTCGAGATGGAAAAATTTTATTTTTGCTGCTCGACGTGCCGCGTCAACCAACGACAGACGCTGATCTGGGAGCTGACAGGGAGTCAGACGCAGCACTGCTGATGCAGAGCGCTATGATCGCTCCTCTGAAACTGTTTATTGACGCATAAATTGACTTAAAATGTAGAAATCTGCCGGCAGAATATGTTGGCTTTTATTATCCTGCTGCCTGCAGTTTAGATTATTTAGATGAAAACCACCTACCAGCCGCTGCGGTGAACCGCGAGTAGGCGACCCGGCCAGAGGATGCTGCTGGGGATTCCCAGTGACAGCGCAGCGCCGGTATGGGGGGGTCTGAGCGGCTCCCACAGAGAAATAATCTTTGAAGGCATGATGGTAATCTGGATGAACTGACTGCACAGACCATGTTTTCAGGAGGACTTTCTCACTTCAACATAGATTCTAACTACTTTCTACCCGCTGATCACAGCTAATATAGCAAAGCTTCTCTCTGGCATCGAACACAGGAGCAGCAGAAGCATCTGGAGAAACTTTACTGGACCTTAATGGGGACGAGCAGCAGAAAGGAAGCAGCAGAAGCTTTTTGATGCTCAAAGCGCGTTCGGTGTGAACGTAGCAGAATTGCTGAAATCAACTCAAATAAACCGCGCTCTTAGCTTAGTGAGCAACTTGGCGCTAACATTAGTCGGCTAACCTAAACTTTAAACAAAAACTTGAATAATTCATCAGTTCTGCTTTTGCTTCAACTACATTTTAACCAGTAGTTAAATGGTTAATGAAAATACATTAAATAGTTTTTAATCTGAATAAATATGACATGGAAGAGATTATCGTCATTTTATCTCTGACTCGTCTTTCATGTGATTAAAATGAGATCTGAGGCGCCTCCTGTTCATTCTGACTGCAGCTGTCTGAACTGTGGTCTGACCCAAGATGGCCGCCCTCTAGGCACGTCAGTAAACAGCCAATTAGGCGTCTGGGTATATAATATCTATGATTTTTAAATCATAGTTCTATCCTTCACTTCAAATTGTGATGTTTTAGTATTTTCTTCGGTATTTTTATGAAATATTATTGACTTGCTGTTAAAATCAGGTCCCTGAACAAATCAGCTTATTCATTTTCTGCAGGATTCCAGATCTGATCGTTGAACTAGTGAACGTTTTCCGCTAAGATCAGGATTTTAAATCCAACATATAATTCCGTTATTCCAGGATTACACGGCTGTCATTTCTCCCTGTGTCTCCTGCAGCCGGGGGACTTCCAGCTGTGCCGGTTCAGGTACCAGGATGTGAAGGACCTGCTGCAGGAACCTTCAACCGTGACGATCTTCCTGGGAATGGAGAAGCTAAGGAGCCCTTCCTCCTCCTCCTCCTCTCAGAGCATCGCTGAGCCTCCCGTTTGGTTTGCCATCAACACGGATAGAGACGCTGCTGAACTCCTGAAACGCTGCAGAGAGAAGAACTGTTCCTTCCCCAGATCCCCGAACAGAGACCTGCTGAAGCTCAGCGAGGACGAGGCGGGTGAGAAACATGCCGAGTTCCTTCCTTCTTCCTCCTGGTTCTATTTCACATCATGCTTCCCGCCCTGCAGGCATCGTAGCCCAGGCCCGGTCGGTGCTGGCATGGCACAGCCGCTACAGCTTCTGCCCAACGTGCGGCAGCAGCACCCGTCTGGAGGAGGGCGGATACAAGAGGAGCTGTTCCAACTCTGAATGCAGGAGCCTGCAGGGCGTCCACAACACCTGCTATCCCAGAGTCGGTATGAAGCCACACTCATTCTAAAGAAAAAAGCAACAAGGCAGGAGGATTTCAGCTGCGCTGCTGCCATCAGCACCTTTGTTTATAGATGTTGGAAGGAAGAAAACCTGTGGTTTCATTCCTTAGGGCTCATAGAACAGCTAGTATGCCATTTTCAGCCCAACCAATGTTACACACCCTATTAGAGACCTGAAGGACCAAATACCCTATAGCAGGGGTCCCTAAACTTTTTCCTGTGAGGGCCACATAACTTTTCCCGGGGTCAGTTTGTAACAGAAAAATTGTGACGATTGCAAGAGTGCCTAAATTTATGATTGTATTTATGTCTTTATGACGGGAGTCATAGTGTCTCCGCAGGTTATATTCTTTGAATACCGCCACCGCCTCTTGACAGACGAGACAGACAGCCTTTTCTTTACATTGAACAAAAAAAATATTGTTTGTCCAATTCAGGTTAAATGCCCTGCATTCTGAATCAATTTTTCTCTTACCTAATCTTTTCGCCATTATTCTGTTCTCTCTTTACGGAAGAGGATTGGGGCCATTCAAAATTAAAAGAAAAAAAGACTATTCAATTCTGACTTTTTTTTTCTTAATTAAAGTCAGAATTCTGACTTTTTCCTCAGAATTCTGAGAATAAAGTCAGAATTGAATAGACTATTATTTTTATTTTTTTGAATGGCCCTAATCCTCTTCCGTATCTCTTTGAGAGGGGCGGTTTTAGGATTTTATGCTGGGGATTGCCAGATCAAAAGGGTGGAACATTGTCGCGTTATATGTGTGAAATGAAATAGTTACTAATAGTTAATAATGAAAAAACTTCATAATTAAGGAACATTTTATTGCAAATGTCCAACTTTAATATCAAATACAAAAAAAAAAAAAAAAAACACTTATATGAAAATACTCTCTGGTATTGTTCAGGGGGCCGTACCAAGTGTGGAGGTGGGCTGGATCCGGCCCGCGGGCCGTAGTTTGGGGACCACTGCCCTATAGAATCATTCTATCACCCCTTTAAAAGACGCTTATTTTAGGTTTTTATGTGTTTACTGAGTCCCTAAAGCTTAATGTGCTGCAAAAGCAGCAGATCGGGATTCCAGATCCTCCTGCTGCTTTTAAAGTATCAAAGCTTTAAGCTGCAAACAGCATCTGGAAACCTGCAGAAAAACAGGACTGAACTCCAAACTGTGAAGCGTCCTCCAGGTCTTTGCTTGGACTGATATTGGATCTAAATGAGCCCAGATGAAGCTGATTTTATTGTGGTTTCAGACCCAGTGGTCATCATGTTGGTGATTCACCCCGATGGAAACCAGTGCTTACTGGGAAGGAAGAAGATTTTCCCTCCTGGGATGTTTTCCTGTTTGGCCGGATTCGTTGAACCAGGTGAGATGGCGACACTCAAACGCATCGCAGCCTTCCTGAAGCTGCAGTCTGAGCTGTGGCTGCATGTCCCCCCTCCCCCACTGCAGGGGAGACGATGGAGGAGGCGGTGAGGAGGGAGGTGGAGGAGGAGAGCGGCGTGAAGGTGGGCGCCGTCCAGTACGTCTCCTGCCAGCCGTGGCCCATGCCCTCCAACCTGATGATCGGCTGCATGGCGGTCGCCACGTCCACTGACATCAAAGTGGACGAGAACGAGATCGAGGAGGCCCGCTGGTTTCCACGGCAACAGGTCAGCATATTAACCTCGATATGTGCTTGAGAATGGCTTAGTCTCCGGTTAAACCCAGGTTTAAAGCCTCGCAGGGCAGCCTAAAGCCCACTGCCAACATTAAGACAGAAAAAAGAAAGAAAATAACAAACCATCAGTTCAGGGGTTTCATGTGAATCAGGAAATTGTCTTCATACCAAACTGAACGATTGTTGTTCTCACTTTAAATTTTAAAATGGAAACATTTTCAATTTTTTTATTTAAAAAGTAAATGTAAAACATGGACGCATAAACACCTCATTTTATTTCTCTGTTAAATTCTGTTAAAACTTCCAATAAAAAATGTCTCCAGACCTTTACTGGTTGATTTTCTTTATTCGGACCTCGCTGATTTTTAATTGGTTAGCCGTGATGTAGAGCGAGTTATATACGATACGAATAAAGATTTGGGGTCAGATATGGAGGAAACAGAGGGCCGCTGTGACGCCCCCTAATGGCGGACGCTGAGATTCCTAAATCTGAGCAGGTTTTCTGCTGCTTCGTCATTTTCACATCTTTTAGTTGAACAAATGTTTTTGGAAAGTTGTGTAAAAGAAAATTTAAAGTGGTTTGAAAATAAAAATATATATTGAGCTGAAATGAAAGTTTTTAATTTAAATAAAAAAAGTTGACCTTTTAATAAATATAAATGTAAAAAAAAAAAAAAAGTTTTTTCTTTTCTTTTTTTTTCCAGGTAATTGATTCTTTGTTCAGAGGAGATCGCTCAGCCTTCGTCGTCCCCCCCAGACAGACCATCGCCCACCAGCTGATCAGACACTGGATCTGCATGAACTCCAACCTTTGACCTCTGACCTTCAGCACAGGATCTCCTGCTCTGCAGAAACTAACTGGATCAAAGATCTTACCAGCTGCTGGGATTTACTCCCTTATTCCTCAAACGATGCTTCAGGTTGACTTTTTATCTGGAAAACAAGAAGAAACTGATGAAGCAAAAGTTTACCTGAAGCTGCATCAGCAGGAGTCATCAGAGGAAGGAACCTTTTTGGAGATTGGAGAAGAAAAGATGGCCGTCATCAGCAAAGAAAAGCAGTTATTAAAGTTAATTAACTGTAAAGAGCTTAACAGAAATAAACAGGGGAATAAAACGTATTTGGTTACGATAATTAACCAGATTATGTTTTAATAAAACCAACTAATAAAATATTTTATGAATGAAATATTTAAGCTTCAGTCTTTAGCTTCTCTCAATTCTAAGAGTTTTATTTTTTCTTATTGCAGAAAGGAATAATTTTTCTTAGATTTTAGCAACAATTAAGCCATTTTTCTTACATGAAGTTTAAGCTAATGATGCAGTTGTTTCTAAATGAAGCGTTTATGCTGCAGAAGTTAAATATCAGTCATTTCAACTGCTTACAGGATGAAATGTTTTGTCACATTTGATGGTGACGTTTTAGATGAAATTAGGTTGGATGTTCAGCTTGTCATGCGTGTTTATGGCCACTAGGTGTCAGTATTTTCCCTGTAAGTTACTACAGGTGTGCTGCAGGTAGAAAACTGCCCTGTTGCTCTGGTTCCCTACCTTCTTCACTTGCTTTCTCTTTGGGGCATTTAGTCTTACCATGAGTCCCTCTAAGTAGTCATGATTGCCCAAAAGTGGAACATACAACTGATTATGAAATAAATATAAATTATTTTTTTAAGTTGAGCATTTAATTCTTTGGCAATTTATTCTTTCCATGCCATAAGAAAAAAAACAAAACATAAATATGTTGCCTGGAAATTACCAAGGTATTGAAATAAATACAAATAAAGTCTTATTATAAACCTGTATCTATAAAACTGGCTCCTCTGAGTAACTCCTTTGCAATCACATTTAACCCTTTAAACCCAGTCTGCCTGAAATTAATTAAAATTACAAGAGAATTAAAGCAAGTTCAGCTCCCAAACTATGAATTGGAAATACAATTGTTTGTATCTGCATAACATAAAAGGCTTTGAGGATTTTTTTCAAGTGGAATCAATATTTCAAATGTCACCATGTCTGATTTATAAGTGATTAAACAAAGAAAAACATTAAAAAATATTTGCACAATTTGTTTCAAAAATAAACACTGCAAAACACCATGAAGGCCCATTAGAAACTCTGGATCCACATCTTGACTATAAGTCAAGCAGATTTGGACAGAATAAGTTGAAGCATGTTTGTTCCACAAAGGTTTTAGTGGGCAGTGAGGTAGGAGGAAATGGGATTATTTCCCACTCATGTAAGGGAATCTGGTCAGACAAATATGCTGATTTCCATTCTTGGAGACCTTCTGCATGAGGCAAAGCCTTTGCTCTTAAGATTTAGCCGTTATTTTATTGAAATTAACCAAACTGAAGAGAAAATAAGAATAACAGAGCAGCTTATGTAACGCATGCGGGTTAGATCACCTGAAATGGTCGCACAATGACCTCTGACCCCTCCTTGGAAAGGTCTGAGCCTCTAGGCTCCGTTCGAATTCCTGGGCTGCATCCTCAGAAGGCCAGATTCAAAGGATGATCACACGACAGCACAGCATCGAGGTCTGGTCGGATTCCAAGAGTCCTCGTTATGCGGCCTTAAAATGCGTCCTTCTTTTAGCCCAATTTGAAGGACGGGTCCGATGTATCCTCGGTATTCTTGGATATCCCAGGATTCATTGCGAGACCAAGCAAGCCGTGATCAGAGGAAAGGTAACTTGGTGCCGAACAGTGGTGAAAATTGGAAGTTCAGTTTAATATGATACAAGTCATTTAATAGTTCAGTCTGAGATTAATGAAAATAGTTGTTTTAATGGTTATAGAGTCAGATATGTGGCGGTAATGTTTGATTTATCTAAAGGTTTTAATCTGTTACTGTGTAAATGGGTTTGGCTGGAATTTAAGGACAGCTTCTAATATATCTGCAGAGTGGGAACTATAAATCTGATAGGAGTTTAATTTTTTTATTGCTGTTTTGCACAATATGCTTAGCTAAATATTTTTTGTTGTTGAATATTAGAGATTTTGCAGAAATATTTTTTATCTTTCTACCCCTTTTCTAGAGTAGAATAGAAAATCCCTTTATTGTCCCACAATGGGCAGATTTACATCAGCAGAAAGATTATTGAAAATGGTCACACAAATGAGGACCTTAGAAAAATGTATAAGAATAACATAATAGGGAAGAGTTGAAATATAAAAAAATACAATCCTGTAAAGTGTTTTAACAATATAAAACTGGAGAATAAATAACCAATATGCAGCTATGGACATTTTTCCAGTGATGGATATTTGAAAATAGCAGCAACATCAGAGATGTGCAGAATGACAGCAGCAGGTTATATAACTGACTAAGGTTTCTATCATTACATTTGATTTGATCTGTTCCTGCTCCCGGTGGTTGGAACCTTTATTCCACTCTGGATTCTCATCAGTCTTTGTTCACTTTATAATAAGAAATAAATAAATAAAAAATTTGAACACTTCGGTTTTCATTCTTTTCCTGCTTTGTGTGTCAACTATCACGGTTGCTAAGCGACAGAGCGGTAAAACCCGCCGAAGGGTAGACCTGTTCGAATTCACAGCCAAAACACTTCCGGTCTCCTTATTTTCAAGGAGTTGGAAGGATGCAGCATAGATATCCATAATAAAGGCTAGATGTCTTACGGCGGAGTCTCAAACGTCATCACCGGGCGGCCATCTTACCACAGGCAGGCTTTCTGTTGTGCTCTGTGGTACTTAATGTAAGGTGAGTGATCAGCACGGACACAAATACTCTTATCTCATTGAATTCTTGACGGATTTACAAACAGTTTGGTTTCTTACAAACGTTATGAACGTGGCTATAATTCTTGATGCTTGAACATGTCGAAATTGCAGATTTTCTTGTCGAAAAATGACTTGATCGTGCAGCATAGTTGTGCATCACGGTTACTTGCGCAAGTTATCAATAACGATTGTATGACAATTAATCTTTAGTGTAAATTACAATCTTTGTGGATGTGGTTGTAGCTATTAGTTGGCTAATAACAATAATCTGAGTGTTGTTGGATTTTCATTATTAGCCTAACGTTAGCTGGCTAATAACAAGAAGCTGCGAAGTGAGACCTAAAGTTAGTAAGTTAGCAGCTAACGTTACAGTTTAGCTAGCTGCTAACGTTAACCAGCAACTTTGCATCAGTGGAAGAGGCAGAATTTATACATGATTAATGCATGATTTCCAATCGATTTGGTTTGTCAAAACATCTTACATTATGTTACAGGAATTTGCTGGGTCTATTAATAGGAAGATGCCAGACTTTTGTGCTGCCTACGGATGCTCCAATCGCCGTAGTGTCAAAACGAGTGCCAGTGGGATCACCTTTCACATGTAAGATATGAAATTATGATTGGTTTTTGGGATAATCGTTAGTTAATTAGTGGATGTATGTACAATACAGGCTCTGGTACACAGGAACAGCGGGGCTATGACTTAATAGTATTACAAGATTGCCAATAGTCAAAACCTGAGGGAAATCAATATCCCAATGGCCCAAAAAGATAAATGTTCCCTTAATTTCCCCATGGTTATTATAAATTATTTTAATAATACAACTCTTATTTCAGGATTTGTTGTGCGACGGGCTCTGAAAAAGCTGTCCTGTGATGTCTGCCGTGCCAGCTTGGTAACAGATGCTGCATCTGCCATCAAGGACCAGAACTACCACCTGCTGAAGTTAAAAAACAATGGAGGGTGATTCCATCAGAAGGCACTGTGATGGTAGTCAGGGCAGCAGAGTGGGTTCTTCGTCAGACCTCATGTACCAGACGATCACAGCCCATCAAAGTGCTAGAGGTCGTGTACATTGTACGGAAGAGGATAGGGTCAGAGGATGTGTTTGTGCTTGGAGAGCACATCGGAGAAACGCAGTATGGCATAGACAGCCACCACCATACGCTGTTAACATTGGTTGTGTCCTTGTTTTTTAAGTTAAGGCTGCACCACATTGCCAAAATAACCAACCTTGGCTTACAGAGCAACAACATGCGACAGAAACACAATAAAACCGTCCTTTTCAAAGGGCATTAACCAAGCTATGTTTTTTGGGTCATTTTTTCATCTCTGTCTTCCATGTGTATACCATCACAGTAGTGTAGGTGGGGATTTCAACATGCTACATCTATATATACTTGTGAAGGGGACTATTGTACCAATTTTAATAGCAAATAAATTTCACTTTTATAATGGTTTAAAAATAGGAACTTTTGTGTAATTACTGATATATAATCCGAATAGTCTACATTAAACTTCACAGTGCAACCTTTAATTTGAAACCTGGATTATGCTTCTACACCGAGAGGTTGCCACACAATAAGCCTTTTTTGTCAGTATTTCAAATTTATTATAACAGTAATATTTATATTATAAAAGTATTTATGTAAATATAAATAAATTAGGACTGTGAAATAATTAATCACACTCAAATAAAAGTGTTTATATATATATATATATATATATATATATATATATATATATATATATGTATTATAATATATATATATATATATATATTTTATATAATAATAATAATAATACATTTTATTTGAAAGCGCCTTATCACAACACCCAAGGACACTGTACAGGCAGATAAAAACATTAAAAACAGGGAGCTAAAAAGTACAAGCATAAGATGCCACAGAAAACAAAACAGCAGAAAGTAAAATAAAACCAAAGGAAGAAAAGGAAGAGAACAATATTGAAGTGATGCGTAGGAACTAGATGTACAATATATAGATATACAATATATATATATATTATTTATATTATATATATATATATTTTATATATATATACAATATATATATATATATATATATATATACACAATATATATATATATATATACACAATATATATATATATTATATATATATATATTGTATATATACATTATATATATATATATATATATATATATATATATATATATATATATATATATATATATATATATATATATATATATATATATATATATATATATTGTATATATACATTATATATATATATATATATATATATATATATATATATATATATATATATATATATATATTTCTGGGACCATATATATATGGTTGCCATTCTGTATTTTATATATATATACTATATATATATATATTATATATATATATATATATACACAATATATATATTATATATATATATACACAATATATATATATATATATTATATATATATATATATTGTATATATACATTATATATATATATATATATATATATATATTGTATATATACATTATATATATATATATTGTGTATATATATATTATATATATATATATATATATATATATTGTATATATACATTATATATATATATATATTTCTGGGACCATATATATATGGTTGCCATTCTGTACACTGAGTTTTAATAGCATATATTGATTTAACATAAATACCTTGTGCATGTGTATATTTATTGCACCTGTATGTTCTATTCAGTGTTCTTTTCATATGAAATTCCATGGTTATAATTATTCCTAAGTGCGCAGTATCACAACTACATGTCTGACTTTTGTTTAACAAACCAAACAGTTTGAGAATAGTTAGACAATTGAGGAAGTTATGGTTATTTCAGTACATGCCCCATTGAAACACAATGCTACGAATGAGCGAGCTGCCTGTGGTAAGATGGCCGCCACGTGCGGACGTCGACCCCCATTGGCCAGCAGCGCGGACGAGACATCTAGCCTTTATTATGGATATCTATGGGATGCAGCCTGTCATTACCCGATCCGTACCGGAAGCACGATCCGTACCATCAGCTCATTTGCGCGTGCACAAACAGAATAACTTCCGGTGGAAATATTTCCGTTTTCTTACTTTTTTATTCTTTTGTATTTTTTAGAGGCATGGGTTTCTTTTTGTATATCTTTGTATTTTCGTCAATATTGCATTTTCTAAAAATAAAAAAACAGAAATACATAAAAAAGTTCAATCGCCTTGTGATAGTTACTTTGACTGCTCTGAGCATGCGCAAATATACGTCACACAGCGTATATATTTAAATTTGTTTAAATATTTGATTTACTCTGTACTTAACTATGCACTCCAGCAGTACTGATCCCACAATGGATTCATTTGCTACCTTTCGTGACCTGCAGTTTTTCATTGATAAGGGAACATTTCCCGAAAATTTGGATTTTTATTCCAGAAAAAATGACGTCAAGCAATACAATGGATTGAATTTAAAAAGCATCCATTTCTTCCAGAAAAGTCTTCAGTATTGTCTTTACGATGTAGTTTAGTATTCTTTAATTATTTAAGGATATAAATAAAGTTTTTTCAGTACCGTAATTACATTATTTTTTGGCGACCCGGAAGTTATTCTGTTCGCGCAGGCGCAAATGAGCTGATGGTACGGATCGTGCTACCGGTACGGATCGGGTAGCGACACTGCCAATGGCTCTGTTCGAAAACCTAGGACGGGTCCTCCAAGGACGTGGTCTACCTAGACTGGATCCTTCGAAGTCCTTGAAAATAAGGAGACCTGAAGAGTTTAGGCTGTGAATTCGACCAGGTCTACCCTTTGGCGGGTTTTACCGCCGTATGCTCTGTTGCTTAGCAACCGTGAACGTTGACACACAAAGCAGGAAAAGAATGAATACAGAAGTTTTCAAAACTGTTTATTTATTTCTTTTTTATTGTGAAGTGAACAATGACTACACTCACAAGAATCCAGAGTGGAATAAATGTTCCAACCACCGGGAGCAGGAACAGATCAAATCAAATGTAATGATAGAAACCTTAGTCAGTTAAATAACCTGCTGCTGTCATTCTGCACACCTCTGATGTTGCTGCTATTTTCAAATTACTGGAAAAATGTCCATAGCTGCATATTGGTTATTTATTCCCCAGTTTTATATTGTTAAAACACTTTACAGTATTTCATTGTTTATATTTTAACTCTTCACTATTATGTTATTCTTATACATTTTATACTTTATTACATTTGTGTGACCATTTTCAATAATCTTTCTGCTGCTGTAAATTTTCCCATTGTGGGAAAATAAAGAGATTTTCTATTCTATAAAAGGGGTAGAAAGATATAAGTAAATCTAAACAATATATGTATAAAAAATATATCTGCAAAATCTCTAATATTCAACAACAAAAAATAGGAAGTTAAGCATATTGTGCAAAATAGCAATAAAAAGACAAAAATCCTATCAGATTTATAGTCCCCACCCTGCAGATCTATTAGAATCTGTCCTTAAATTCCAGCCAAACCCATTTACACAGTAACAGATTAAAGCCTTTAGATAAATCAAACATTACCGCCACATATCTGACTCAGTAACCATTAAAAGAACTATTTTCATTCATTTCAGACGGAACTATTAAATGACTTGTATTATATTAAACTGAACTTCCAATTTTCACCACTGTTCGGCGCCAAGTAACCTTTCCTCTGATCACGGCTTGCTTGGTCTCGCAATGAATCCTGGGATATCCAAGAATACCGAGGATACATCGGACCCGTCCTTCAATTTGGGCAAAAAGAAGGACGCATTTTAAGGCCGCATAACGAGGACTCTTGGAATCCGACCAGACCTCGGCGCCGCGCTATGACGTAATCGGCCTTTGAATCCGGTCTTCTAAGGATGCGTCCTAGGTTTTCGAACAGAGCAAACGAATTCGAACACAGCCCTATTTTCCAACGATGGCGGCCATTAGGGGGTGGGGCTAAATATTAACACATGCCGTTGCATTACTCCTGCAGAGTCACACATGTCAGGATGAATTTTAATTCTCATTTCCTTTACACAGCTATAAAACAAAAAGTACTTGTGAAAAATAAAAAGCTCTCCATCCAGGCTGTTCAGCAGATGACGGCCGACCAGCTCCACCAATCAGCAACCAGAGTCCACTTTGACATCCTGCCCAGTTTGATGCTGCTGCTAAAAGATTTCCTGATTAATCAAACCGATGCTAAAGTAGAACTTCACCTGATGCTCCACATTCCTCACTTTAGGGAAGAAAGGGATTCTTGGAAGAGATGTCATAAAATAAAACTTGTTTCTCGTAATTTTACGACTTTATTCTCGAGATAGAAGAGAAAAAATATATCTCTCTAGCCGGGCCCTAATATTCCGTCGTACCAAACAGATGCCAGCCCTATTCTATTTTTATTATCTGAGAAATTAAATATTTTCATGTTCCCCTTGCAATGCACTCACGGACCATGGGAGGTACAAGTACCCCCTGTTGGGAATCACTGGTCTATAGCACAAAAAGTCTTTTCACTCGGGTACTATTCTTAATCCAGAGGGTTAAATATGACGTCGATTGACCTTTTGCAGATTTAACGGCTTCCTGTACATGTGAAGGCCGCAGGTTTAGCAGCGAGTTTAGAACACAATCCAGGTGGAACGAAAATAGCTTTAATGTCTCACAGCAGGAAAAACTAGAAGACAGAAGGAAGCTGACAGATAAACAACTGAATCATACAAGAAAGAAGAACATTTTCAAATATGTGAATATGAAAAAAAAACATCTCAGAGAGGAATTCATACTTTGCACATTTATTAATAAGAAAAGATATATTCAGATAAAAAAAGCAAACGTTCCAATTAGAGCACAGGAATAATTGGTATTTATGGGAATAACAGACTGATGTTGGATTAAAAATAAAAAAAAATGCATAAAGACAGTAAATTATGGGCTGTAGAACATTATGTCTGCTTTTCATCTTTCATAAAATAGGGAAATATATTGCTATGATGAAACCATGATGATGATGTTAAGACTCCTGGTTTAGAATGCATCTATAATACACCAAAAAACACTCTTAGAAGATATAAAAACAAACTAAAAAAAAGAAAAATTTAATAAGAAGGAAGGAAGGACAAAAGGTGGCCGTCATCAGCAAAGAAAAGCTTTTTTTTTTTGCTTTAAACTCTAAATAGCTTGCTTAAAAAACAAAACTGGTGAATAAAGACTTTACAAAAATGTTTAACTGATCTTATATGCAACTTATTTAATCAAACCTGAAATCCGTCTCTTGCATTTACTAATAAGCTTTAATACAAAAAACTTTCAAAAGTAAAAAATAAATTCCATTTTAGCTTTGTTCATTAGCATCCCTCAGATTAAGGATTTTAGTCTTTAATTCAAACATTTATCTGAACTATTTTCGCTTTAACAAGTTAAAACCAGTGTTACAGAAGTTTGGTCTCTAAAAACTGGTCTAAAAAATGAAGAGTTAATTATTTTAATATGTTTTAATTTCTGCAGGATGAAGTGTTTTATTTTAGTCATCTTTTATAATTGATCCAAATAGGTTTTATGTTTGGTGTGTCATGGATTCTATATCCACTAGGGGGCAGTATTGGGGCAGATGTCACTGGTTTCCTCTCCAGCTGTGGACTCTGCTCTGAAGCAGTTGTTGGTGATATACTCCACTTCCAAGAAGCCTTCCAGCTCTTCACTCTCTGATACAAGTTGTCTCCAGGAGCCAATTGGGAACACTGGGAAGGGGCCGCCATGATGGGACGTTGGATAAATGGCTTCTTCTCTGTGAGGAGACCAGATGTTTGCATCCTTTGATGTGAAAACTGACTGAAGTGAATCGAGCTGCTGCTGTTTGATTGGTTGGATGTCGAAGCCTTGTCCTGTGGTTGGATCGGTCCCGGGAACATCCGTAAAGTCCAGCTTGTCAGTCGAGGTGAAGACAGAGAGTTTCCCCATGGACTGCAGGGATGTTTTCTCACGCAGATCTTCTGATGATGAGAGCCGCTCCTCTGGGGTTACCAGGATAAGATGGCTGTCTCCTAGAAAATCCTTCACCTTAAAATCTGAGATATCCAGGAACGTCTTCTGTGCACATTTCTGAGGAAAAGAGGATGAAGAGAGCACATCCAGTTATTCACAGTCAGAGAAACAGGACTACACTGGAAAACAGGCCAAGCTCCAACATCTAGAAACAAAGGTGTTGATGGCAGCAGCACAGCTGATATTTCTCTCCAGGATGGAGTCACAGCCAAACAGGAACAGACCAGATGAAGCTACTATGAGAAAAAGCAGAGAGAGCAGAACGTTAGAGATTGAACTAACAGATTCTGCAGAGTGGGAGAATAGAGATAGAATGAAGCAGAATGATGAAAAAGGGGTCCCTATGTCCTCCAGCAGTCTAAGCCTATAGCAGCACTGAACCAGCTCAGGATAAATATTATAGATTAGGTATGAGATTAGATCAGATTAAGGATCCACTGTTCCTCACGTTGGAGGACGAAACAGCCTCCAGGAAACCAACAACGGGCGCAGTGTCGCAGGGACAACCTACCTGCATACCCACCAAACACCAACCCTTCCTTCCTTCCTTCCTTCCTCCCTTCCTTCCTTCCTTCGTCCTCCCTTCCTTCCTTCCGTCCTTCCTTCTTTCCTTCGTCCTTCCTCCCTCCCTTCCTCCCTCCCTCCCTTCCTTCCTTCTTTCCTCCCTCCCTCCCTCCCTTCCTTCCTTCTTTTCTCCCTCCCACCCTTCCTTCCTCCCTCCCTCCCTTCCTTCCTTCTTTCCTCCCTCCCTCCCAGTTAGACAGAGAATAAAAACCAGTTTACCTCCCGGTTTGGGTTCAGCAGCCACTGGCCCACCATACTTCTGTTAGGGTTGCAGATGGGGGGGAAGAAGTACAAATTGTATCTGCATAGAAATGTGATTTATAGACATCAGAACCTGCTGACAGCAGGAGAAAACTTCATCGCTTTTTGGAAGATTTTCTGTTTTATTGAACATTTCTAAACCAATGTTTGATTTAGTAAAAATATTTTAATTTCAGTGCTGAGGAAACATCTTGTGAACCAGATGATGATGCACAGAACATCAACATAAAAACCATCATAAAAAGAACAACCCAGTAAATCCTCAGCAGATAAGCATCTATAATTATATCATGCTTTTAGAGCACCTTTCAGACAACTTCAGGACAATAAACAAGACAGAAGAGCAACACCTTCACATCAATAATGAGGGAGGGGTGGAGGTTCTCACAGAGTTCTGAAGAGGAGGAAGCAGATCATGGCAGAGATGATCAGCAGAAGCAGAGGAACCAGTGGCGCCACCACTGCAGCCTCATCTGAGGAAGAAAAACAACCAACTATGAAACGGATCAACGTCTCTGAGAATCATGCTGGTTCTGCTCAGTTTGGCAGAATTCTGTTTAAATGACGGCAGCGCTGCAGACATCAGATTAATCAACGGATCCGGTTCTGTTTGCTGACCCACTGTTGCTCCAAACATTGTTTCCTCTGAAGTTGCTCTGATGCTCATTTTTCTGGTTGGATCGTTTTTCTGGATGATTTAACAGAACAAGCTGCTATCGCTTTAATCTGGGTTGCTAGGCTGAACTTCTCACCAAACTGGGTTTTTACTGTGGTGATGTCACGGAGATCACCATCAACCGATAGGATGAGAGAATACTCGGTGTTGGGAGTCAGGCTGGAGAAGATGTGCTGATGTAGGTCCGGCCACAGAGACACACCTAGAAAACACCAAATTCACAAACCGGAGGCCTGTGTATGGGAATGGATATATATATATATATATATATATATATATATATATATATATATATATATATATATATATATATATATATATATATATATATATATATATATATATATATATATATATATATATATATAAGTATATAAGTATATATATATATATAAGTATTTGATCATCTATCAACCAGTAGGAATTTTGGCTCTCACAGACATGTTAGTTCTTCTTTATCTGTATGGAGGAGTGGGCCAAAATCCCTGCTGCAGTGTGTGCAAACCTGGTCAAGAACTACAGGAAATGTCTGATCTCTGTAATTGCAAACAAAGGTTTCTGTACCAAATATTAAGTTTCATTGTTCTGGTGTATCAAATACTGATTTCACACAATTAAATGGAAATTAATTATTTAAAAATCATACATTGTATTTTTCTGGATTTTTGTTTTAGATTCCATCACTCACAGTTGAAGAGTACCTATGATAAAAATTACAGTCTTCTACAAGCTTTGCAAGAAAACCTGAAAAATCAACAGTGTATCAAATACTTGTTCTCCCCACTTTATATGCATACATATATACATATACATATGTACACATGTATATATATGTATACATATATATACGCATATATACACACACATATGTATATATATATGTATATATATATACATATATATATATATAGATACATATGTATATATATATATATATATATATATATATATATATATACGTATATATATATATATATATATATATATATATATATATATATATATATATATATATACATATATATACGTGTATATATATATATATATATATATATACGTGTATATATATACATATATATACTGTATATATATGTATATATATATATGATTAAATTGATTGGGATTTCTCTGTATTATGAGGTTATGTGATTTAGGATACTATGTTGAGAATATTGCTGTCATCTAGTTCACTGATGGACTGTAGTAAACTTAGTTTGGCTCACTGTGTTCTAATGGTTTTGATGGATGTAGAACATCGAAATGCATTCAATAGAAATGACTTCAAAAATAAATTAAAATCTGCTTCGTTTCAGATTCAAACTGACTTGGTCCTTGTTGGTCAGTGTCTCTCCTCAGCATCACTTTGTATTCGGCCACATCGTCTGCTTTTGCCTTTTGCCACTCCCACATTACGGTCACCGAGGTCTTAGAGACGCTGACGACCTTCAGGTCAATGGGCTTCATCAGAGCTGAGACAAAACAGCAGAAAGTAAGATTAAGCTTCCTCTTTCCTTAGACAAACCCGTAAATGGAGGCTGTTCCGTGTTTCTGTAGACATGTTTACCTCCGAGCTCCAGATTGGCTTCCAGGGACTGAGGCGGTCCGCACTGCTGCTGGTAGACAGGGAAGACGCTGACCTGGTAGAACTCATCGGGATCAAGATCTGCAAACACAACAAGAATCTTTTCAGACTGGAAAAACTGAATCCGTTTCTCAACTTAGTCCATAAAAGTGTTTAAAAAAACAATCCACTGGACTTGGTGTCCAAGATTTGAAGACGTTTTGCTTCCCCTTCAGGAAGTTTTCTCAATTCAAATGTCTGGATCTGCTGTGAGTTTGAGTCTTTATATTGACAAGGACTTGTATCGCTTGGAAACATGTAAATTGAAACCGACGAGCGGGTCGTTTGGTTCGATTGTTCGCCTGTAATACCTGAAACCTGTCTATGGTTGTTAAGGGTTGGTCGTTAAGGAGGTATTGTTCACCGGCTGGAGCGGGTAGGTGCTTTGTTCCTCTGTGATGGGATGGGGGGTTTGGTGATATCTGGAAGGGATCATGTCTATGATTGAATTGTATGTTTTTGGAAGCTGGAATCTGAGTCCACCACCTCTGTTTAAAGTTGTTTTTTCTCTCTTAACATAGATGGCTTCCTTCACGCCCCTCTGGAACCATCTATTTTTTTTATCCATTCCATTCATTATTATTTCTTGAGGACCAAAACAATACCCCCTTAACGACCGACCCTTAACATTCATAGACAGGTTTCAGGTATTACAGGCTAACTCTGGAACCAAACGACCCACTCGTCGGTTTCAATTTGCATGTTTCCAAGCAATACAAGGCCTTCTCTCAATAAAGCCTCAAACTCACTGTGGATCCAGACATTTAAATTGAGAAAACTTCCTGGAGGGGAAGCGAAACGTCTTCAAATCTTGGAAACCAAGTCCAGTGGATTGTTTTTTTTTTACTTTTACGGAATGAATATGACCTGCATAGGAATGTGATCCCATTAAAAGAATGTGATCCCATTAAAGGAATATGATCCCATTAAAGGAATGAGATCCCATTAAAGCAATATGATCCCATTAAAGGAATGAGATCCCATTAAAGGAATATGATCCCATTAAAGGAATGAGATCCCATTAAAGGAATGAGATCCCATTAAAGGAATGAGATCCCATTAAAGGAATATGATCCCATTAAAGGAATGAGATCCCATTAAAGGAATGATATCCCATTAAAGGAATTAGATCCCATTAAATGAATGAGATCCCATTAAAGGAATGTGATTCCATTAAAGGAATATGATCCCATTAAAGGAATGTGATCCCATTAAAGGAATATGATCCCATTAAAGGAATGTGATCCCGTTAAAGGAATGAGATCCCATTAAAGGAATGAGATCCCATTAAAGGAATAGGATCCCATTAAAGGAATATGATCCCATTAAAGGAATGTGATCCCATTAAAGGAATGAGATCCCATTAAAGGAATAGGATCCCATTAAAGGAATAGGATCCCATTAAAGGAATGTGATCCCATTAAAGGAATGTGATCCCATTAAAGGAATGAGATCCCATTAAAGGAATGTGATCCAATTAAAGGAATGTGATCCCATTAAAGGAATGAGATCCCATTAAAGGAATAGGATCCCATTAAAGGAATATGATCCCATTAAAGGAATGTGATCCCATTAAAGGAATGTGATCCCATTAAAGGAATGTGATCCCATTAAAGGAATGTGATCCCATTAAAGGAATGTGATCCCATTAAAGGAATGAGATCCCATTAAAGGAATGTGATCCAATTAAAGGAATGTGATCCCATTAAAGGAATGAGATCCCATTAAAGGAATGAGATCCCATTAAAGGAATGTGATCCCATTAAAGGAATATGATCCCATTAAAGGAATTAGATCCCATTAAAGGAATGTGATCCCATTAAAGGAATGTGATCCCATTAAAGGAATGTGATTCCATTAAAGGAATTAGATCCCATTAAAGGAATTAGATCCCATTAAATGAATGAGATCCCATTAAAGGAATGTGATTCTATTAAAGGAATATGATCCCATTAAAGGAATGAGACCCCATTAAAGGAATATGATCCAATTAAAGGAATGTGATCCCATTAAAGGAATATGATCCCATTAAAGGAATGTGATCCCATTAAAGGAATATGATCCCATTAAAGGAATGTGATCCCATTAAAGGAATATGATCCCATTAAAGGAATGTGATCCCATTAAAGGAATGTGATCCCATTAAAGGAATAGGATCCCATTAAAGGAATAGGATCCCATTAAAGGAATGCGATCCCATTAAAGGAATATCATCCCATTAAAGGAATAGGATCCCATTAAAGGAATAGGATCCCATTAAAGGAATGCGATCCCATTAAAGGAATAGGATCCCATTAAAGGAATAGGATCCCATTAAAGGAATGCGATCCCATTAAAGGAATGTGATCCCATTAAAGGAATATGATCCCATTAAAGGAATAGGATCCCATTAAAGGAATGCGATCCCATTAAAGGAATGTGATCCCATTAAAGGAATATGATCCCATTAAAGGAATAGGATCCCATTAAAGGAATGTGATCCCATTAAAGGAATGTGATCCCATTAAAGGAATAGGATCCCATTAAAGAAATGTGATCCCATTAAAGGAATGTGATCCCATTAAAGGAATGTGATCCCATTAAAGGAATGAGATCCCATTAAAGGAATGTGATCCCATTAAAGGAATGAGATCCCATTAAAGGAATGTGATCCAATTAAAGGAATGTGATCCCATTAAAGGAATGAGATCCCATTAAAGGAATAGGATCCCATTAAAGGAATATGATCCCATTAAAGGAATGTGATCCCATTAAAGGAATGTGATCCCATTAAAGGAATAGGATCCCATTAAAGGAATGTGATCCCATTAAAGGAATGTGATCCCATTAAAGGAATGTGATCCCATTAAAGGAATGAGATCCCATTAAAGGAATGTGATCCAATTAAAGGAATGTGATCCCATTAAAGGAATGAGATCCCATTAAAGGAATGAGATCCCATTAAAGGAATGTGATCCCATTAAAGGAATATGATCCCATTAAAGGAATTAGATCCCATTAAAGGAATGTGATCCCATTAAAGGAATGTGATCCCATTAAAGGAATGTGATTCCATTAAAGGAATTAGATCCCATTAAAGGAATTAGATCCCATTAAATGAATGAGATCCCATTAAAGGAATGTGATTCCATTAAAGGAATATGATCCCATTAAAGGAATGAGACCCCATTAAAGGAATATGATCCAATTAAAGGAATGTGATCCCATTAAAGGAATATGATCCCATTAAAGGAATGTGATCCCATTAAAGGAATATGATCCCATTAAAGGAATGTGATCCCATTAAAGGAATATGATCCCATTAAAGGAATGTGATCCCATTAAAGGAATGTGATCCCATTAAAGGAATAGGATCCCATTAAAGGAATAGGATCCCATTAAAGGAATGCGATCCCATTAAAGGAATATGATCCCATTAAAGGAATAGGATCCCATTAAAGGAATAGGATCCCATTAAAGGAATGCGATCCCATTAAAGGAATAGGATCCCATTAAAGGAATAGGATCCCATTAAAGGAATGCGATCCCATTAAAGGAATGTGATCCCATTAAAGGAATATGATCCCATTAAAGGAATAGGATCCCATTAAAGGAATGCGATCCCATTAAAGGAATGTGATCCCATTAAAGGAATATGATCCCATTAAAGGAATGTGATCCCATTAAAGGAATAGGATCCCATTAAAGGAATAGGATCCCATTAAAGGAATGTGATCCCATTAAAGGAATAGGATCCCATTAAAGGAATAGGATCCCATTAAAGGAATAGGATCCCATTAAAGGAATAGGATCCCATTAAAGGAATAGGATCCCATTAAAGGAATAGGATGCCATTAAAGGAATAGGATCCCATTAAAGGAATGCAATCCCATTAAAGGAATGTGATCCCATTAAAGGAATATGATCCCATTAAAGGAATGTGATCCCATTAAAGGAATAGGATCCCATTAAAGGAATAGGATCCCATTAAAGGAATAGGATCCCATTAAAGGAATAGGATGCCATTCCTGGTGTAACAGCAACCCTCTGCCCTAATTCTCCTCTTAAGGGGAAACAGGAGGATTATTCTGCTATTCAGGCCATTCTGAGGGATTTAAGTGCTGAGATCTTCCAGTGACTCGTCTTCATGAATGTTTGTGGGTGTTTTTCTAAAACTGGCCGTTTATTATCAGTGTTTTATTTGCCAGCTGAGTCACTGAGCTGTCTGTTGCTCTGTGGTCACAGTGGAGCTGAATCATCACTGTTCCCCATATTAACCACAGCCTCTTGGTCGTCTCCATATGAGTTGGATTATCGCTGTGATCAGGACTAACCTCCACATTCACTTCTGGAGATTTTCATCTCCAGAACAGACATTTCCCGTTAAGGTTTGTCCTCCATGGTGACAGGAGGCATCCTGTGCTGATTAGTGGGCGTTAACTTAGACAACACAATAATAATCCCTGTTATGAAGCAGTTCCAGACGGACTATTTTCTAGTTTTGGCCAAGATAAGAAGTTAGGAGTAAAAGCAAGCAATCAGGGAGCAGAGAAGAAAAGTGTTTTAGCAGGAAGAGAGATGGACCCCCCCCCCCTCCCTCACTAATGACTGGTTCTGGTCCAGCTTAAAGAAACAGAAGCAGCCGTCTGCAGATCCCACACATCCTGGACATAACTGCGTGGATTTAACCCTCAGCTCGGCGCTATCGGTCTCTGATGGACGCTTAAACCACAGAGACTAATGAATCCCCTTTGAATCAATCCAAACATGTCTTTTCATCTTTAAAAGTCCACGTGTAGATATCTATTTATTTCATTTTTATATGTTTATTCTTAGAACATATCTGAGGTCAGATTCCTTGTTTGTCTGTAGAAACTTGGTGACTGGTCGGTTGGTATTTGTAGCTTTGAAGCTCCAAACTGCTTTATTCTGTTCATTTTTTTTTGCAAAAAGTCCACATTTAAATGTTCATTAGGAGGAACTGATCATATTAGTTTGGTTTGTTGAGGAGATGAGCTGCTTCTGTTTGCGTAGGTCTATGCTGATTATTCTGTATTCAGGTCTTTATAAATACAGATTAAACAAACCTCGAATAACAGCAGAAGAGCTGTTACAGTCGACTAGGATGCTTCGTGTGGTGGACGGATTCTGCTCTGAGTGCCACTGAACAGCAACATGGCTGCAGAGCGGGGCGGAGGGAGACGTCCACTGGACCTGCAGCTCCTTCCGTTCTGGAATACGGCTGTAAATGCTGAGATTCCTCACCGAGAGCAGAGCTGCAGGAGGAATATGAAATCTCTGAAGCGGACACGTTTAGTTTAGGCAGAGGGCAAAAATGACATTTGAAGGTTTATAAAAACAAACGATAAGCTTTAATGTTTATCAATGTCCACAGCATTCAAATAAAAAAAAAAACAATCTGATTGGTTTTCTGTTGGATATTTATAGAATCTCCTCTTTGTTCAGCCTCAGTGATCAGCTCAGGCCGGAGCCTCCAGGTCGGAGCCTCCAGGCCGGAGCCTCCAGGTCGGAGCCTCCAGGTCGGAGCCTCCAGGCCGGAGCCTCCAGGCCGCAGCCTCCAGGTCGGAGCCTCCAGGTCGGAGCCTCCAGGCCGGAGCCTCCAGGCCGGAGCCTCCAGGCCGGAGCCTCCAGGCCGCAGCCTCCAGGCCGCAGCCTCCAGGCCGGAGCCTCCAGGCCGGAGCCTCCAGGCCGGAGCCTCCAGGTCGGAGCCTCCAGGCCACAGCCTCCAGGCCACAGCCTCCAGGCCGGAGCCTTCAGGCCGGAGCCTTCAGGTCGGAGCCTCCAGGCCGGAGCCTCCAGGCCGGAGCCTCCAAGCCGCAGCCTCCAGGTCCGAGCCTCCAGGTCTGAGCCTCCAGGTCGGAGCCTCCAAGCCGCAGCCTCCAGGTCGGAGCCTCCAGGTCGGAGCCTCCAGTTCGGAGCCTTCAAGCCGCAGCCTCCAGGCCGCAGCCTCCAGGCCTGCCCAGATGAGAAAGATTAGCCTCAATCCAAGCAGAGAGAATGCGACAGTAAGACACATCTGGTCCCGTCTTGAACTTTCAATCCCTCCTCTGATAAGAACCTGCAACTCACCCAGGATCTGGTGAAACTGGAGGAACAGCTGATGACGAGCCGATGGTGGAGATTAAAAGGATAAAGGTCAAAAGTTTTGCTTTGGTCTGAAAAATTATGGTTTGTGTTTATTTTACTGTGAAATGAATCGATCAGGGAACCATCACAATGTTTTGGGGGGGCAGATAGGGCTACTAAAAATCTTGGGTTGGCCACTGAAACTAAAAGCCATAATTTCAGGGTTTGAGCTTCAGGAGCCAATCACTGAACTACTTACGGTTCTGAGCTTGTGTGTTGATTTGAAGCAGCGCTGCGGGTCCAAATCCAGCAGTGTTGAAGGCCTGAACAGCGACGCTGTAGTTCCCCTCCTTCTCCACTGGAAGCGCCATCATCTCAGTCCCGTTCTGATCCTGTTTCACTGAATTAATGCTAACATTATACCCGAGGACCCGACCCTCAGCCTCCCCAGGATCAGAGGCCTAAAGCACAAAGAGGACGAAGAACGGCCTTCTTCAGGGGAACGTCTCCATGTTTAACATCATTTCTACTTTTTTTAATGAAATGCATTTTGTTTCCTTTGTTTTTAATCATTTAAATTTTATAATGCAATAAAATAATATAACATAGAGCAGATTTTCTGAGCTACTATATATTAGTTGTTTTTGCATTAGATAAATGTGCAGCTTCACACACGATGTAAATAAATTATAGCCATTGTATTTTTCCAACAGGCATTAAGAAAAACAATTAAATTCCCAGAAGGGACTTAATTATTATTAATTATCAGTCATGTCCCTTGCTGAAATGAACCCATAGATGTCTTTTATTGATTTGTATAGGATGAATTATTTGGCATATTTTACCATCCAGATAAGTTGAAGCCCGGTCAGCCTCACTGCTTCTCTCTTCACTCTGTAACATATCCCTGCAGGCTTGGAAGGCACTGGGAAAAATAAGGTTAGCGGATTACATCAACAAGCATCATTTATTTGACAGGAAGTAAAAAATAGTTTTCATTTAAAACTGTGCAGAAGAACAGAGGGAATGAAATAAAACATGAAACAACTGGATTTTACATTAAAACAATATAAATCTCCAAAACTAAATCATGTTTGAACAAATTTTTGTCTCTGTGCAACAATAAATATATCCTGTAAGGAGCAACATGTGCAGCTTCTCTCAGCTTTCAGGCACATCTGCGATTGTTTGCTTCTAGAACAAACCAACAATAGACTGTTTATCTTCATTATCTATTCAGATGTGTTGATCTTTGTGGTTGTCAGCTGTCGCCAGAATATTTTCCTCTTCACAGCAACCGCTGGATGGAGAATTTCTTGGGGGCTTGTCTGGGATTCCTCCTAAACTTCTGCACCTAAGTGGAGATCAATCCATCTCTATGGCAACAGAAATATAAAGAAGCTCTAAAGTCTGCTTCATGTTTTGGAACAAAGTGATAAAGATCTTGGTGCAGAGCTTTGGTTTGGGGTTAGCGGTCCTCTGCTGTGCTGCTGACGTGTTTAGGGTTACGTTGTTCAGATATGATCATACTTCAGAATCTCTGGTGGTACACAACAGGCTGATTACATCACCATCATGCAACAGCATTGTTGTGCCATTAACCATGATGATAATGTTGGACATTGAGACGTTCATCTCTCACCTTAAGATGATCACTGAGAAGGGGATGCAGTTTTACTCATAAAACAGATGTGAGACCTCTCTTCTCTGCCCTGCAACCCAGATAGTGTCGTATCCCAGCATGCTTGGTACTGAATTTAACAGTTATTCACAACAGCAGCTATTAATTCCCTTTTACATACAATGATTTATGAGTGTTGAGTTTCATTCATTCAGGCCTCAGAGCTGCAAGGCAACAAGATGTCTATAGCGTCTTTCCCACTGAAAATAGCAGGTTAACGCCCGTTTTTCAAACATGGGTCGACCCGCAAACAATCGACATTTAGCTACCTTCCCACTGGCAATAAAAGCTGGTCTAACCCCACGCTGGCAGCCCCCACAGCTGCGTGTCTGGTGACTCCATTACGCTGGGTTAGAGTTGATGATGACAGAAATCAGGGAAGTAGACAATGGACAGCAACATGTAAGGAAGTCGTGGCGTAGTCAGTGTGCTTTATTGTTTCTCTCCATTATCTGTCCGTGTTTATCAAATGTAAACAGAGTTGATTCTGATTGTTAGATCAGAGGCGACTGGCGCGGTGTGTTGACATCTACGATGCATTCAGTGCTATCACGTAAATTAGCGGGTCAACCCGTTCCCACAGCATGCCGTTCCGAGGTGGTTTTAGCGCGGGTCGCTTGCCGAGTCATTTGACCAGGATAGACACGCATCAGTGAGATGTTCCCACCGCCACTAAAAGCTGATTTTTTACTGGGTTTAAACAGGTTTTTCAGCCAGTAGGAAAGGGGTATAAGGGAGATGGGTTGTTTATCCTATTAGGGAATGTTTGGGATAAAAATGATGGTTCTTATAAGAAGCTAGACTATTTCTAAGGGATTATTTCATACCATTATGTGCTATTTTCAACAATATGTAGAGAACTTCACAGCCGTTCTGCAGGGTTTTAATTAGTGAGAGAAACGCTGTCTAGTCCAGAAACATCATGCTGTGACGGCTGTTGATGTCTTCTTCTCCTTTTATTTTGCAAAGAATAAAGTATCGACTGAGTGAATACATTTACGGTATATTTATATAACTGTACTGTATAGTTGAATAACTTTTTCCTACAACAGCATTCAGACTAAAGCGACCTGGAATCCCATTTTCTTACGTTTTTGTTTAAAATACATGTTTTAAAAGTTGTTAAAGAGCCACCATCATTTTTTAGCGTCCTGATAAACCAGCAGTGGCTTCAGGGTCACAGATCTGGTGAAGGTTCCCTTTTAAATCTGTGAGCTTGGGAAGTTTTACCTCTATCCAGCGTTCGTCCGGTTGCCTCTGAGCTCCAGTCACTCCAGAGGCCGTATCCTCGATGGTAGGCCATAGAAACTTTGTACACCATGAATGGCAGCAGGTTTTTGATTGTGTAGTTCTGAACTTCCTTTGCAGGAATTTGATCTGAAACCTAAAATACAGCATATATTAGCATATTGTGATAAAGTTTGTGATAAAGTTCCTTATTTTCCATAATGTAATGATAAAATTTGAACATTCATATATTTTAGATTCATTGCACACTAACTGAAATATTTCAGGTCTTTTATTGTCTTAATACGGATGATTTTGACTTACAGCTCATGAAAACCCAAAAGTCTATCTCACAAAATTAGCATATCATGATAAAGGTCTCTAAAGGAGCTATGCACCTGATCATCTGAATCAACAAATTAACTCTAAACACCTGCTAAACATTCCTGAGGCCCTTAACACTCCCAGCCTGGTTCATCACTCAGAACCCCAATCATGGGTCAGACTGGGACCTGACTGCTGTCCAGAAGGCCATCGTTGACCCCCTCAAGCAAGAGGAAATGAGACAGAAAGAGATTTCTGAACCAATAGACTGTTCCCAGAGTGCTGCTTCATCAAGGCGCCTCAGTGGGAAGGAAAAAGTGGCAGAACACGCTGCACAGCCAGAAGAGGTGAGCGGACCCTGAGGAAGATTGTGGAGAAGGTTCGATTCCAGACCTTGGGGGACCTGCGGACGCAGTGGACTGAGTCTGGATAGAAACATCCAGAGCCACTGTGCACAGGCGTGTGCAGGAAATGGGCTACAGGTGCCGCATTCCCCAGGTCAGGCCACCTTTGAACCAGAAACAGCAGCAGAGGCGCCTGACCTACAGAGAAGCAGTATTGGACTGTAGCTCAGTTCTGCAGGTCATTTGGAAATCAAGGAGCCAGAGTCTGGAGGAAGACTGGGGAGAAGGAAATGCCAGAATGCCAGAAGTCCAGAGTCAGTAGCCTCAGTCAGTGATGGTCTGGGGCGCCATGTCAGCTGGTGTTGGTCCACTGGGTTTTATCCAGGACAGGGTCAATGCAGCTATCAGGAGATTATGGAGCACTTCATGCTTCCATCTGCTGAAAAGCTTTATGGAGATGAAGATTTCATTTTTCAGCACCACCTGGCAGCTGCTCACAGAGCCAAAACCACTGGTAACTGGTTTACTGACCATGGTATCACTGGGCTCCTTTGACCTGCCAACTCTCCTGACCTGAACCCCATAGAGAATCTGTGGGATATTGTGAAGAGAAAGTTGAGAGACGCAAGACCCAACACTGTGGATGTGCTAAAGGCGGCTATGGAAGCATCGTGGGCCTCCATAACACCTCAGCAGTGCCGCAGCCTGATAGCCTCCATGCCGCATTAGAGCAGTCATTTCTACAAAAGGATTCGCCACCAAGTATTGAGTGCATAACTGTACAGAATTATTTGAAGTTTGACTTTTTTGTATTAAGAACACTTTTCTTTTATTGGTCGGATGAAATATGCTAATCTTTTGAGATAGGAATTTGGGGTTTTGATGAGCTGAAGGACCCGTAAAACCAGAAAGAGGTCCCTTTAGCAGCCCTGTCAGTAGGTCCCACCCTGCTGCCTTTGCTCTTCCAGGCACCAGTGGGGATTCATTTAGTTTAGGGATGCACGATATTGGGATTTTGGCCGATATGCCGATATTTTAAAACTCATGTAGCCGATAACCGATATCGATACCGATGTTAAAGCTGGACAAAAATAAGTAGTCATTGAAAATAGCAGTTTTGTTATCCATTTCTGACCCTTTGAAAAATAATATACACAAATATATTTTCATATGCTGATATCAAATAGATTTTTAAAAACGCGGTATCGATCTATTTTACTTTCAAAATCTGGTGAAATTTCATCGTTCTGTTACAAACTCTCGTGATATTTTGCAAATTCTTGTGAGATTTTGTTAGTAAAATAGATCGATACCGCGTCAATATATCAACATATAAAAATATGGCAACATTTGGTGAATTTTCGGGGGATTTCGTAGCATAACGATGACATATAGCAATATTTCATTAGTAAAAGAGAATGATATGGTGTTTTTAAATGGCAATATATCAGCATATGAAGTTTTTAATTCTGTAAAAAAGAAGTTTTTGAGGAAGAAGAAGAAGTAGTATTTTTTTTTTTCGACTTTAGAAACTCAGAAGCTGATCAAATATCGGGTTAAATATCGGTGGGGTGGCCGATGTCCGATATTCAGCTTTAAGGCCGATACCGATAGGCGGCCGATTATATCGTGCATCCCTAATTTAGTTTCTTCCTGCTCCACTCATTCCTTACCTCCAGTGTTTGCCAAGAAAGTCACAGAATAGAGTTAAAAAGATATTTCAGCACTGAAAGCGTTAATAAATAAAACTCATGGCAGCAAAAACACTGAAATGGTTTCTGTTCATCCTGTTTTCTAACCTAAAATCTGTGTTTGATCAGTTGATCAGTTTTAAGTTCGTCCAACTTTTACAGGTTGAAGTCCCTAAACCAGGAATCCCCAAATTTCTCCTGGAGGGCCGCTGTCCTGAAGGTTTTAGAGGTTTCTAAATGATGATTACAGTCCAGCACAAGCCTGTTAATCAGCTTTCAATTAAAATCAGCTGAGGTGGAGCAGGGAAACCTCTAAAACCTGCAGGACAGCGGCCCCCTAGGACTGACTTTGGGGATGCCTACCCTAAACCATCATGTCTTTTAGTCCAGCATCTTAAAAAAGGGGAGACCTGGTGCTAATTGATCTAGATGCCAACCTCAGTCCAGGTGGAAGAGTCCCTGCTTTTGTAACGAAGTCGGTAGGTGCCTTTATCCCTGCTTTTCCACGACACAACAAGCGAGTCATCAGTTTGATGAATGAGGGTGACAGCAGGCGGAGGATATTTGGCTGCAGAGACAGAGGAAGGATTTCATCCGTCAGCTTCATCAGGAGCCACAGAGAACAAACGGCAAGTTTTCTCTTCATGGTTGTAGGAGGAAAAGATCAAAACATGAGAGCATATTCAGCCGACATGCAAAGACGTTCACTAAATAAGCATTAAAACAAGAAAACACAGCCAGACGGAGCTGATCCATGTGTACATCTAACTTTTTGAATGTTAAAAGTATTGATGTTTATTCCTCCAGTATGAAGCCTATGTTAAAAAATACTTTTGTAGAAGTTAGAGGATCAACTTTAGCTTTTTACTCCAGTAAAAGTCTAAAAGTACCATTTTTAAAACTACTTAAAGTATAAACTAAAAGTAATGCAGGAAAACATGTGAAGGCCAGAAGCTTTACTGCTCTACTCTATTAAAGGATCATTTTTCTACTATTCTGGATGAAAACTTCCTTAGACTTTATTTTCTTAGTTTATGGCGCATTATCCTGCTGAAAGTAGCCATCAGAAGTTGGGTACATTGTGGTCATAAAGGGATGGACATGGTCAGCAACAATACTCAGGTAGGCTGTGGCGTTGCAACGATGCTCAATTGGTACCAAGGGGCCCAAAGAGTGCCAGGAAAATATTCCCCACACCATGACACCACCACCACCAGCCTGAACCGTTGATACAAGGCAGGATGGATCCATGCTTTCATGTTGTAGACGCCAAATTCTGACCCTACCATCCGAATGTCGCAGCAGAAATCCAGACTCATCAGAGCAGGCAACGTTTTTCCAATCTTCTATTGTCCAATTTCCATGAGCTTGTGCAAATTGTAGCCTCAGTTTCCTGTTCTTAGCTGAAAGGAGTGGCACCCGGTGTGGTCTTCTGCTGCTGTAGCCCATCTGCCTCAAAGTTCGACGTACTGTGCGTTCAGAGATGCTCTTCTGCCCACCTTGGTTGTAACGGGTGGTTATTTGAGTCACTGTTGCCCTTCTATCAGCTCCAACCAGTCTGGCCATTCTCCTCTGACCTCTGGCATCAACAAGGCATTTCCGCCCACAGAACTGCCGCTCACTGGATGTTTTTTCTTTTTCGGACCATTCTCTGTAAACCCTAGAGATGGTTGTGCGTGAAAATCCCAGTAGATCAGCAGTTTCTGAAATACTCAGACCAGCCCTTCTGGCACCAACAATCATGCCACGTTCAAAGTCACTCAAATCACCTTTCTTCCCCATACTGATGCTCGCTTTGAACTGCAGGAGATTGTCTACATGCCTAAATGCACTGAGTTGCCGCCATGTGATTGGCTGCTTAGAAATGAAGTGTTAACGAGCAGTTGGACAGGTGTACCTAATAAAGTGGCCGGTGAGTGTATATAAAAGCGCCATAATGATAACAATCCAGGCCGTGCTTTCAACACAACCTTAGTGTGTTAGCACTGCTAAAACACAAGGACATGCGCGGTTCGTATCCAGTCAGTATTTTTGCACCAGCCCACCTTTTCATTTTCTCTGCATCTAGTGTTCTTTTTAGTAAGCTTTACTCCTTGCTCTAGTTTATCCTCCTGATTTAGTCCCAGTTTTAGTGCGTTTTCCTCACAAGTTAAATAATTATTGCTCAGTCAAGTTTAATAATCCCCCCATTGGATTTTAGGATTAATTAAACCAACACAAATTTCTAAATTCTTAAGGCTTTCAGGTTTACCTTACAAACACATTAGAGGTCTACAAAAAGAAAATAAGAACCATTGCATTTTATTTTTCAAAAGAAAGAAATGTTTTTATTTCATTATTGCTTATCTTTATTAATTTATCCTCATTTTTGTCCATTAAATATGTTTAAAAACTTAACTTCCATCACATCTACCAAAATGAAGAGAAGCACTGTCTTGTATCATGGAGAGTTTTTATCAGCTGTAAAAACACAAATAAGATAATGACTTAAGATTTTTAATCTTAAGTCATTATCTTATTTAACTCTACCCTTAAAAGCCTAACTTTTAAGGCTAGGCTTAAAACTTTCCTTTTTGATAAAGCTTCTAGTTAGAGTGGCTCAGGTTATCCTGAGCTATCTCTATAGTTCTGCTGCTATAGGCTTAGACTGCTGGAGGACATAGGGACCCCTTTTTCATCATTCTGCTTCATTCTATCTCTATTCTCCCACTCTGTGCTCTCTTCATCCTCTGACATGGGAGCTGGCTCGGAGCTCGTCTGCCTGGCTGTGTGTTTCCTTGACGGGGCCGCCTGTGGAGCTGGTTGACAGTTGCCTTTTGTATCTATGCTTCTTTTTCTATGTCTGCTTCTGTCTCCTTGAACCCCAGTGGGCCTCAGCAGATGGCCGCTCACACTGAGCCTGGTTCTGCTGGAGGTTTCTTCCTGTTCAAAGGGAGTTGTGGAGAACCTCTTCGGCTCTCCATAACCACTATTGAGCATATTTCCTTTCCTAAACTTTACATGCACAAGTTCACCCTCACAATCAACTACAGGTGCTTGGTTCCAGGTACTCAGAGATTCACTTCCATACAGAAAGCCCATATTCTGATCTTCAGCTACCACTTATACTTCAGCGATAGTATCTAGGTGTTTCTTTATTGTATCTCTTATATCCGTTGGTTGTGCTGTTCTTTTTCCATCTCTTTGCAGGTGATGAAGCAGACTGAACATGTTTTATCATTATCTCCCTTTTATCTTCTCTTTCTTTCATCTTTTCTCCTTTTTTCTCTGTTCTACTTACATTGCAATGTCCAAAAACTCCCTGCATAATTGTAATAAAGCAATTTATATACATGAACAAGTGGAACAATATGGCGAAAAAAAAAGTTAAAATACCCATTCCATGGGCAAACGTTCTCATTTACCTACCCAAAATAAGGGTAAATACTCTTACTTTAAGAAACGTTTGACCTTTTTCTAGATTGTTTTTTCAGTGTTGTAGTAGCATGACTGGAGCGCTCAGCTGAAAGCTCTGCTAAGGTTAGGAAACATGTCTGAAGTGCAGAGAACAGATGTGGCTTTGAGATGTGAGGTTTATCTGCTGTTTGATTCTTTATCTGCTTTGCTGCAGACACAACTGAGATTTTCCAGTTTTTTCATATGATACGGACGCAAAGCTTTGGCTCTAAACATGCTGGAGGCGCTGATTTAAAACCAGAGGAAGGGTGTTGGTGTTTTACCTATTTTAAACAGAACCAGCGGCTGAGGCTGAGACCAAACCACCTCCCCAGTCCGTAAGCTCTTTATCCTGGCGGTCACGTTGAATTTGGATAACGGGTTAAAAATACAGGAATATATTTCTTCCGATCTGAGAGAGAGGACAGACAGACGTTAGCCGAGGCTGGAGCAGACGTTAAAGGGATTCCAGTGAGGAGCAGACTGACCTGCTCAGTTGCAGAGAGGCCTCAGCTCCAGGCTCATCGCTCCAGCTGCAGGTCACAGATCTGGTTTCGTCTGGACTTATCTGGTAAAGGCAGGACATGTTCAGACTCTCTGCAGAAAGGAGAAAAAAAAAACTCCATTTAGGTTCAGCGTCTCACACTTTAATTCTTTCACTGAAGGCCTTTATGGAAGGAAGTGTTCCACAGAAAGGTGTCTGCTGTACGGTCGGCCTGTGGATCCACTTCCTGCCTGCACATTTATTCATTTTATTTGAGTTTTGACGGCACTAGTGGTATGAGAGAGGGGGGGGCATGCGGGAAAGGACCACAGGCCAGATTCGAACCCGGTTCACCCGCATCGAGGACTAAGGCCTACCTGAGTGAAGTTGGCCCCCCCACCTTCTTCAAATCAGACAAAATTAGTGTCAAACGTTTGTGCAGCAAAAATTTTCCTTCGTGCCGCTATCATTTTAAAGATATAAAGAAATATTTCTAGAGGTCATCAAAGGTCAACCAGCCCCCCCACCTTCTTCAAATCAGACGAAATACCATTCCATCAACACCCTTGTTTATAGATGTTGGAGATTGGCCTGTTTTCCAGTGTGGTCCTGTTTCTCTGACCGTGACTAACTGGATGTGCTCTCTTCATCCTCTGACATGGGAGCTGCCTTGGAGCTCGTCTGCCTGGCTGTGTGTTTCCTGGATGGGGCCGCCTTTTACAGCTGCTTTTTGTATCTCTGCTTCTGTCTCCTTGAACCCCAGTGGGCCTCAGCAGATGGCCGCTCACACTGAGCCTGGTTCTGCTGGAGGTTTCTTCCTGTTAAAAGGGAGTTTTTCCTCTCCACTGTTGCTACAAGCATGCTTAGTGTGAGGGATTGCTGAAGAGTCAATGAGTCAATGCAATCAACTGGTTTTCCTTAGATAGAAAACTTTGTATCAATTTGACTGGATGATCTGGTGAACTGGAAAGTGCCTTGAGATGACATGTGTTGTGAATTTGGCGCTATATAAATAAACTGAATTGAATTAAATTGAATTAAATAGGTGTCAATTAACTCAGCTCCGTTTGTGCAGCAAAAAATTTCGTTTGTGCTGCTTTGGGTTTGAAGATTTGAAGAAGATTTGATGACCTCTAGAAATATTTCTCTATATCTTTAAAATGAAAGCGGCACAATCAAAAATTTTTGCTGTACAAACGTTTGACACTAATTTTGTCTAATTTGAAGAAGGTGGGGGGGGTGGTTGACCTTTTGAACTTTACATTTTCATTAATATCTTCAAATCCAAAGCAGCACAAACGACAATTTTTGCTGCACAAACGCAGCTGAGTTAATTGACACCCATTTCGTCTGATTTGAAGAAGGTGGGAGGGGCTGGTTGACCTTTGATGACCTCTAGAAATATTTCTTTATATCTTTAAAACGATAGTGGCACAAACGAAAATTTTTGCTGCACAAATGTCGCACGAAAGTTTGACACTAATTTTGTCTGATTTGAAGAAGGTGGGGGGGCCAACTTCACTCAGGTCTAAGGCCTTTATAGATGCTAACCACTGCTCCACCTGCACACACATCTATGAGCCGCTTGTTGAGGAAAATGTTAATTAATGTCTAAATGTTACATCATCCAGCAGTTTTAAGTGAAGAAAGCGCAGATGCTGCAGATGGAGAGCCTCTTAACTTTGGGAAGTAAAGCGTTTATAAAAACACAAAGCATCAATATCTTTAACAATAAATATTAATTCCTGGTGCATTAATGGAAAGTGAAGCTCATATATCATGGAATATTCCTGGAAAAGCTGCAGGGATCTACGGAAGAGGATTAGGGCCACTGGAAAAATAAAAAAGTTCACTGATTTTTACATTTTATTTCAGAAAAATATGACAATAATTATTGATATTTATATTGAAATAACATTTAAAAATCATTTAACTTTTTTATTTTTTTGTGTCCCTAATCCTCTTCCATAGGAATCTCCTGATGTGCCAAAGTTTTTCCTTCCACCCAACTTTTTGCACTTTGAGCAGACAGCTTCCATATGACTGATCTCTGAGTCGGTTTGGGCCAAGCAGGGGGGCCAAACTGTGGCTCAGGGGCCGTTTGCAGCCCGCACAGTCATTTTAGGATAAGTTCAAGAAAAATTTAAATAAGTCATAATTATGAAATTCTAAATTACAATTATGAGACATAAATTTTCAATATGAAATAGAAAGTAACATTTATGAGACATAAGGAAATTTAAAGTTGAAATTAGGACTTTGAATCTCCTAATTATGTCAGATCTTGTAGCATTTTTTACCTTCTGGTGGTAATCATTAAAGGAAAAGTCGCTCATATTCAGAATTCACTGAAAGTTCTTTAAATCTGAAATGATTCCATCCTGTTCAATAAATGTTCAGTGTTTTTAATTCAGAGTAATTTTCATGTGAATGTACTTTACTGGAGGCATCCATGTTTGTCAAAGAACACTACTGCCACCTACTGGTTAGTGACGTCACGGTGTGGTATCGGCTGTTGATCAAGTCCCAGTGCTGTATCTGGTGTTTGTCACAACGCGCTATTATCCAAGTCATCTTGAAAACATTCTTCTTCCAAATGTTGGCTACATATTACGGGTTTTTTCTCTGGCCAGAAGTTCGATGGCAAATCCTCCCTCTTCAAGTTGGCGATCCAACGACCAACCCGTCCGTGGAGGATCAGTTCAGTTCAGTTCAGTTTATTTATATAGCGCCAAATTCACAACACATGTCATCTCAAGGCACTTTACAGTTCAACCAGATCATACAGTCAAATTGATACAAAGTTTTCTATCTAAGGAAAACCAGTTGATTGCATTGACTCATTGACTCAAATACAATCCCCCACACTAAGCATGCTTGTAGCGACAGTGGAGAGGAAAAACTCCCTTTTAACAGGAAGAAACCTCCAGCAGAACCAGGCTCAGTGTGAGCGGCCATCTGCTGAGGCCCACTGGGGTTCAAGGAGACAGAAGCAGAGACACAAAAAGCAGCTGTAAAAGGCGGCCCCGTCCAGGAAACACACAGCCAGGCAGACGAGCTCCAAGGCAGCTCCCATGCCAGAGGACGAAGAGAGCACATCCACTCAGTCACGGCCAGAGAAACAGGACCACACTGGAAAACAGGCCGATCTCCAACATCTATAAACAAGGGTGTTGATGGAAGCAGCACAGCTGATGTTTCTTTCCAGGATGACGTCACAGCCAAACAGGAACAGACGAGGCAAAGCTACTCTGAGGAAAAGCAGAGAGAGCAGAAGGTTAGAGATTGAACTAACAGATTCTGCAGAATAGGAGAACAGAGAGAGAATGAAGCAGAATGATGAAATGGGGGTCCCTATGTCCTCCAAAAGTCTAAGCCTATAGCAGCATAACTATAGAGATAGCTCAGGATAACCTGAGCCACCCTAACTATAAGCTTTATCAAAAAGGAAAGTTTTAAGCCTAGCCTTAAAAGTAGACAGGGTGTCTGCCTCACGGACTAAAACTGGTAGTTGGTTCCACAGGAGAGGAGCCTGATAACTAAAAGATCTGCCTCCCATTCTACTTTTAGAAATTCTAGGAACCACTAGTAAACCTGCAGATTGAGAGCGAAGTGCTCTGTTAGGAACATAAGGAACAATCAGATCTCTGATATAAGATGGTGCTTGGCCATTTAAGGCTTTATATGTGAGAAGGAGGATTTTAAATTCTATTCTTGATTTAACAGGAAGCCAATGAAGAGAAGCCAGGATAGGCGAGATATGATCTCTCTTTTTAATTTTCATCAGAACCCTGGCTGCAGCATTTTGGATCAGCTGAAGGCTTTTAACTACAGTTTGTGGACTTCCTGATAGTAAAGAATTACAATAGTCCAGCCTTGAAGTAACAAATGCATGGACTAGTTTCTCAGCATCACCCCTGGACAGGATATTTCTAATTTTTGCAATGTTCCTCAGATGAAAGAAGGAAATTCTAGAAACCTCTTTGATATGGGATTTAAATGACAGGTCCTGATCAAAAATAACACCAAGATTTTTTACTTTATTATCTGAAATCAGTTTAATCCCATCCAAATGAAGTGACTGGCTAATCAGCTTCTTTTTCAGAGACTCTGGTCCAAAGACTATAACTTCTGTTTTATCTGCATTCAGAAGCAGAAAGTTAAGAGTCATCCAGGTTTTTATGTCTTCAAGACATGTCTGTAATCTATGTAATGGGTTAGCTTCATCTGGATTTATAGACAGATATAGCTGGGTATCATCAGCATAACAGTGGAAATTAATCCCATGCTGTCTAATAATTCTACCAATTGGGAGCATGTATAAAGTAAAGAGAATTGGTCCTAGCACTGATCCCTGTGGTACTCCACAGGTAACCTTTGAGCGTGTTGAAGATCTATCATTAACATGAACAAACTGAATTCGATCAGATAGATAAGATTTAAACCAGTCTAGTGCTGTTCCTTTAATTCCAACAAAATATTCAAGTCTTTCTAAAAGAATATTATGGTCAACTGTATCAAATGCAGCACTAAGATCCAACAGGACGAGCACAGATACAAGTCCATTATCTGAGGCCATGAGAATATCATTAGTGACTTTCACCAGAGCTGTTTCAGTGCTATGATGAGCTCTAAAGCCAGACTGAAACTCTTCAAAAAGTTCATTATGGTGTAAGTGATCGCAAACTTGTTTGGTAACTACTTTCTCAAGAATTTTGGATAAGAAAGGAAGATTGGATATAGGTCTATAATTGACCAAGTCATCTGGGTCAAGAGACGGTTTCTTAAGCAGAGGTTTAATTACAGCAACCTTAAAAGCTTTAGGTACATATCCCTGTAACAGAGATAGATTAATCACATCTAAAATGGAGGAGGAGATCTAAGGGAATACCTCCTTAAATAACCTGGTTGGAACTGGATCCAACATACAAGTTGAAGGCTTAGATGAAGACAATAATTTTGCTAATTCAGAGAGTTCAACTGGATCAAAGCAGTCTAAACCCGGTTCAGATTCCATGACTACCTCAGGTACAATCGCGGATAGAGGAGTGCTTATGATCTTATTTTTAATAAGATCAATCTTATTTATAAAGAATCCCATAAAATCATTGCTGCTAAGAGCAGGTGGAATGGACGGTTCAACAGAGCTATGGCTCTGGGTGAGTTTGGCAACTGTATTAAAAAGAAATCTAGGATTATTCTTATTCTCCTCTATTAATGAGGAGAAGTATGCTGCTCTTGCTTTACAAAGGGTCCTCTTATACAGCAGTAAACCATTTTTCCAGACTAGGAAGGACTCTCGCAGGCCTGTGGAGCGATATTTTCTCTCCAGTTTCCTAGCATTTTGCTTCAAAGTACGCAGCTCTGCATTAAACCAAGGAGCAAGCTTTCTATTTTTAACGGTTTTCATTTTCGAAGGAGCTGCGTTGTCTAAGGCAATACGCAGAGAACTAGCAACCCCATCAACAAAATCATCAACCTGTGAAGGGGAATAAGCTAAGCTTTTGCACTCTGCAGCACTGCTCAGTGACACAGAGCAGAGAGAAAGTGAAGCAGATTCTTTAAAATTTTTAACTGCACTATCTGATAAAGATCTACTAAAATTGAACCTTCTTTTGGGGGAGGAGAACTCTGTTAAAGTAATCCTGAAGGTTATTGGAAAGTGGTCAGAGAGGACAGGGTTGTGAGGAAATACTGTTATTTCTTCACATTCTATGCCGTATGTCAGCACAAGATCCAAAGTATGAAGATGAGAATGCGTGGGACTATTCACATTTTGAACAAAGCCAACAGTGTCTAAGATAGCATTAAAGGCTGCTCTTAAGCTATCGCCTTCAATGTCAGCATGGATGTTAAAATCTCCCACTATGATGACCCTGTCAGTATTTAATACCAAATCGGAAAGGAACTCTGAAAACTCATCTAAAAATTCAGAGTAAGGACCTGGTGGACGATACAAAGTTACAAAAAGAAGAGGTTTTCTTGCCTTGAAATTTGGATCAGGGAAATTAAGGGTTAAATGTTCAAATGATCAGGAATCAGAAAGGTGGAATAACTCTTTTTTTTCACTTTTACCCGATGTATTCCAGCATCCAGCTGCCATGCACGTGGGCGTTGTCAGTTTCACTATAGCTCTGGTGAATTTCAATGGTGAAGTCCTCTGGAAATCTTCAATAATTGTTGTTGATTGCAGATGTGTCTAGTAGTTCCCATTGATTTAGCTTGGAAAGCGGGGAGAATGGCGCTAGGCTTACCGCACCGTGACGTCACTGCTGGAAGATGGCAGGAGGGAGGGGTTACTATATTTGGGCAAAAATGGCCGCTCCCAGACTCAGTGATCGTGATGAAAATTGTTTTTTTATTGTTTTCCTGATTAACGCTAGTCATTAAATTCATTAAATTAATTAAATCACCACAAATGTATTAGTTTTAGGTATAAATAATGATCCATTGATCATTTTCTTTGCTGTTTTTCTTTTTAAGCAGGTAAATCTGCACTTAAGTGATCGACTGATTCCTTTTCTGAAGAAACGAAACTTGTTTTATTTAAATGCTATGTGGTTAATTCATAGTGGAGCAATTAAACATTATTTAAAAAGGCATCACTTCTAGATTTTAATAAAATACTATAAAATAATACATTAAAAAATATTAGTAATATGTAATGATCTGTGGGTGATATTAATGTAAATCCGTTGATATAAACTCCAGAGCAGTCATATTTATGTTTATTGAATCCATATAATATATGAGTTTAACTTTCTAAAATCAGGATTATTTTTACATTTTTCTCAGCATTTATATTTTTTTAGATGTTGCTGTAGTAAAGCGGCGCCTCCTGGTGGCTGGAGGTCCAGGTGTCAGACAGCTCAGCAGGATGACCCGCTGCATACTATCCTGCATCTTCCTGTTAAATGTGATGTTTTAAATAAGTTTAGGACTCAGGTCTCACTCTGTGGAGAGGAGGCAGGTGGGCCATTGCAGTCTTCCAGGTTGGTGACACACATACGTTTTGACTCGCATAGTTTCAGCTCAGATTCCTCCACTGTTATTTCTGTGAGATAAGAACACAAACATGTCTGTTAGTCTTCTTTAATATGATGAGACAGAAAGCTGAGAGCTGGCAGCACCACCTTCACCTGCTCCATCAGTGGTTTTCTAACTAACTTTATCAGTTTCCTGTCTGCATCATTGTGGGAAACTTAGACCCGACTCTTCTGTTTCGATGTTGCATCACTTGAGTTTTGCAGACATTTGTTTCTGCACAGCTTTTTTAAGAGTCCCAGCACAGGACTTTGACTGGACCGTTGAAGCTCCACTCTGTTGTCGGTCCGCTGATCGTCGTTTTGATGATGAACCTGTTTGGACCAGGGGTCAGATCTGGTCTGGGAGCTTCATGATCCGTCAGTCCTGCTAAATAAAACCCTTAGAGCCGCTGATGATTCTGGAACTTGTTTAAGAATGAGCACATTTTATAAACCACCATATTATTTATATTATGATGTTATTTCCTTTACCAAATGTTCCAGGAGAATCTCCTGTTCAGTATTAAACTAGCTGAAACAATGAATCTGATCAATTGTGTTTAATTGATTAATGAAAATAATCATCAATTAATCGTTAACTGGAGTATAGAGACTCTAAAACATGCATTTAGCAGACAGATTCACCCTCTTAGAGCAGGAATTATACAAAAATTGTAAAAAAAAAATGTATAAACATTTTGCATTTAAGAAAAAAAAAGGTTTTTATCTGTCAATCCAGAACTCCTCCTTTAATTTATTTAAAGCCTTCTTTAAAGAACCTTTGCTATCCAATTATGAATCGATTTGCAAAATAATCGTTCATTGCCGCCCTAAAACTAGTACGTGTAAAAAGACTAAAAGAGAAATAAAAACAGCAAAAGTTAAATTAAAGGCAGTGAAAAAAAAATAAAATGATTTAAGATAAAAACAGCTTTCCTTTAAGAACGTTTTTCAAACAGCAGAGTTTATGTTTAAGGAAAATTAAGGTTAAAAAGACTCAAAGTTTCCATCATAATGAGAGGAAAACTATTTCTGTTACTTTTAGTTTTGTTCTGTAGAAAAAAATCAATGCAGGGATTTTTTTAAATGCTTTAAACCTGCATTTGATGTAAAACTTTTGTTCTTTATCACTGAGACCCATTCTAGAAGGTCCAACGGGCCACTGGTGGCCCCCGAGCCACATGTTGGACCCTCTAAGACAGATGGACTCTCATTCTACTGAACTTTCAATAATCAATTAAAAATGTGGAAAATTAGCAAAGATCAAGAAACCTGCAACTTTAAAGGATCTGGATCAGTTTTCTATGTTTAATCTTCTTTAGATGAAGGTAAAAAAAGAATGTTCTGAGGAGGAATTTATTGCTGAACTCACCGAGAGAAAACACAGCCTGGCGGCTCATCAGGGCCCAGAGGGCCAGCGGGAGCCTCAGAGAGGAGAGATCCATTTGGAGCTGCTACCAGGAGACAGAGGAGCTTCGGCCTGCTAGAGGAGGCGGGTCTCACCTGAAGCTCCTCAGGCTGAAACTGCTGAGAAAATGACTGCAATTCTGTAGAAGTGATGGCCTCACCACGTCACCACACCCATGTGCTCACTTCCTGCTGAGGAGGCATGAGGCAACAGGAGGTCTGGGTCTGACTGAGGAGACATGAGGCAGCAGGAGGTCCAGGACTGAGGAGGCATGACGCAACGGGAGGTCCAGGACTGAGGAGGCATGAGGCAACAGGAGGTCTGGGTCTGACTGAGGAGGCATGAGGCAGCAGGAGGTCCAGGACTGAGGAGGCATGAGGCAGCAGGAGGTCCAGGACTGAGGAGGCATGAGGCAACAGGAGGTCTGGGTCTGACTGAGGAGGCATGAGGCAGCAGGAGGTCCAGGACTGAGGAGGCATGAGGCAGCAGGAGGTCCAGGACTGAGGAGGCATGAGGCAGCAGGAGGTCTGGGTCTGACTGAGGAGGCAGGAGGCAACAGGAGGTCCAGGACTGAGGAGGCATGAGGCAACAGGAGGTCCAGGACTGAGGAGGCATGAGGCAACAGGAGGTCTGGGTCTGACTGAGGAGGCATGAGGCAGCAGGAGGTCCAGGACTGAGGAGGCATGAGGCAACAGGAGGTCTGGGTCTGACTGAGGAGGCATGAGGCAGCAGGAGGTCCAGGACTGAGGAGGCATGAGGCAACAGGAGGTCCAGGACTGAGGAGGCATGAGGCAACAGGAGGTCTGGGTCTGACTGAGGAGGCATGAGGCAACAGGAGGTCCAGGACTGACTGAGGAGGCATGAGGCAGCAGAAGGTCCAGGTCTGACTGAGGAAGCATGAGGCAGCCGGAGGTCTGGGTCTGACTGAGGAGGCATGATGCAGCAGGAGGTCTGGGTCCGACTGAGGAGGCATGATGCAGCAGGAGGTCTGGGTCTGACTGAGGAGGCATGAGGCAGCAGGAGGTCCAGGTCTGACTGAGGAGGCATGAGGCAGCAGGAGGTCCGGGTCTGACTGAGGAGGCATGAGGCAGCCGGAGGTCTGGGTCTGACTGAGGAGGCATGATGCAGCAGGAGGTCTGGGTCTGACTGAGGAGGCATGATGCAGCAGGAGGTCTGGGTCTGACTGAGGAGGCATGAGGCAGCCGGAGGTCTGGGTCTGACTGAGGAGGCATGATGCAGCAGGAGGTCTGGGTCTGACTGAGGAGGCATGATGCAGCAGGAGGTCTGGGTCTGACTGAGGAGGCATGATGCAGCAGGAGGTCTGGGTCTGACTGAGGAGGCATGAGGCAGCAGGAGGTCCGGGTCTGACTGAGGAGGCATGAGGCAGCCGGAGGTCTGGGTCTGACTGAGGAGGCATGAGGCAGCAGGAGGTCCGGGTCTGACTGAGGAGGCATGAGGCAGCCGGAGGTCTGGGTCTGACTGAGGAGGCATGATGCAGCAGGAGGTCTGGGTCTGACTGAGGAGGCATGATGCAGCAGGAGGTCTGGGTCTGACTGAGGAGGCATGAGGCAGCAGGAGGTCTGGGTCTGACTGAGGAGGCAGGAGGCAACAGGAGGTCCAGGTCTGACTGAGGAGGCATGACGCAGCAGGAGGTCTGGGTCTGACTGAGGAGGCATGATGCAGCAGGAGGTCTGAGTCTGACTGAGGAGGCATGATGCAGCAGGAGGTCTGAGTCTGACTGAGGAGGCATGAGGCAGCAGGAGGTCTGAGTCTGACTGAGGAGGCATGAGGCAGCAGGAGGTCTGAGTCTGACTGAGGAGGCATGAGGCAGCAGGAGGTCTGAGTCTGACTGAGGAGGCATGATGCAGCAGGAGGTCTGAGTCTGACTGAGGAGGCATGAGGCAGCAGGAGGTCTGAGTCTGACTGAGGAGGCATGAGGCAGCAGGAGGTCTGAGTCTGACTGAGGAGGCATGATGCAGCAGGAGGTCTGGGTCTGACTGAGGAGCCATGATGCAACAGGAGGTCTGGGTCTGACTGAGGAGGCAGGAGGCAACAGGAGGTCTGGGTCTGACTGAGGAGGCATGACGCAGCAGGAGGTCTGGGTCTGACTGAGGAACCATGATGCAACAGGAGGTCTGGGTCTGACTGAGGAGGCAGGAGGTCTGGGTCTGAATGAGGAGGCATGAGGCAGCAGGAGGTCTGGGTCTGACTGAGGAGGCATGACGCAGCAGGAGGTCCGGAACTGAGGAGGAGGCATGACGCAGCAGAAGGTCCGGAACTGAGGAGGAGGCATGACGCAGCAGAAGGTCCGGAACTGAGGAGGAGGCAGGATGTAGCAGGAGGTCTGGGTCTGACTGAGGAGGCATGAGGCAACAGGAGGTCCGGAACTGAGGAGGAGACATGAGGCAGCAGGAGGTCCAGGACTGAGGAGGAGGCATGACGCAGCAGGAGGTCCAGGTCTGACTGAGGAGGCATGAGGCAGCAGGAGGTCCGGGTCTGACTGAGGAGGCATGAGGCAGCCGGAGGTCTGGGTCTGACTGAGGAGGCATGATGCAGCAGGAGGTCTGGGTCTGACTGAGGAGGCATGATGCAGCAGGAGGTCTGGGTCTGACTGAGGAGGCATGAGGCAGCAGGAGGTCCAGGTCTGACTGAGGAGGCATGAGGCAGCAGGAGGTCCGGGTCTGACTGAGGAGGCATGAGGCAGCCGGAGGTCTGGGTCTGACTGAGGAGGCATGATGCAGCAGGAGGTCTGGGTCTGACTGAGGAGGCATGATGCAGCAGGAGGTCTGGGTCTGACTGAGGAGGCATGAGGCAGCCGGAGGTCTGGGTCTGACTGAGGAGGCATGATGCAGCAGGAGGTCTGGGTCTGACTGAGGAGGCATGATGCAGCAGGAGGTCTGGGTCTGACTGAGGAGGCATGATGCAGCAGGAGGTCTGGGTCTGACTGAGGAGGCATGAGGCAGCAGGAGGTCCGGGTCTGACTGAGGAGGCATGAGGCAGCCGGAGGTCTGGGTCTGACTGAGGAGGCATGAGGCAGCAGGAGGTCCGGGTCTGACTGAGGAGGCATGAGGCAGCCGGAGGTCTGGGTCTGACTGAGGAGGCATGATGCAGCAGGAGGTCTGGGTCTGACTGAGGAGGCATGATGCAGCAGGAGGTCTGGGTCTGACTGAGGAGGCATGAGGCAGCAGGAGGTCTGGGTCTGACTGAGGAGGCAGGAGGCAACAGGAGGTCCAGGTCTGACTGAGGAGGCATGACGCAGCAGGAGGTCTGGGTCTGACTGAGGAGGCATGATGCAGCAGGAGGTCTGAGTCTGACTGAGGAGGCATGATGCAGCAGGAGGTCTGAGTCTGACTGAGGAGGCATGAGGCAGCAGGAGGTCTGAGTCTGACTGAGGAGGCATGAGGCAGCAGGAGGTCTGAGTCTGACTGAGGAGGCATGAGGCAGCAGGAGGTCTGAGTCTGACTGAGGAGGCATGATGCAGCAGGAGGTCTGAGTCTGACTGAGGAGGCATGAGGCAGCAGGAGGTCTGAGTCTGACTGAGGAGGCATGAGGCAGCAGGAGGTCTGAGTCTGACTGAGGAGGCATGATGCAGCAGGAGGTCTGGGTCTGACTGAGGAGCCATGATGCAACAGGAGGTCTGGGTCTGACTGAGGAGGCAGGAGGCAACAGGAGGTCTGGGTCTGACTGAGGAGGCATGACGCAGCAGGAGGTCTGGGTCTGACTGAGGAACCATGATGCAACAGGAGGTCTGGGTCTGACTGAGGAGGCAGGAGGTCTGGGTCTGAATGAGGAGGCATGAGGCAGCAGGAGGTCTGGGTCTGACTGAGGAGGCATGACGCAGCAGGAGGTCCGGAACTGAGGAGGAGGCATGACGCAGCAGAAGGTCCGGAACTGAGGAGGAGGCAGGATGTAGCAGGAGGTCTGGGTCTGACTGAGGAGGCATGAGGCAACAGGAGGTCCGGAACTGAGGAGGAGACATGAGGCAGCAGGAGGTCCAGGACTGAGGAGGAGGCATGACGCAGCAGGAGGTCGGGAACTGAGGAGGCATGATGCAGCAGGAGGTCGGGAACTGAGGAGGCATGACGCAGCAGGAGGTCCAGGACTGAGGAGGTATGACGCAGCAGGAGGTCCAGGACTGAGGAGGAGACATGAGGCAGCAGGAGGTCCAGGACTGAGGAGGAGGCATGACGCAGCAGGAGGTCGGGAACTGAGGAGGCATGATGCAGCAGGAGGTCGGGAACTGAGGAGGCATGATGCAGCAGGAGGTCGGGAACTGAGGAGGCATGATGCAGCAGGAGGTCGGGAACTGAGGAGGCATGACGCAGCAGGAGGTCCGGAACTGAGGAGGAGACATGAGGCAGCAGGAGGTCCAGGACTGAGGAGGAGGCATGACGCAGCAGGAGGTCGGGAACTGAGGAGGCATGATGCAGCAGGAGGTCGGGAACTGAGGAGGCATGACGCAGCAGGAGGTCCAGGACTGAGGAGGTATGACGCAGCAGGAGGTCCAGGACTGAGGAGGTATGACGCAGCAGGAGGTCCAGGACTGAGGAGGAGGCATGATGCAGTAGGAGGTCAGGAACTGAGGAGGAGGCATGATGCAGCAGGAAGTCAGGAACTGAGGAGGAGGCATGATGCAGCAGGAAGTCAGGAACTGAGGAGGAGGCATGATGCAGCAGGAGGATTGTAATACCTCCTTAAATAACCTGGTTGGAACTGGATCTAACATCCAAGTTGAAGGCTTAGATGAAGACAATAGTTTTGCTAACTCAGAAAGTTCAACTGGATCAAAGCAGTCTAAACCCGGTTCAGATTCCATGACTACCTCAGATGCTGCCCCACCCTCCAGAGAGGGTGGGGCCAATCGCGGATAGAGGAGTGCTAATGATTTTAATTTTTAATAAGATCAATCTTATTTATAAAGAATCCCATATAATCATTACTGCTAAGAGCAGGTGGAATGGACGGTTCAACAGAGCTATGGCTCTGGGTGAGTTTGGTAACTTGTAATAAAAACATATATAGGATTCCGTAAAAGTTTAAAAACAATCCACTGGACATGGTTTTCAAGGTTTGAAGACGTTTCGCTTCCTCTCCAGGAAGCTTTCTTAATTCAAATGTCTGGATCCGCAGTGAGTTTGAGTCTTTATATAGACAAGGCTTTGTATTGCTTGGAAACATGCAAAATGAAACCGACGAGCGGGTCGTTTTGGTTCCATTGTTAACCTGTAATATCTGAAACCTGTCTATGATTATGAAGGTCGGTCATTAAAGGGGGGGATTGTTCACCTGGCTGACGAGAGGAGGTACTTTGCTCCTCTGTGATGGGGTGGGGGTTGTGGTGATACCTGGAAGGGATCGTCTCTATAACTGAATTGTAAGTTTTTGGTCCAACACCTCTGTTTAAAGTTGCTTTTTCTCTCTTAACATAGATGGCTTCCTTCCTCTCAAACCACCTGTCTTCTTTGTCCAAAATGTGAACATTCTAGTCCTCCAAAGAATGTCCTTTGTCCATAAGGTGTAGATGTACCGCAGAGTCTTGTCCAGAGGAGGTCGCTCTTCTGTGTTGGGCTATGCGCCTGTGGAGAGGTTGTTTGGTTTCTCCAAAATAAAGATCAGAGCATTCCTCGCTGCACTGAACAGCATATAGCACTCAGCTCATATTGCATGTTTCCAAGCAATACAAGGCTTTGTCTATATAAAGCCTCAAACTCACTGCGGATCCAGACATTTGAATTGAGAAAGCTTCCTGGAGGGGAAGCGAAACGTCTTTAAACCTTGGAAACCAAGTCCAGTGGATTGTTTTTTACACTTTTACGGAATGACTATGACCTGGATGACTGAGAATCTTCATCAGCAAAGGGTCCTCTTATACAGTAGTAAAAAAAAATTCCAGACTAGGAAGGACTCCCGCAGGCCTGTGGAGCGATATTTTCTCTCCAGTTTCCTAGCATTTTGCTTCAAAGTGTGAACTTCTGCATTAAACCAAGGAGCAAGCTTTCTATTTTTAACAGTTTTCATTTTCAAAGGAGCTGCATTGTCTAAGGCAGTACGCAGAGAACTAGCAACCCCATCAACAAAATCATCAACCTGTGAAGGGGAATAAGCTATGCTTTTTGCACTCTGCAGCACTGCTCAGCAACACAGAGGAGAACCGCACTTCCTGATAATGATCTGCTAAATTTGAACCTTCTTTTGGGGGAGGAGAACTCTGTTAAAGTAATCCTGAAGGTTATTAGAAAGTGGTCAGAGAGGACAGGGTTGTGAGGAAATACTGTTATTTCTTCACATTCTATGCCGTATGTCAGCACAAGATCCAAAGTATGAAGATGAGAATGTGTGGGACTATTCACATTTTGAACAAAGCCAATAGTGTCTAAGATAGCATTAAAGGCTGCTCTTAAGCTATCGCCTTCAATGTCAGCATGGATGTTAAAATCTCCCACTATGATGACCCTGTCAGTATTTAATACCAAATCAGAAAGGAACTCTGAAAACTCATCTAAAAATTCAGAGTAAGGACCTGGTGGACGATACAAAGTTACAAAAAGAAGAGGTTTTCTGGCTTTGAAATTTGGATCAGGGAAATTAAGGGTTAAATGATCAAAGAGTTGTAGGTATTAATTGTTTTGGGAGTAATCAGTAAGTCAGACTGGAAGATTTTTGCTACTCCTCCTCCTCGCCCAGAACTTCTGGGGATGTGAAAATTTAAATAGCTTGAAGGAGTTGCCTCATTTATGCTCACATAATCCTCTTGCTGCAGCCAGGTTTCTGTAAGGCAAAACAAGTCAATGTGATTATCACAAATCAAGTCATTAACTAGTAGACTTTTAGAGGAAACAGATCTTGGGCCTGTTTCAATAAGGAAGTTCAACCAACTCTGAGTTAAAACTTGAACTCTGAGTTGACTTATCCTGAGATTCGAAACTCTGAGTTTTGGGTTTCAGAACAGCTGAAATGAGTTAGTTCAATCAACTCTAAATTGACTGACTCTGAGTTAAGCGCGTGCACCACAACTATAAAAAGCCATTATCAATGGAGCACAGATATTACGAGTCACCATGGCAACAGCCACAAAAAAAGGTGTGCATATTTCTCACCAGCAGAACTGGATGTGCTTATGCAAGCATATGCAGAATTTGAACATGTATTTAAAAAAAAAGCAACACGGCTGCAGCGGCGAAGGAGAGAGAGTTAGCTTGGGTGAAAATAGCTGCTAGAGTCAATGCGTAAGTTTACATTTTAATTACTTTTATACAGTGTTGGGTGTAATGAATTAAGTTACTTAAGTCATATAAATACTGTAATTAAATTAAAGACTATAAAACAATAGTGGATTTAATATCAAATTTTAAGAGGTATATTTTGATTTGAACTTTCTCCCTCTAGTTACACACTTTGGTCAATTTAAGATTAATTCATGCAATTGAATATTGTTTATTTGAAAGCATTAGAAGTTCAGTTTCTTGTCTCTCCTTGTATTGTTCAAGTGGTTGAGGTTGATTTGGGATTTAGAAAGTAATTAATAAGTAAGTAAAACAAATTAGTAAGTAGACCAATACTTTCTAGAGACAGTAATTATTACATTAATCTAATTAGACTTGTTGAAGATAAAATTTGTAGTTAGTAATTAGGAACTATTTTAGAGTAACTTACGCAACTGTTATAATATCAGAGGTGAAACTGGAAGAACAGTATTTTATTAAACCTAATTTAGTTTTCATGGATAGGTGCAATCCTGCAGGCATCAAAAGAACATGGCAGCAGCTGAAAATGAAATATAAAAATATACTTCAAGCAGGTAAGCCTTGAGCACATCATGGGAGTAGAGTAGCTACCTGGCTTTACAAACAGGATCATCCATTAAAGGACATGCCATTTCATTCCCTTTGATGCGCTCTACCTGACTGAAATGTGTGCAATGAATACTGTATGTCCCCAAAGAATCAATGAGGTGTTTAAACACCACTTCCTCTTTAAAAAAGGGGAGGAGACCAAAATAAACTCTGGATTTTCTGAAGAAAACCTGCTCCCGACCAGGTTAGGTTCACAGAGTAAATTGCCATGGTAACTGACTCTGAGTATAAGTTACCTCTCTTTCAGAAACGGGCTTGACTTACTCTGCTTTCTCAGGTTTAACTTACCTCCCTTTCTGAAACAGAAAACCCAGAGTTTCCCTCATTTCAGGGTTAACAAACTCAGAGTTTTCACTTAACCTCCTTTCTGAAACAGGCCCCTTATGTTAAACAGACCGCATTTAATTGTTTTAACTTTTCCCCCAATTTGAGTTATTCTAATTTGATTATCATGATTATCATCATCATCAATTTATTAGATTTCGGTCGTTGGCAAGACACTGTCGGGATGGAGTACTGAGTGACCTCTGTCACTGCCAATAAAGGTTATGTTACAAAGTATCGAGTGTAACTTTACTTATTGACCAAAAAGTTATTTTCCACCATCATTTACAAATAAATTCTTTAATTTCCTGGATTTTCTTTTTCTCTTTTCATCTCTATAATTGCAGTTTACCTATGATGAGAATTACAGACCTCTCTCATTATTTTAAGTAGGAGAACTTGGACAATCATTAGCTGACTAAATACTTTTGGTCCCACTGTATTTTAGATGTGAATGATCTTTGTGTTGCACGTCCAGTCTGAACTCGATGACTAGATGGGCTCCAAATGCTTCGGGTTCCTCTGCTCTGGGTGTGAGTTTTATCTGCTATTTATCTGCTAACTAAATACCAAATAATCCACTCCTAAGATAAAGCGTGACGATGATGACAGGAGACGGAAACTTTGGTTGGTCCCTGGTTCCTCCTACAGGAGCTGTTATGTTTAGATCATAGTGCGGCTGTCCAACCAATGAGAGAGCTGCTAACCTGTAAGGAGCAACTGTGATTGGTCTGATGTGGGTTTCATGGTGGTGAGTCACATACAGGTGCTGGTCATAAAATTAGAATATCATGAAAAAGTAGATTGATTTCAGTAATTCCATTTAAAAAGTGAAACTTGTATATTATATTCATACATTACATACAAACTCATATATTTCAGATGTTTATTTTGTTTAATTTTGATGATTACAAATGACAACAAATGAAAATCTCAAATTCATCATATCAGAAAATTAGAATATTACTGAAGACCAATAAAAACAAAGGATTTATAGAAATGTTGGCCAACTGAAAAGTATGAACATGAAAAGTATGAGCATGTACAGCACTCAGTATTTAGTTGGGCCTCCTTTGGCCTGTATTACTGCAGCAATGCGGCGTGGCATGGAGTCGATCAGTCTGTGGCACTGCTCAGGTGTTATGATAGCCCAGGTTGCTCTAATAGTGGCTTTTAGCTCTTCTGAATTGTTGGGTCTGGTGTATTGCATCTTCTTCTTCACAATACCCCATAGATTTTCTATGGGGTTAAGGTCAGGAGAGTTTGCTGGCCAATTAAGAACAGGGATACCATGGTCCTTCAACCAGGTACTGGTAGCTTTGGCACTGTGTGCAGGTGCCAAGTCCTGTTGGAAAATGAAATCTGCATCTCCAAAAAGTTGGTCAGCTGCAGGAAGCATGAAGTGCTCTAAAACTTCCTGGTATGTGGCTGCGTTGACCCTGGACCTCAGAAAACACAATGGACCAACACCAGCAGATGACATGGCACCCCAAACCATCACTGACTGTGGAAACTTTACACTGGACTTCAAGCAACGTGGATGAAGTGCCTCTCTTCTTTTCCTCCAGACTCTGGGACCTTGATTTCCAAAGGAAATGCAAAATTTACTTTCATCAGAGAACATGACTTTGGACCACTCACCAGCAGTCCAGTCCTGTTTCTCTTTAGCCCAGGCAAGACGCTTCTGACGCTGTCTGTGGTTCAAGAGTGGCTTGACACAAGGAATGCGACAGCAGAAACCCATGTCTTTCATACGTCTGTGTGTGGTGGTTCTTGAAGCACTCACTCCAGCTGCAGTCCACTCTTTGTGAATCTCCCCCACATTTTTGAAGGGGTTTTGTTTCACAATCCTCTCCAGGGTGCGGTTATCTCTCTTGCTTGTACACTTTTTTCGACCACATCTTTTCCTTCCCTTCGCCTCTCTATTAATGTGCTTGGACACTGAGCTCTGTGAACAGCCAGCCTCTTTAGCGATGACCTTTTGTGTCTTGCCCTCCTTGTGCAAGGTGTCGATGGTCGTCTTTTGGACAACTGTCAAGTCAGCAGTCTTCCCCATGATTGTGTAGCCTATAGAACTAGACTGAAAGACCATTTAAAGGCTTTTGCAGGTGGTTTGAGTTAATTAGCTGATTAGAGTGTGGCACCAGGGGCCATCAATTTTGAACCTTTTCACAATATTCTAATTTTCTGATATGATGAATTTGAGATTTTCATTTGTTGTCATTTGTAATCATCAAAATTAAACAAAATAAACATCTGAAATATATGAGTTTGTATGTAATGTATGAATATAATATACAAGTTTCACTTTTTAAATGGAATTACTGAAATCAATCTACTTTTTCATGATATTCTAATTTTATGACCAGCACCTGTAAAAGGCTAAATGGAAAAACTTTAATAATGGATTAATGTTTTTACTCTTTCTCTTTTATAAGTCAGTTAAATTGTGCAATTAAAAAATGCAATTGAAAGTCTAATTGTATGATTTAAAAGTGAAGTTTAAAAAGGTTGTATTAGTTTACCAAAATCAACTTATTGGAGCTTTTGACTGTTTTCTAAAGTTCTTCCTTCATCCCAATCATGCCAGGCTGTATTTCCTTTCAATCATGCATCTCTTTATTGCCCATACCGATTAATTATTAAGGTTTGATGTATCATTAAACTTCTGACTTTTTTTATGTCCAGCATTTGGTTGAAAAGTGAATACTTTAATGATATTACAGCTAAACAGAAATACAAATTTGAGAGAAATTGAAACTAATTTAAGTAGATAAATAATAAATCGCAATATAAAAAAAATAATTTCCACTGATCAAAATGATCAAACAGCATAAATTATTTAAAAATGGTAAAGAAAAGAAATCCCCAGGAGCCTCGGTGGGGGCCGGTCAGTCTCAGTGACATCATGGCTGCTGCTGGAGGAGATCAAGGTACGGATGGAGCAAAACTTTCTTCAACTCAACAGCTCCAAAACCGAACCATCCTGGTTGGAACTCCTCATTAAACCAAATCATCATCCATAACCAGCATCACCTTTCTGGTACTAACATCCTGCTCTCATCAACAGTTAGTAATCTTGGTGTAAAAATGGACTCCCAACACCCTTTTGAAGCCCATATAAATCACCTCTTTCTGCCACCATAGTAACACACCTGTGGAATGTCCTCTCCACACCTGCAGGGCGCCTCAGTCCACTGAGCCTTTTAAAAAAGGCCTTAAAACATTTCTTTTTAGCAAAGCTTTTGGTCCCCTTTAGAGGTTTTTTCATGCTTTTCTCTTTTTACCTGTAGCACTTGGAGATCTTTTGATGGAAAGTGCAGTAATGCAAATTAAATGTATTATTTTTTAAATAAAGACAAATTATACTTTCCTACAGTCTTTGCTATCAAATAGACGCATATATTTAAACATCTATGCTGTCTAAATAAAAGGTACAGTGGATTCAAAACGTCCTTTCCATTTATCATTTATTAATAATCCTTCTGCATAAAATACAAATACTAATTGCTACATAAATGGATTATTTAATAAATTTTTATTAAAATAGTTATTTATGATTTCACTGAAGACTCCTGGATGACTTGCAGAGATGCATCATTTTCTCTTTAACCCGTATAACACAAAAAATTGTTGTAAAAAGTGCATGAATTCCATATATTTCAACTTTAATTTCAGTATATTGATGTGAATAATTAACCAGTGTTTTTGTTGTCAAGTAATTATTAATATATGAAAAATTTAAATGTTTTGAATATTCCACTTGAGAGTATTACTGCTGCCCCCATCTGTATTAGAGATGATTGTCTAAGGGCGGCCATGGCCACCCCTGGCCCCCCATTTAGCTCCGCCCCTAGCTGGGTGTGGCTAGAATTTAACAGTACAGTTAAATATTGATACTTAACGACTGCAGGATTGTTTAATGAAGTAATTATAACAAAGCTAGACTGATAAAGTATCTTAAAAACTGTAAATGTCCTACTTATTATCATGAGGCTCTACACCAGAGGTCACTGATTACCGGACTCGGATCCGGTGGCTAATCTGGACCCAACCTGATTTAAAACATTTAGAAATTTCCGCATGTTGTCCGACGTCAGTGTCTAATTTCACTTGCTCCTCTTCTCCTGTTAATACGGTAAAGCCCTGGGGAGCGTCCGGCTCCAGGCTGCGCGTGATCCAAATGAGCCAATGAGCTGTCAGTCTGGGTTGCTGCTGCTGCTACTTTTAGACACAGCAGGCAAACCTGTGGCAAGCCGGGCGATGGGAAAGAAGGAGAAGACCATGAGAAAAAGAGAGCAGAGAAAGTGTGGACTGCTGGAAGAACTGCGGTGAACTGGTGAAAGAAAAGTGAAATGGCGTGCTCAAAGATGACCCTGCACATTTAGAGGATGTTTGGCTCAACCTGCTGCTGTGAAGCAGGATTCTCCACCATGAACAGAATCAACAATAAATCTGGATCCAGGCTCAGAATGAGCTCCTTGATATGTGCTTGAGAATGGCTTAGTCTCCATTTAAACCCAGGTTTAAATCCTTGCAGGGCAGCCTAAAGCCCACTGCCAACATTAAGACAGAAAAAAGGAAAGAAAATAACAAACGCTCAGTTCAGGTGTTTGAGAAAATATGGGAATCAGGAAATTATCTATAAACCAAACTGAACGATTTTTGTTCTCTACTTCAAAAAGTAGAGAACATAAAACATAAAAACCTCATTTCAGATTTAGTTCAATCTGAAAAACTCACATGAAGACAAAATAATTAATTAATTTGATTTTCTATTCAATGTAAAAGTTAAATTAGTTTTAAGCTAATTATTTTTCTTAAAGTCATTTCAGTTCAACTTATCAAGTGAGCAAAAGTTGTTTAAACCAGTTTTCAAAGGTTAGGCAAGAAATTAGTGTTTTCTTTAGAGTAGAACGCACTGAGTTTATCAGCTCAGGTCCGGCCGTATAAAGTTATCGTTTTTATACAGATTTGATAAACATGAAATCAAAAGGTCAGCGTCAAGGAAAAATTATTAATATAATGAAGCGTAAAACGACTTCTGTCGGCCTTAATTTAAATTAATTCTATGTAACACTGTTTATCATCCTGCACAGCTGAGCCTCCGCAGGTCAATTAGCAAAGGAAGCAAAAAAATCACTCAAAAATGACATTTTAACGAGTTAATCATAGATGTGTTATTCTGGTCTTGGTTTAGTCTCAGGTTTGGTATCTGGACTAAAAACACGTCATTAAACCGAGTCACTATCTGCAGCTTATTTCATCATCTTAAACCCTTAAAATCACCTTCCCTACTTTGTAACCTATACACCTAAAAACAGTTCATAATTAAATTTTTTTCCTTGTTGTATTTTAGTACCCCTCCCTTTGTGACCTCTCCATTTCGATTGCTTTTCACTGTGATCGTTGCGATTTTTATTTATTTTTCCTTTTTTCTCTCTCTCTCTATATATATATATATATATGTGTGTGTTAATTAACACTTTTCTATTATGGTTATATTGCCTCTTTTTTGTGTTGGTGATGTATTCTGGAAAATCTTATCAAAATTAAAGTACAAAAAAAAAAAAATCACCTTTCCTCCAGCTTTGCTATAGCAACTAGCAGTAGGTAGCGTTAGCTTTCATGTGCTGTGTCTATGTGCTGTAGCTCTACCCAGGGTGTCATAGAGAGCAAGCGTCACACTGAAGGAAAAAAGCTTCTGGATAAGAAGAAATAATGACCTTTAGTTGACTTTGGAAAAGTTAGAAAAGCAGGAAATTGGACCTTTAATTCAAGTAAACTTTATTCAGCAAAAAAAAAAAAAAAATCTGATTTAAACTATTGTTTTCCTACGGAGCCCCTAAAGGGACATGGAGGGGATTGCGAGATCCCGCAATAGTATTGTGAGATCTCGCAAAAAAATGTACTTTTGCGAGATCCCGCAATATTTTTGCGAGATCTCGCAAAAGTTTATGTCACAAATCTATTGTGGGATCTCGCAAAAGTATTGCGAAATCCTGCAAAAGTATTGCAGGATCTCGCAAAAGTTATTTTTTTCCCCTCCATGTCCCTTTAGGGGCTCCGTATTTTCCAGATAGCAGTGAAAAAAACCCCCCAAAAAACCGAATGTTCCTTTAAATGTGAATATTTTCCTCCTTCCATCGTCTTTATCCTGATGTTGCTGCAGACGACCTCCAGCTGTCATTAAAAACTACAGGTCATTTTATATCATCCGTTTACCTTTTAGTCTAATGAAAAGCACAGGTGCTAATGTTCATTAGTGCATAGATTAAAAGTTAAACATGTTTAACAGCCTTTTCTGTTGTAATTATAAAATGATTTACTGATTAGTTGCTTGAAAAAACATTGAGACTTTGCAAACACAGAGCAGCGTTTGTTTTGATTACATCTTTATCTCAATCTGGTTTTGATTCTTATCAGTGTTTCGGTTTCAGAAACGTACGCACTGCTTTTTCTCACAAAACTTCAAAAACAACAGTCTGTGTGAAAAAGTGTGGTAGACCTCCTTACCATCACCCTAATCTTCAGCTCGCTCCATCAGTAGGTAGAAACGCATCGATCAGATTTGCATGAATTCCTTTGAGGTAGAAATAATCATTGGATAAACAGTTTGAATCTTTTTGTCTTTAGGAGGAAATAAAATCCAACACCAGGAAATTAACAAACTCATCAATTCTGCTTTTAATTTCCATTTTTGCTCCAAAACAAAATTTCTGTTATTTTTTTAATCATAAAAAACAGAAAAAAACAAATGTACAAATGTGGTAAAACAGAAAGAAGAAGCAGTGGGAGAAACCAGCGATGCTAACGGAAGGAGCGGTTGGTCCACAGCTGGGGGGAGCGATCAAGCCGCAACACACTGAGCGCTGCTGCCACCTGGTGGCAGAACTGTTTCTGATCTCAGGTCCGTTCTTCTAATCGCTCCACAAACCAAAACATTAATGAGAGAAATGATTTAAAGATGTTTTGATGTTTCCATCTCCACTGATGCTTCATGATGAAGATTGAGACCTTGAATATTTCTGAACTTCCTGATTTTAAACGGAGGTTTCTTCACGTCTTTCACCTTATAATTCATCTACATGATGTTCAGATCAGCACCCAGGAAGTGGTGGGAACCATGCGTCTGCTGTGGGAGAACTGGCTCCCATCAGAGGACCCAGCTAAGTGCTCTCAGGCGTAACTTCCTGTAAAAACTCTTTGAGCTTCTCTGCCAGGAGCTCCAAAGATCACAGACGTCCTTTGGTTCCAACGTTCTGCCCAGAACAGCAGCAGGATGTGACCAGAACTCACCGTCTCCCTGATATTAACTCCAGAAAGTCATGATGTAAAAACCCAGAAGGCGTGGCGAGGTCACGGACCAGCAGACGCAGAGCAGAGTCAGAAGGTCCGGTCAGAGGGAAACCTGGAAAGAAGCGTGACGGGTTCTGAAGAGGCCCGGCGTCCAAACCGAGGCAGACATGTTTGAAGGTCCCACCAAACACCTGAGCTGAAGGAGGACTCCATGGAGGCGGTGGGAGTCTGGCCGGGCCGGGCCAAACCTGACGGGGATCAGTGTGTTTGGGTCAGTCTGGGTCTATTTGATGCGCAGCAGCTCCAGCTGGTCCTGGTACTCCGTGAAAAGTCTCTGAAAGCGCAGATTCTCCCCGATGACGGGAAGAACTTCCCTCAGCAACTCCCGCTTGTGGAGACCCTGGAGGAGACAGAGAGGACGCGGCGTGAGAGACACGGAGAGGACGCTGTGACAGAGAGACAGAGAGGACGCGGCGACAGAGACATGGAGAGGACGCGGTGACAGAGACACAGAGAGGACGCGGAGACAGAGACACAGAGAGGACGCGGAGTGAGAGACACGGAGAGGACGCGGCGACAGAGACACAGAGAGGACGCGGCGACAGAGACACGGAGAGGACGCGGCGCCAGAGACACGGAGAGGACGCTGTGACAGAGAGACAGAGAGGACGCGGCGACAGAGACACAGAGAGGACGCGGCGACAGAGACACAGAGAGGACGCGGTGACAGAGACACAGAGAGGACGCGGAGTGAGAGACACGGAGAGGACGCGGCGTGAGAGACACGGAGAGGACGCGGCGACAGAGAGACAGAGAGGACGCGGCGACAGAGACATGGAGAGGACGCGGCGCCAGAGACACGGAGAGGACGCTGTGACAGAGACACAGAGAGGACGCGGTGACAGAGACACAGAGAGGACGCGGAGTGAGAGACACAGAGAGGACGCGGAGTGAGAGACACGGAGAGGACGCGGAGTGAGAGACACGGAGAGGACGCGGCGACAGAGACACGGAGAGGACGCAGTGACAGAGAGACAGAGAGGACGCGGCGACAGAGACATGGAGAGGACGCGGCGCCAGAGACACGGAGAGGACGCTGTGACAGAGAGACAGAGAGGACGCGGCGACAGAGACACAGAGAGGACGCGGTGACAGAGACACAGAGAGGACGCGGAGTGAGAGACACAGAGAGGACGCGGAGTGAGAGACACGGAGAGGACGCGGCGACAGAGAGACACGGAGAGGACGCGGAGTGAGAGACACGGAGAGGACGCGGCGCCAGAGACACGGAGAGGACGCGGTGACAGAGACACAGAGAGGACGCGGTGACAGAGACACAGAGAGGACGCGGTGACAGAGACACAGAGAGGACGCGGAGTGAGAGACACGGAGAGGACGCGGAGTGAGAGACACAGAGAGGACGCGGAGTGAGAGACACGGAGAGGACGCGGCGACAGAGAGACACGGAGAGGACGCGGAGTGAGAGACACGGAGAGGACGCGGCGCCAGAGACACGGAGAGGACGCGGTGACAGAGACACAGAGAGGACGCGGCGTGAGAGACACGGAGAGGACGCGGTGACAGAGAGACAGAGAGGACGCGGCGACAGAGACACGGAGAGGACGCAGCGACAGAGACACAGAGAGGACGCGGCGCCAGAGACACGGAGAGGACGCGGTGACAGAGAGACAGAGAGGACGCGGCGTGAGAGACACGGAGAGGACGCGGAGTGAGAGACACGGAGAGGACGCGGCGACAGAGAGACACGGAGAGGACGCGGAGTGAGAGACACGGAGAGGACGCGGCGCCAGAGACACGGAGAGGACGCTGTGACAGAGACACAGAGAGGACGCGGCGTGAGAGACACGGAGAGGACGCGGCGTGAGAGACACGGAGAGGACGCGGTGACAGAGAGACAGAGAGGACGCGGTGACAGAGACACAGAGAGGACGCGGAGTGAGAGACACGGAGAGGACGCGGAGTGAGAGACACGGAGAGGACGCGGCGACAGAGACACAGAGAGGACGCGGTGACAGAGAGACACGGAGAGGACGCGGCGACAGAGACACAGAGAGGACGCGGAGTGAGAGACACAGAGAGGACGCGGAGTGAGAGACACGGAGAGGACGCTGTGACAGAGAGACAGAGAGGACGCGGCGACAGAGACACGGAGAGGACGCGGCGACAGAGACACAGAGAGGACGCGGTGACAGAGACACGGAGAGGACGCGGCGCCAGAGACACGGAGAGGACGCGGTGACAGAGACACAGAGAGGACGCGGCGACAGAGAGGACGCGGTGACAGAGACACAGAGAGGACGCGGCGACAGAGACACAGAGAGGACGCGGAGTGAGAGACACGGAGAGGACGCGGCGACAGAGAGACACGGAGAGGACGCGGCGACAGAGACACAGAGAGGACGCGGCGACAGAGACACGGAGAGGACGCGGTGACAGAGAGACAGAGAGGACGCGGCGACAGAGACACACGGAGAGGACGCGGCGACAGAGACACAGAGAGGACGCGGAGTGAGAGACACAGAGAGGACGCGGAGTGAGAGACACGGAGAGGACGCGGCGACAGAGAGACACGGAGAGGACGCGGCGACAGAGAGACACGGAGAGGACGCGGCGACAGAGACACAGAGAGGACGCGGCGCCAGAGACACAGAGAGGACGCGGTGACAGAGACACAGAGAGGACGCGGTGACAGAGACACAGAGAGGACGCGGCGACAGAGAGACACGGAGAGGACGCGGAGTGAGAGACACGGAGAGGACGCGGAGTGAGAGACACGGAGAGGACGCGGCGACAGAGACACGGAGAGGACGCGGTGACAGAGAGACAGAGAGGACGCGGCGACAGAGACACGGAGAGGACGCGGCGACAGAGAGACACGGAGAGGACGCTGTGACAGAGAGACAGAGAGGACGCGGCGACAGAGACACAGAGAGGACGCGGCGACAGAGACACAGAGAGGACGCGGAGTGAGAGACACAGAGAGGACGCGGAGTGAGAGACACGGAGAGGACGCGGCGACAGAGAGACACGGAGAGGACGCGGCGACAGAGAGACACGGAGAGGACGCGGCGCCAGAGACACGGAGAGGACGCGGCGACAGAGAGACACAGAGAGGACGCGGTGACAGAGACACAGAGAGGACGCGGCGACAGAGACACGGAGAGGACGCGGCGCCAGAGAGACACGGAGAGGACGCGGCGTGAGAGACACAGAGAGGACGCGGCGCCAGAGAGACACGGAGAGGACGCGGCCCAGGGACACGGAGAGGACGCGGCGACAGAGACACAGAGAGGACACGGCGCCAGAGAGACACGGAGAGGACGCGGCGACAGAGACACAGAGAGGACGCGGCGCCAGAGAGACACGGAGAGGACGCGGTGACAGAGACACAGAGAGGACGCGGCGTGAGAGACACGGAGAGGACGCGGTGACAGAGACACAGAGAGGACGCGGCGACAGAGACACAGAGAGGACGCAGCGACAGAGACACAGAGAGGACGCGGCGCCAGAGACACGGAGAGGACGCGGTGACAGAGACACAGAGAGGACGCGGCGTGAGAGACACGGAGAGGACGCGGTGACTGAGAGACACGGAGAGGACGCGGCGACAGAGAGACACGGAGAGGACGCGGCGCCAGAGACACGGAGAGGACGCGGTGACAGAGAGACACGGAGAGGACGCGGCGACAGAGACACAGAGAGGACGCGGCGACAGAGACACAGAGAGGACGCGGTGACAGAGACGACAGAGACACGGAGAGGACGCGGCGACAGAGAGACACGGAGAGGACGCGGTGACAGAGACACAGAGAGGACGCGGCGTGAGAGACACGGAGAGGACGCGGCGCCAGAGAGACACGGAGAGGACGCGGTGACAGAGACACAGAGAGGACGCGGCGCCAGAGAGACACGGAGAGGACGCGGTGACAGAGACACAGAGAGGACGCGGCGCCAGAGAGACACGGAGAGGACGCGGCCCAGGGACACGGAGAGGACGCGGCGACAGAGACACAGAGAGGACGCGGCGCCAGAGAGACACGGAGAGGACGCGGCGACAGAGACACGGAGAGGACGCGGCGACAGAGACACAGAGAGGACGCGGCGCCAGAGAGACACGGAGAGGACGCGGCGACAGAGACACGGAGAGGACGCGGCGACAGAGACACAGAGAGGACGCGGCGTGAGAGACACGGAGAGGACGCGGTGACAGAGACACAGAGAGGACGCGGCGACAGAGACACGGAGAGGACGCGGCGCCAGAGACACGGAGAGGACGCGGCGCCAGAGACACGGAGAGGACGCGGCGACAGAGACACAGAGAGGACGCGGCGACAGAGACACAGAGAGGACGCGGTGACAGAGAGACACGGAGAGGACGCGGCGACAGAGACACAGAGAGGACGCGGTGACAGAGACGACAGAGACACGGAGAGGACGCGGCACCAGAGACACGGAGAGGACGCGGCGACAGAGACACGGAGAGGACGCGGTGACAGAGACGACAGAGACACAGAAGGGAAGGCGGTGACAGAGAGACACGGAGAGGACGCTGTGACAGAGAGACAGAGAGGACGCGGCGACAGAGACACGGAGAGGACGCGGCGCCAGAGACACAGAGAGGACGCGGCGACAGAGACACAGAGAGGACGCGGAGTGACAGAGACACAGAGAGGACGTGGAGTGAGAGACACGGAGAGGACGCGGCGACAGAGAGACACGGAGAGGACGCGGCGACAGAGAGACACGGAGAGGACGCGGCGACAGAGAGACACGGAGAGGACGCGGCGACAGAGAGACACGGAGAGGACGCGGCGCCAGAGACACGGAGAGGACGCGGCGACAGAGAGACACGGAGAGGACGCGGCGCCAGAGAGACACGGAGAGGACGCGGCGCCAGAGACACAGAGAGGACGCGGTGACAGAGACGACAGAGACACGGAGAGGACGCGGAGTGAGAGACACGGAGAGGACGCGGAGTGAGAGACACGGAGAGGACGCGGCGACAGAGAGACACGGAGAGGACGCGGTGACAGAGAGACAGAGAGGACGCGGTGACAGAGACACAGAGAGGACGCGGAGTGAGAGACACAGAGAGGACGCGGAGTGAGAGACACGGAGAGGACGCGGCGACAGAGAGACACGGAGAGGATGCGGAGTGAGAGACACGGAGAGGACGCGGCGCCAGAGACACGGAGAGGACGCTGTGACAGAGACACAGAGAGGACGCGGCGTGAGAGACACGGAGAGGACGCTGTGACAGAGAGACAGAGAGGACGCGGCGACAGAGACACGGAGAGGACGCAGTGACAGAGACACAGAGAGGACGCGGCGCCAGAGACACGGAGAGGACGCTGTGACAGAGACACAGAGAGGACGCGGCGTGAGAGACACGGAGAGGACGCTGTGACAGAGAGACAGAGAGGACGCGGCGACAGAGACACGGAGAGGACGCGGCGCCAGAGACACAGAGAGGACGCGGCGACAGAGACACAGAGAGGACGCGGTGACAGAGACACAGAGAGGACGCGGAGTGAGAGACACGGAGAGGACGCGGAGTGAGAGACACGGAGAGGACGCGGCGACAGAGAGACACGGAGAGGACGCAGTGACAGAGACACAGAGAGGACGCGGTGACAGAGACACAGAGAGGACGCGGAGTGAGAGACACGGAGAGGACGCTGTGACAGAGAGACACGGAGAGGACGCGGTGACAGAGAGACACGGAGAGGACGCGGCGACAGAGAGACACGGAGAGGACGCGGCGCCAGAGACACGGAGAGGACGCGGCGACAGAGACACAGAGAGGACGCAGTGACAGAGACACAGAGAGGACGCGGCGCCAGAGACACAGAGAGGACGCGGCGACAGAGACACAGAGAGGACGCTGTGACAGAGAGACAGAGAGGACGCGGCGACAGAGACACGGAGAGGACGCGGCGCCAGAGACACAGAGAGGACGCGGCGACAGAGACACAGAGAGGACGCGGAGTGACAGAGACACAGAGAGGACGCGGAGTGAGAGACACGGAGAGGACGCGGCGACAGAGAGACACGGAGAGGACGCGGTGACAGAGAGACACGGAGAGGACGCGGCGCCAGAGACACGGAGAGGACGCGGCGACAGAGAGACACGGAGAGGACGCGGTGACAGAGACGACAGAGACACGGAGAGGACGCGGCGACAGAGAGACACGGAGAAGACGCGGCGCCAGAGACACGGAGAGGACGCGGCGCCAGAGACACGGAGAGGACGCGGCGACAGAGAGACACGGAGAGGACGCGGCGCCAGAGACACAGAGAGGACGCGGCGCCAGAGACACGGAGAGGACGCGGCGACAGAGAGACACGGAGAGGACGCGGTGACAGAGACGACAGAGACACGGAGAGGACGCAGCGACAGAGACACAGAGAGGACGCGGTGACAGAGACGACAGAGACACGGAGAGGACGCGGCGACAGAGAGACACGGAGAGGACGCGGCGCCAGAGAGACAGAGAGGACGCGGTGACAGAGACGACAGAGACACGGAGAGGACGCAGCGACAGAGAGACACGGAGAGGACGCGGCGCCAGAGAGACACGGAGAGGACGCGGCGCCAGAGACACAGAGAGGACGCGGTGACAGAGACGACAGAGACACGGAGAGGACGCGGCGACAGAGAGACACGGAGAGGACGCGGCGCCAGAGACACAGAGAGGACGCGGTGACAGAGAGACACGGAGAGGACGCGGCACCAGAGACGACAGAGACACGGAGAGGACGCGGCGACAGAGAGACACGGAGAGGACGCGGCGCCAGAGAGACACGGAGAGGACGCGGCGCCAGAGACACAGAGAGGACGCGGTGACAGAGAGACACGGAGAGGACGCGGCGCCAGAGACACAGAGAGGACGCGGTGACAGAGAGGACGCGGTGACAGAGAGGACGCGGCGACAGAGACACAGAGAGGACGCGGTGACAGAGAGGACAGATACACGGAGAGGACGCGGCGACAGAGAGACACGGAGAGGACGCGGCGCCAGAGACACAGAGAGGACGCGGTGACAGAGAGACACGGAGAGGACGCGGCGCCAGAGACACAGAGAGGACGCGGCGCCAGAGACACAGAGAGGACGCGGTGACAGAGAGGACGCGGCGCCAGAGACACAGAGAGGACGCGGCGACAGAGACACAGAGAGGACGCGGTGACAGAGAGGACAGATACACGGAGAGGACGCGGCGACAGAGAGACACGGAGAGGACGCGGCGCCAGAGACACAGAGAGGACGCGGCGACAGAGACACAGAGAGGACGCGGTGACAGAGAGACAGAGAGGACGCGGTGACAGAGAGACACGGAGAGGACGCGGCGACAGAGACACAGAGAGGACGCGGTGACAGAGACGACAGAGACACGGAGAGGACGCGGCGACAGAGAGACACGGAGAGGACGCGGCGACAGAGAGACACGGAGAGGACGCGGCGACAGAGACACAGAGAGGACGCGGCGCCAGAGACACAGAGAGGACGCGGTGACAGAGACACACGGAGAGGACGCGGCCCAGGGACACGGAGAGGACGCGGCGCCAGAGAGACACGGAGAGGACGCGGCGACAGAGACACAGAGAGGACGCGGCGACAGAGACACAGAGAGGACGCGGCGACAGAGACACAGAGAGGACGCGGCGCCAGAGAGACACGGAGAGGACGCGGCGACAGAGAGACACGGAGAGGACGCGGCGACAGAGACACAGAGAAGACGCGGCGCCAGAGACACAGAGAGGACGCGGCGCCAGAGACACAGAGAGGACGCGGTGACAGAGAGACAGAGAGGACGCGGTGACAGAGAGACACGGAGAGGACGCGGTGACAGAGACGACAGAGACACGGAGAGGACGCGGCGACAGAGAGACACGGAGAGGACGCGGCGCCAGAGACGACAGAGACACGGAGAGGACGCGGCGACAGAGAGACACAGAGAGGACGCGGAACAGAGACGACAGAGACAAGGAGAGGACGCGGCGCCAGAGACACGGAGATGAAGCGGCGCCAGAGAGACACGGAGAGGACGCGGCGACAGAGACACAGAGAGGACGCGGCGCCAGAGAGACACGGAGAGGACGCGGCCCAGGGACACGGAGAGGACGCGGCGACAGAGACACAGAGAGGACACGGCGCCAGAGAGACACGGAGAGGACGCGGCGACAGAGACACAGAGAGGACGCGGCGCCAGAGAGACACGGAGAGGACGCGGCGACAGAGACACAGAGAGGACGCGGCGCCAGAGAGACACGGAGAGGACGCGGCGCCAGAGACACAGAGAGGACGCGGCGACAGAGACACAGAGAGGACGCGGTGACAGAGACGACAGAGACACGGAGAGTACGCGGCACCAGAGACACGGAGAGGACGCGGTGACAGAGACGACAGAGACACAGAAGGGAAGGCGGTGACAGAGAGACACGGAGAGGACGCGGTGACTGAGACGACAGAGACACGGAGAGGCCGCGGTGACAGAGAGACACGGAGAGGACGCGGCGCCAGAGACACAGAGAGGACGCGGTGACAGAGAGACACGGAGAGGACGCGGCGACAGAGACACAGAGAGGACGCGGCGACAGAGACACAGAGAGGACGCGGTGACAGAGACGACAGAGACACGGAGAGGACGCGGCGACAGAGAGACACGGAGAGGACGCGGCGACAGAGACGACAGAGACAAGGAGAGGACGCGGCGCCAGAGACACGGAGATGAAGCGGCGCCAGAGAGACACGGAGAGGACGCGGCGACAGAGACACAGAGAGGACGCGGCGCCAGAGAGACACGGAGAGGACGCGGTGACAGAGACACAGAGAGGACGCGGCGCCAGAGAGACACGGAGAGGACGCGGCCCAGGGACACGGAGAGGACGCGGCGACAGAGACACAGAGAGGACGCGGCGCCAGAGAGACACGGAGAGGACGCGGCGACAGAGACACTGAGAGGACGCGGCGACAGAGACACAGAGAGGACGCGGCGCCAGAGAGACACGGAGAGGGCGCGGCGACAGAGACACAGAGAGGACGCGGCGACAGAGACACAGAGAGGACGCGGCGCCAGAGAGACACGGAGAGGACGCGGCGACAGAGACACAGAGAGGACGCCGCGCCAGAGAGACACGGAGAGGACGCGGCGCCAGAGACACGGAGAGGACGCGGCGCCAGAGACACGGAGAGGACGCGGCGACAGAGACACAGAGAGGACGCGGCGACAGAGACACAGAGAGGACGCGGCGCCAGAGAGACACGGAGAGGACGCGGCGACAGAGACACAGAGAGGACGCGGTGACAGAGACGACAGAGACACGGAGAGGACGCGGCACCAGAGACACGGAGAGGACGCGGCGCCAGAGACACGGAGAGGACGCGGTGACAGAGACGACAGAGACACAGAAGGGAAGGCGGTGACAGAGAGACACGGAGAGGACGCGGTGACTGAGACGACAGAGACACGGAGAGGAGGCGGCGCCAGAGACACGGAGAGGACGCGGCGCCAGAGACACGGAGAGGACGCGGTGACAGAGACGACAGAGACACGGAGAGGAGGCGGTGACAGAGACACGGAGAGGACGCGGCGACAGAGACACAGAGAGGACGCAGTGACAGAGAGACACAGAGAGGGGAAGCGGTGAAATGAGATAGAAAGGTTTCATGAGAACTTTCTCCTGCTTAATGAAATAAGGCGCCATGTTACCAGAGTTGACGGCTGCCAGGATGAAGAGGCTGATTTATGGACCGGACCAAGAAGTTCTTTGCAGAGTTCCCTCAGTCGATACTCAGAACCTGGAAGAAAGAGACATGAAAACGGTCAAACATCAAAGGAGTGTCTTTAAAACGGCTAATAGTGAAACTAATCAGCTGATAGATCCACTAATCTGTGGATCTAATCTATAATTTAGGATTATTATTTTGTGGTGTAATCCACAGGTTTGTTCCATCAGATGTAGGCTGGAGACGGTGGGCGTGTCCTATTCGTTTGTCCAGCCTCCCCGGTGTCTCTACCAGCTGCTTACCTTCGATGACCAGGAAGCGGGCGTAGATGAGCAGCCAGTAGCGGTACTCCTGTGACGACTGCAGAGCCAGGGCAGACGCCAGCTGGTTCTCCAGGAAGGCCAGCGTCATGCTCTGCTGCAGGTGGTGCGGCGTGGACGACAGGCGGGACGCCAGCCGCCCGGCGCTGCAGAGGGAAGAGGAAGCCATTAACCTGGATGCTCCAGCTCAGAGGTGCAGCTTCAGATCTTAAAACCGTACTTAAGGTTGCGTCCCTGCACCACCGCCAGCGGACCCGAGGACCCAGTTGCATCCTGGGAAGGAAGGCAGCTTCTGAAGTCGGCGCACTGGACCAGAGAGTCTCCTTTATCTGCGATCAGAGTCCTGCAGGAGACGGAGCGTCAGAATCCAGAATCTCCAATAAGAAAAGATGAACGGTTGAGGTTCTCACCATGTTTCCAAAGACAGGCTGAAGCAGTAGGACTTTCCGTTGGACAGACCGACGACCGGGACGCCCTGCTGGGTGAGCAGAGACTGAGACACCGTGGTGTCAGCACCTGGGGACACAAACCACAGGGTTTTAACAAAGGAGCGAATCAAAGGTCCCTAAAGCGCCTCAGGTGATTTATCAGAAGATCTTCTGAGTCCTGAAAGCAGCAGAACTGCGATCTTCTCCTTACTGCCACCTGGTGGACGGTCCAGTCCCAGCAGATCTGACATGTAGAAGCATAGGCCGTTTCTCAACATGTGTACTTGTGCTTTCTCGTGAAACGTCATCAACCTCAGTCCTAGCACTGTTAGCTGGTCTGCAGCAGCCCTCTCTCTGCATAGCCGTGTGAAGGACCGCTGGCTCTAATGGTGATTTTTTTGTTTTCTTTGGCAAAATGTTCATTTTAATTGTGTTTGTCTGACTGTGTTCATTATTATTCCCCCATTAAATGAAAAAAGTCAGACTTTATTATTAATTAGAGGCTATTAATAACAGGAGGTGAAACGCAGCTCCAGACTAGCTTTGAATGTGATGTCATCAGTACGCCTCTGTTCTAATTGACCCAAATTTATTCTGCGTGCTCCCGTTCTCCCCGAGTCCAGACTTTCCTGTGTTTTTCTCAGGAACAGACTTGGCGAGGACGCGAGAGGCTCACCTGATAAAAGGGTCTGCAGAGACTCATTCTTCACCAGAGCCTTCTGCTTCTGGACGTCCCTGAAAAACACACATTGATCCGGTTCAGCCACCATCCAGAGAATCCTGCTCCTCACAGGGAGAACCATTCCTGCAGCCCTCACCAGACAGACAGCGTCGCTCCGGCGGTCAGAACCATGACGAAGTGGGCGGAGCAATGCAGGGCGGAGACGGGCGTGGCCAGCTGGATGGCAGGGAGGAGGCGCCGCCCGCAGCAGGAGAACACAGACAACATCCTGTCATCACAGGCGACGGCGAGGACATCGCTGAGGAAGAGGAGAAGACGTCTGAGCAGATCTGTGATGAAATCCTTTAACCTGGTCTTTCATCCGCAGCACCTCCTACCTGCTCCCTGCAGCCGCCAGCACAGCGCTGGGCAGCAGCGTGCTCCAGTCCCGTCCGTCTCTGGAGCAGCGAAGCTGGCTGAGCTTTGAACCGGCAACCACCGACACCTCGTTCTCCACCTCCAGGTAGACAGACGGCTCCATGCTCACCTGCACACAGACACCTGGAGCATGACGGCCTGATAGAGGAGGGGCTCACACACACGGAGACATGACCGCCTAAATGATCAGGAGTTTAAATGATTAACAGACTCCATCATTTCACCTCCTCTCTGCAACAAAAAGGGATGATGTCATTTCCTGTTACCAACTACTTCTGTTAAAGTCGTAGGGAAGCGGCCGTCCCAAATGTTGGATTTCCGAATTCTCCCGAGTGGTGCCCGACTTTACACGAGTGGATAAAGTGAATGTGATTGGTCGATTATCAAGGGGGCGGGATTGTTGGGGCAGGAGGTTTGCAAGCAAGTTTGGTTGTGGCCGGTTTGTCGGAAGCATCTTGCTAACCAGTTAGCAACCTAGTGCTAGCAGGTTCCCAATGGGAAATTCCATTGGGACCAAGTAGCACTAAATTGGTGACTTATCCAGGATTATTTTAACCTGAAGGATAAATTTTAGATTATTATTCTTTTTTTCTTTGCAGCCGTTAAATGTTCTAACTTCCTCTCCTGGCGGCGCAGGACGCTGCCTGATACCTGCAGGCTGAAGGCCTTCTGGGGGGTGGGGGTGGGCAGCCTGAGGACCACTGCAACAGGTGGAGGAGCGACGGCTCGGCTCAGCTCTCGTTCCGCAGGAGGAGGGGTTATCTGAGGGGGGTCAAAGGTCAGCCATCAGATCCAACACTCTGTGACTGCTGGGGTTTTAAGCTACGCCAGCTCCGCTCGCCTTCCTCACCTGGGTGAACGGCTGTGCCATGGTGGCGGCCATCTTGTCCTTCCTGGGCCGTCCCTTCTTCCTCTTCTCCACGACTTCCCCTCCGTCCAGCAGCATCTCTGGTTTCCTCTTGGCGAAGGACAGGTTCTTGTTGATGGCGGCCATCTTGTCTTCGCTGTCGCTGCTTGTTTCTTCTTTGGCTTTGGCGTCCTTCAGGGCGGAGACGGGGTCCTTCGGCCTGTTGGGGCAGAGCGGGACGGATTAATCGGGTGTCTTTAGGTTGGTTCTGACCCGTTCTGATGAGGAGATCACCTTTCCAGAGGGGCGAGTCCGGCTGTGGAGGAGATGGCCGACGGGATACCGGGCGTGGCCTTCGACCTCTCTGTGAAGCGGGAGTCCAGGGCTTTCATTGGCTCGATCTTGGAGGCCGAGGTGAGCAGCAGACTGGACTTCAGCCTGAAAGCAGAGAAGAAGAGTGACGTCTGAGCCTGAGGCGGAGCGGAGCCGCTGGGGGTCGCCTGGGCAGCTGCTCCTACCCGTCCTTTTCGTCCTCCAGGGCTTTGGCGGCGCTGTTGGCAGGCGGCGAGGTGAGCGCACCGTCCTGGTTGGGCCGTGTGCCCAGAGAGGACGGCTGACCCGGGCTGGAGTCCGAGTTGAGCTGCGGAGCGAGCTGATTGGACATGGAGGAGCCGGACGGCAGGATGGGGGCGCTGTTGAACAGAGCCGGGGAGAAATCCCTGCAGAGAAGGAGGCGCCGTCAGAGAAGCGGACAGACGGACGCTACCGGGAGCTCAGACACCTTTAGAACCGGACGCTCTGGAGTCACAACCAGCAAGGTTTTCTCACCCGGTGTCCAGCTGAGCGATGCAGAGCGGCGTGATCCGTCTCCTTCCATCCGCCGTTCTCGTCTCCACCTGCTTCTTCAAAAGGTTCTGAAACAGAAAAGAAACCGATTTATTTTTACAGCAGAAAGAATCGATTTCTGACCAGAAATGAAGACCTGATGGGAACATTTTTAACCAAATCTAACGCAGCAGAAGCAGCAAAAACACGCCTACTGCTTCATTTTTTATGCTTGTCAAAGTTTAGTTCTGACGCGTGGCTGAAGTGTCTTTGCTGCTCTAGCTGCGCGGTGGTAAAGTGGTTCTGATGCGCGGTGGGCGGAGCTACCCTATCCTTTCTCTGCCTGGAACAATGGCAGCTATAGCTGTGATTAGCGGGTAAAAAGTACGGTAGTTAGAATCTATGTTGAAGTGAGAAAGTCCTCCTGAAAACATGGTCTGTGCAGTCAGTTCATCCAGATTACCATCCTGCCTTCAAAGATTATTTCTCTGTGGGAGCCACTCAGACCCCCACATACCGGCGCTGCGCTGTCACTGGGAATCCCCAGCAGCAGCCGGTCTGGTCGCCTCTTCATGGTTTTCCACGGTTTGCGGCGGCTGGAAGGCGTTTTTCACGTACATAATCCAAACTGCAGAAACCAGAATCATAAAATCTAACATTTTTCTGTCAGATTTCTACATTTTAAGTTAATTTAGGGTTGATAAACTTCTTCAGAGGAGTGATCATAGAGCTCTGCTTCAGCCGCAGAGCATGTGAGCGGAGCGTGGAGTGAACGATGGAGAGGAAGAAATATGGTGGAGGGCAGAGCGGTTTTCAATTCAAGGTCAGAGCAACGATTTCGCTCCAACATTATTTAAATTCATGTTTGACTTTAAACCTAGGCCACTGCCTATGCTGTAGTCTGTGTCTATAATCTGTTAGAGTCAACTTTAATCGCTGAGACCAGGATTGAATATTGTGTGTTAAAAAGTGGGATAAAATATCATAAAAACATAAAAACACTAACTATACTTAACAATACAGAGTGGGTTTACATGAAGTGATTGTTGTGGTTAGAGGCTGATTTTGAAAATAAATTGCATACATGCATTAAACGCTATTATTTCATTTGTAATGGGAGCGAAGTGACCTATTTTAATGTAGTCTGGTAAAATAAATGAATAACTAAATAGAAAACACAGGGCAACATGAATAGAGCAAGGTTTTCATTCACAGCGGAGATAATTTAACAGCCAGTTAAATAAGACGATCCACGTGTATCGATTACATCATTAAATCAAACCTCGTGTGTCGCAGCGCCCCGGCATCATTACAGGAAGGAAGAATGTCTGAAAACCCCTTCTCCTGAAAATCTGAGCGAGCGTGGAGCGTTTTCGCTAGCCTGGTGAGACCATCCTGATCTCGCGAGCTTTCAAGGTTTCACTCGCAGATCAGTCTGGAGACTCTCCGTTAAAGAAAATTTGGAGCCGTTCGCCAAACGAACGTCCAATCAGCGTTGGCTTTGAGGCGGGTTGAGGTGTGACGCAACGAGAAGCGCGACAGTTCAGTCTAAAGAACATGGCGGCTTCAGCCGATGAAACTAGCGTTAGCGTGGCTATCGAGCAAGTTTTATGGGAATTACAGAGTATTTCTTCACTGAAAGAAGAGCAAAACACTGCTCTGGAGGCTTTTCTCAGAGGAAAATATGTTTTTGCTCTTCTCCCGACTGGTTTCGGCAAGAGTTTGATCTATCAATTGGCTCCTCTTCATCGTCGCTCTGTTAGTACGTCATATGCTTCGTTGATCTGATTGGTTTATTTGGCCCGTCTATCACCAACATAGGCCAATCAGCTAACCAGTGTTTTCGCCCCTTCCCAAAATTACTTCAACGGAAGGTTTCCAGATGGATATGCGGAGCAAATCCATCTGGCGGAGTCAGGTTACGTTTTCGCAGGAGCGGCAGGAAAATCAAGGTCAGTACGGAGCGAATTTAGAGCGGAGCGTCCTGTAGCTCCTTTGAGAGGCGGAGCAAATGAGAGAACGTCCCCCTTAAGCTGGGAGCGGGAACTGCACGGCGCTCCGTTCAAACGCTCTGATCATCAGCAGCGCTGTGTCTGACTCCCTGCCAGCTCCCAGATCAGCTTCTCTGATTGGTTGATGCGGCGTGTCCAGAAGCTAAAGTTACATTTTTCCAACTGCAGCAGCTGCTGCTTCTGAAGCGCGTCACGTCACAAGCTGCTCAAAACGCGCTGCAGGACCTTTTGCTGCACCTTGATGCGCGTCAACCGTTGACTTTGCATGGAAACCGGCTGCTTCTGCTGCCTGCGATCTGAACTCGCATACGGTCCCACTTTGACCCACAGAAGAAAAAAGGAACCAGACTGATGCAGAGGAAACGCTCGCTCACCTTCCGGATGTCCTCCAGGGACTCCCCGTTCATCACGCTGTTCACCTTCGGCGCCGTGGACTCGGGCCCGGCGGCGGCGGCGGCACCGCCATTGTTCTGGGCCGAGTTCTGGCGCTCCTGCTGATACTTGAGCATCTCTGGGTTCTCGATGATGGTGGTGGAGAGCTGGACCTCGGTGTTGGTGATGGCCAGGCTCTTCCCGTAGATGTTCTGGTGGATGGTGTTCTGTGAAATGTGTTCAGGTGGAAACCATTTTAGATCAGAATCAGGAAAAGTTCTGGTTGTTTTTCACGACACCGTGAAGCTGGAGTCTGGATCCAGATCAGACGTTTCAATCGTTTCAAACATTTTTACATCTATTTTCATTCATGCGGCAGAAAACCAGCAGGTTTGAACGTGACGGAACCGAGCCTGGAACCCACGTCTCTGCAGAACCGCCGCCGCCTTTCAGCCACTCGGGGTCTCCTGTCTTCCTGGGACCCTCTCTGAATATTAAACAGCCTGTTATTTATCTTTCAGGCTTGAAGAGCCTCCTTATCTCCGCTGCAGAGCAGCTTCACAGACACTTTTTGTTAAACTGGCTGAGAAAAAAAGAGCATTAGATTCATCTTCGTTCAAACATTTTGTTTTTAGATTCATGGTTCGATGAGCGCCTCTGAACTCAGGATTTTCTCTCTGGTTACTCTGAAAAATGTTCAAAATAATAAAATTAAAACCTAAATGAATGAAAAAAAACAAAAATCATTCAAAGAATAAATAAAAAACTAAAAGTAAGCAACTCAAACTTTGGGCCTTTCAGCATAAAAGACTCAGAAACTCAAAGGAAGTAAACGGTGGGTGACCTCTGACCTTTCAGATCACAGCAGGTCTGAGTTCGTCCATATAAGGTCCTCCATGATCCTGCTACCAGAAAACGCTCTAAACAGCTTTAAAACCCACTAATTAATTGGATAAGTAAACAATGTTTGACTTTTTCTACTTTTTAAAGCAGCGCCTGGATAAGGGGCTGGTTATCCTCCCGCAGCAGTGTGTGGCGGATAGCTTGTCGCAGGTATGACGCAGCTATTTTTGATTTTAGCCCAATTAAGAACTAGCTAGGATTGTGGGTGTCCTCGTGTCGGTTTGACGAGCTTGTTCACCTTCTACAACCGCTCATCCAACGCCAGATGACACACAGTTCATCCGTGAGTGTTCTCCAAAGACTGGCCGCGGCGCTGCATGTTTTGGCTTCGGATGCAAACCAACAGACCGTCGCTCAGAGCTACAAACTAGCGTCCTGCACGGCGTCTGGGATAGAGTCCGAGGTGAGCCAGGCGCTGTGGACGGAGCTACAGCCAGAGTTTCTGCCATTAGGTACCAAACAGGAAATAAATATAGTGTAGAGTGGATGGAGAACTGACCAATCAGAGGCCTCCTGTCTGCGGTCACCTACAATTTTGATAAAGTGCACCAGAGTGTCTTCAGAAAGGGTGGGGGCATATCTGCGACACACGCAGACAACCTGGTTTCTGAGCAGAAACCAGCCGTGAGACTCCGCTGCTTCTGGAGGAAAGTATAAACCGAAGCACCTGAAGAGGAAAAGGTTCAGCAGAAATGGTTTCTGTCTGTATTAGGAGAACGTGTTCCTCTGAGAGCTGCACTTTAAGGCTGATTTATTGTCAGAAACCAGGTCATCTGCGTAGGTGTCGCCGTAAACGCAAATGTTCCCCCGCCGCCCACTCCCTAAAGCAGGCATCAGTGTAAAGGTTCTTGCCTAAGGACTAGGGGTGTAAATCATCCATCATGGCGATTCGATTCAGTATCGAATTCCTGACCCAACGATTCGATTATTTTCGATACTCAAGAATACACCACGATACGATTCGATTAATTGGGGTTTTTTTTTTTTTTTTTTACACCTTACAGGCTAGACAATGTTTCAAATTTGAAATAAATCAATGAAAGCTGTAATATCGTTTTGCATTTTTTTGAGAAACAGCAAATAACAGAAGTAGAAAAGTTGCACTCCACCTATTGCTATTAAAACCTCATTCACTGAAATAATAATAATACCCCTGCGTTATAGATTCTGAAAGGCTTTGCATCAGAAAATACTGTACTAAATCAGTGCAATGAGTTCAATGCAATACCTCGGCTCCAGACGTCCCGCCCCTCCACAGACGCTCCGCTGCTCCTCTCCCAGATTGTAGCTGACCGCAGACAGGAGGCCGGCCTGGTTTGTTTTTATGACCAAAATTTCGGAAAACAACTCGTGAAGTTTGACCCGCTAGAAGAGCGAGGTGCGCGAGACCGCTGGGACCCTTTTTCCACCTGGATCTCCGCTCTTTTTGCCCTCATGTCCCTCCGTCGTCGGACTAAACTCGCCCCCACTTCCTCGCCGCCTCGGCCGTATCTAGACCCACAGCGTGTAGCTCAGACCACGCTTCAATACTGGACATAAATCAAAAATATCTGCAGGACGATAACCAGGCTTTTATTCCACACGGCTTTAATGAACCAAGGTTCTTCTTTCAAGCGATGAAAGCAGCTGATGGACAGAAACACGGCTAAGCTAATCAGACTTTGTGTTGTTCAGCCTCAATGCTAACTTGATGCTGTAGCATCGTAAATGGTTGGAACACCCTGCTTTACTTATTTTAAAATTTTTCGATAATTTTTGATGCTGGATCAGGTGCGCTGCTCAGGGGAAGGTGGATCTCACCTTCTCCTCCTCACTCAGAGGGTCTCCCAGCTCGTCCAAGGAAAAGTCCAGGTAGGCCACGGTGCCATCCATGGAACACACCAGCATCCCCAGACCCGTCAGTGTCCTGGAAGAACAAAGGAACACAGACTCAGAGGAGGAGGAGCGGTACCTTCATCCCCACAGAGAGCAAGTTCTCACCAGGAAATGTCCATGATGGATTTATCAAACAGGTCATGGATGACCACTAGGGGGCGCTTCAGTGAGGTCAGCTAAGGAGAGACCAGTTCAACACATTTTAGTCTGATGGGTAAACAGGAAGTAGCCTCGGTGCTGGTAGAACCAGGGGAGAAGGACCGACCCAGACGGAGAGCGAGCGGTCTTTACTTCCCACGGCGCAGCAGCAGTACGGACAGCTGGGCTTCGGGGAGCTGCCGTTCTTCTGCTTCTTCTTGAAGATCTTTGGGTTAAATTTCTATAAAACAGAACCGACTCGGTCAGCTAGAACCAGGCGGAAAACAGGCGGAGTACAACGTCGCAGCTTCTTACCACCACAGTGACGGCTTTACGGTGGCCCACAAAGTCCATGTTGGTCTTCCAGCCGTCCCTTTCCACGATCTGAGCCGTGGGCCCCGAGTTGTTCATGGCATGGGCCGACACCAGGTACTGACCGTCTGGAGACCAGGAGAGGCGAAGGACGTGGGTCGTCCCGCCGCACTGCAGGACAGTTTTACAGTTTAGAACCAGAACCAGAACCAGAACTAGGCTTTGCTTCAGACTCCAGGCCGTAGAACAGAATGGATCAGATGATTACTGCCAAATGAGCCCAGTTTAAAGAACATTTTAAAGTTTAGTTAAAGTTTTCCTCTTTAAACTGGATTAATATAGGAAAAACATTAATAAAGAGAGAAGATGAACTGCAGCACAATTTACTGTCTAATTCCAAATTCACCCAATATAAAATCCCAACCAATCCAGTTCAATAACACCGGCATTCAAAGATTCAAGAGTTGCATTTGGATGTCTTTTAGCAGGCCGCTGGGCTGAAATTAAAATATAAATATTTGCCCGTTAGGCTGAAATTAGAATTGGCCCGCTAGTCTGAAATTAAAATTGGCCCGCTAGGCTGAAATTAAAATTGGCCCGCTAGGCTAAAATTATAATTAGCCCACTGGGCTCAAATCAAAATTAGCCCGCTAGGCTAAAATTATAATTAGCCCGCTAGGTTAAAATTAAAACATAAATATTTAACCGCTAGTCTGAAATTAAAATTGGCCCGCTAGTCTGAAATTAAAATTGGCCCGCTAGTCTGAAATTAAAATTGGCCCGCTAGTCTGAAATTAAAATTGGCCCGCTAGTCTGAAATTAAAATTGGCCCGCTAGTCTGAAATTAAAATTGGCCCGCTAGTCTGAAATTAAAATTGGCCCGCTAGTCTGAAATTAAAATTGGCCCGCTAGGCTAAAATTATAATTAGCCCACTGGGCTCAAATTAAAACATAAATATTTGCCCGTTAGGCTGAAATTAAAATTAGCCTGCTAGGCTAAAATTAAAACATAAATATTTGCCCGCTAGACTGAAATTAAAATAAGCCCGCTAGGCTAAAATTAAAATTAGCCCACTGGGCTGAAACTAAAAATAGCCCACAGGGCTGAAATTAAAATCAGGCCACTGGGCTGAAATTAAAATCAGGCCACTGGGCTGAAATTAAAATCTGCCCACTGGGCTGAAATTAAAATTAGCCCACTGGGCTGAAATTAAAATTAGCCCACTGGGCTGAAATTAAAATTAGCCCGCTAGGCTAAAATTATAATTAGCCCGCTAGGCTAGAATTTGCCAACTAGGCTAAATTAAAACATAAATATTTGCCCGCTGGGCTGAAATTAAAAATTTGCTCGCTAGGCTTAAAGTAGACCTTATTGCTTCTTTGAACCCCCATCAGGGCTGTCAGCACTTGCCAGAAGCCAGTTACACCGAAATCAGGCGATAGGCTAATCCAGATAAGTTTTACAGACATGTAACTAGAGTTATAAAAACACGTATATATCTTTATTTAGACACAGACGTGAGAAAAGCCTTTTTCTTGAATTTGTGATCCACAACAAAAGTTTGTTTCCCCTAAAGGTTAATATGCTCTCTGAGCCCCAGGGGGCGCCGGTGAGCCAGTCTGAAATTAAAATTGGCCCGCTAGTCTGAAATTAAAATTGGCCCGCTAGTCTGAAATTAAAATTGGCCCGCTAGGCTAAAATTATAATTAGCCCACTGGGCTCAAATTAAAACATAAATATTTGCCCGTTAGGCTGAAATTAAAATTAGCCTGCTAGGCTAAAATTAAAACATAAATATTTGCCCGCTAGACTGAAATTAAAATAAGCCCGCTAGGCTAAAATTAAAATTAGCCCACTGGGCTGAAACTAAAAATAGCCCACAGGGCTGAAATTAAAATCAGGCCACTGGGCTGAAATTAAAATCTGCCCACTGGGCTGAAATTAAAATTAGGCCACTGGGCTGAAATTAAAATCTGCCCACTGGGCTCAAATCAAAATTAGCCCGCTAGGCTAAAATTATAATTAGCCCGCTAGGTTAAAATTAAAACATAAATATTTAACCGCTAGTCTGAAATTAAAATTGGCCCGCTAGGCTGAAATTAAAATTGGCCCGCTAGGCTGAAATTAAAATTGGCCCGCTAGGCTAAAATTATAATTAGCCCACTGGGCTCAAATTAAAACATAAATATTTGCCCGCTAGGCTGAAATTAAAATTAGCCTGCTAGGCTAAAATTAAAACATAAATATTTGCCCGCTAGACTGAAATTAAAATTAGCCCGCTAGGCTAAAATTAAAATTAGCCCACTGGGCTGAAACTAAAAATAGCCCACAGGGCTGAAATTAAAATCAGGCCACTGGGCTGAAATTAAAATCAGGCCACTGGGCTGAAATTAAAATCTGCCCACTGGGCTGAAATTAAAATTAGCCCACTGGGCTGAAATTAAAATTAGCCCACTGGGCTGAAATTAAAATTAGCCCGCTAGGCTAAAATTATAATTAGCCCGCTAGGCTAGAATTTGCCAACTAGGCTAAATTAAAACATAAATATTTGCCCGCTGGGCTGAAATTAAAAATTTGCTCGCTAGGCTTAAAGTAGTCCTTATTGCTTCTTTGAACCCCCATCAGGGCTGTCAGCACTTGCCAGAAGCCAGTTACACCGAAATCAGGCGATAGGCTAATCCAGATAAGTTTTACAGACATGTAACTAGAGTTATAAAAACACGTATATATCTTTATTTAGACACAGACGTGAGAAAAGCCTTTTTCTTGAATTTGTGATCCACAACAAAAGTTTGTTTCCCCTAAAGGTTAATATGCTCTCTGAGCCCCAGGGGGCGCCGGTGAGCCAGCTGATTCTTCCGGGAGGTCAGAAGTCAGTCCGGACGGCGGTGAAACAGCTGCTCACCTCACTGAAGGGTTTGGTAATGTTGGCCTCCATCTGCCAGTCCACCGTCCGCCACACCTTCAGGCTGTGGTCGTCGGCCTGGGAGGCGATATACTTCCCGACCGGGTCCCAGGTCAGACCTTTGACCAGTCCGGTGTGTCCGCGCAGGCAAGTCACCATCTCTGAGGAAACACAGGGAGACCAATGATCCAGCAGCACTGAGCAAACAGAACCTGTGGTGTCACCGCCTCGTTTGTGGAAATCTGTGCAGATTCGGTCCACTTGGTTCTAGTAGATGGCTAGTTAAGCTAAGCGTACAATGTGCGATTTTTCACTCTTTTTGGGACGATTTTCCAGTCGTGCGAGTTTTTTGATCGGGCAGACTTTCAGCCTGATTGTGCATCGTTTGGTGTACAGGGGGTAACAAGGGGCGATCAGCCTCTCGCATCCACCTCCCTATCAGGAACCATAAGGTCGGGAGAAAATCGAACAACAGGTGTTTATCTCTTTAGTCATGTACAAAAAAAACGATTTAATAACTTATTTTTTGTTGTTTTTTGAAGCGTACGGCGGTCTGACTTTAAGTTTGTTTTCTTTTGCACATATCTAAAGGGATATACCCCTATAGAGTTAGTTTAAAGTCTATTTTTTGTACAAAATTAAAGGGATAAACGCAAAACTGACGTCTTGCTTATGCATGATGACCAGACATGTTCACAAGTCATTTTTTGCAAGTCCAAGTCAAGTCTCAAGTCTTGAGAGCTCAAGTCCAAGTCAAGTCTCAAGTCTTGAGAGCTCAAGTCCAAGTCAAGTCTCAAGTCTTGAGAAGGCCTGTCGCAATAATCAATTAATCGCACAAAAAATTCTAATCACTTGATTCATTTAAAAAAGTGCAATAATTTTCGTGCTTGCTTGTTTCTCCTTGTGTTTTCATCTCCGTCACTGAGACGGTATAGCTTAAAGGTCGCTATTATATCTATGGAATTATCATTATCTTGAACTGCTAAATGAAAAATACAATTAAAAAAAGCACACGCAAAAAAAAATTTGCAGATAAATTTTGCATTTTCTTACAGTATTTACCTGACATTTGTGGTTACAACTTTTTCTAGTTTTAGCAGTAAATGTCTGCTCTTTTATTGAAAATGAGGACTGTGGAAAAAAAAAAACAATCGAAATCCTGCCGTCCACGTACTGTTGCGTCAGTGACGTCAGTGTGTTGCACAGGGAAAAATATGGTTTATGGTTTTCTTTCATTTAAATGTTAGTTTTATGCTTTGCATGTTTGGAGAGGAAGATATGATTTGTTTTTCTTTGTATTTTCTTCTTGAGCTTTGCATGTTTTGATGTTTCTTTTTTATATGATTGTTTTCCTTTATTTTAGACTTTTGAATTTTTCCTGCATGTTGGGTTGTTTTGGTTTGTTTTTCCCTTGTGACAATCCATGCGCACTGGACTGAAGTAGTTGTCTGAGGAGGCGGAGTGCATTAATTGCGCTGCGTAATGCTGCGCTCAGGTGTGAGCAAGGGCTGATTAAAGCCGACATAAAAGGAGTCTGAAGGAAAGGAGAAGGAGAACGGAATCTGCAGGTGACAGAGACGGACGCGCTGCTGGGGGAGAGGCAGGCAGGATCCGTGCGCACAGATGGCCCAGTAAGGAGTATTAGGGCAGAGGAGGAACCTCGCCTGTAAGTAGCGCTCCCCCTCGCTTAAAGCATAAACAGGCATATATCTTCCGACGGGGTTTTGGCGCGTGGATGCTGGCGTTCTCCTTGCTTCTCTTTTCAGCTGGATCGGTCTGGAAAGGGGTTTGGCACGCCAGGGAGTGGAACAGTGCTGGAGCGCCGCAGAGTCTGTGGATCAGCCAGTGGGTGCTCCAGGACGATCACTCGCACCTGAAGCAGCATAACAAGCGGAGCCCAACTTCCAGCCTGTGATTTTTAAGGAAAACTCTTGAATTTTAGGTTTTATCAGGAGAAGAAAAGGACTGTTTTATTATGCCACTTTTGCCGTGGCTTTTTGTATAAATAAAACACTTGAACTTGAGTGCTTCACGGTTTGGGTCTTTGAGTTTTTTCTTTTTTCTTTTTTTTTTTTTTTTACCCCTTCTGTGTGCGGGTAAGGCGAGCGGCGATCAGTCAAGTTAGTAAAACAAAAAACGCTTGAATAAGTGTTTTTACACTGGAATAAATTATTGTTCACACGTCGGAAATCACGAGTCTCAGTCGAGTCTGAAGTCCTTTAAATGCAAGTCTAAGTCGAGTCTGAAGTCATTAAATATACGACTTAAGTGCGACTCGAGTACGAGTCACAAACTCGAGTCCCCATCTCTGATGATGACTACAGGTATGCTGGTCTGATGGGGTATGCTCATCTGACAGAACAACGGCCTTAGCAGCAGCAGTTCGCCTATTCTGCTAAAATCAGAACTGATTCATAGATTTGTTCCTTCTGTCAGACAGCTTCAGAAACAGGTGGGGTAGGGGGAGCTAATTTCTGATGCGTCAGATTGAGCTCAAACAGGAGTTTCTTCATATTTTGGGCTGATAAAGATGAAACCTTTGAGGTTTCACTGAGCGCAGCCGTTGAACTTCTAAAATCCGCGATCAGGCGTTCGTAGTTTTTGACCCCGGTTCAGGAAACGGGTTTGATCCAGATTGTTTGCGTTGGTTTTCCTACCTGGGAACTTGCGTGCGTTCCAGATGACAATGGTGTTGTCCACGCTGCAGGAGGCCAGCCACACGTCGTGAGGAGACCACGCCACATCCATCACATCTGTAAGCACAGCAGGAGACTGAGCGCCAGAACCGGCCACCCGCCGAGAACCTGATACCCAAACGGGCCGTACCTCCGGTGTGGTTCCTCAGGATGGTCACACATCTCCACTGCTCCACGTTGGCCAGCTTGCTGCTCGACCCGAACACGGTGCTCGGACCGATCAACCTGCAGATTGGAAAAAAACGGAGCGGAATCGGGTCAGAATGGGACGCGGTTCTCCGCAGGTGGAGGGATTCAGAGCCAGTTAGTGGACCTACGCTGCTCTCTTCCACACCATCACCAGCTTGTCATCTCCTCCCGAGGCCAGGTACAGCCCGTTATTGGACCAGCGCACGCAGTTAACGCAGGCTGCAGAGGAAAACACAAACCCAGCAGTTAACGGTACAGAACCTGGGCAGGTTTATGGAAACCAAACAATCCATAAAATCCTCTCCGTCTCAAAGCTCTGATCAGAGGCTACAGGGATCATCAGAGAACAGCAGCTTATAAAAGCCCTGGTTTAAAGATAAACCCTGTTCTATGAGGTCCAACACATTTATTATCCGACACCAGAACCAGAACCGTCCACAGCAGCTCTGCAGCCAGAAACGGGCTGAAAGAAAAGCCTGGTTACCTAGGTGATTGTCCATCTGACAGAGCATTTTGGGAATATTCTCGTTCTTCTCATCTTCCTCTCGGAGGACGGGCGCCATGTTCCAGATCATCACCTTCCCAGAGTCCTCCCCTGGAAAACAAAATCTCTGTAAAGCAACGCTGCATAGCTTTGAGCCACTAGGGGCGCTAGACCTTTAGCTTCCCCAGAAGGCCACTGGCAGATCTGCACCGAGTGAAAAGATTCTGATACAGTCTCTCTCTGTTCTGGTTCTGAACCTTTTCTAACAACCAAACTATAAAATGAGAAATAAAAGTCTTTACGATTGGTGCTGATTAACCTGCAATGCCGCTCCCTCCATTTGTTAATGTTTTATTTGTTAATAAAGGTTTATTTTGTTTAAAGATTTTATCATGAGTCCTCTCATTTTTACCATTTCGGTGAAGGAAGTAAAGGCAATGTTTGCTTCATAATCAAACCCCTAAAAAGTCAGCAGCACATTTGAGGTATCAGTTAAAGTAGCGTCAGAATAATGGGTACCGAAACCGGCTTTTAAAACCCCTGAATCAGTCGATCTGTAGCAGAATTCAATTAGTGGACGGAGGGAAATGAGCAGGGATGCCGACATATTGGCATCGACACAAACAGGCCAATGTGGTTCCTTTAAAACATATCTGCCCTAACCCTAACCCGTTCCCATCCGGCTTCTGTGTTTATGTCAGTGGGCACGCAACACTGACTAATGTAGCAAAGGATTGTGGGAGTTTATCTGAAGCAAAGAGGCTACAGCCCCTAGTTACTACCTGATCGCCATCAGCACATTTGCACATCCAGATATACATCCGGGCCACCCTCGATTTTATATCGTCAAAAAGACCTAAATGACCTTTTCCTTTCCTCAGTAATAGTAAGCGTACTAAAATAGAATGTGTTAAAGTTTAATAATGTATTTCCTGAGAAAATAAATGCCTTAAAATCCTGTTTTATGACTCGTCTCTGCCTGATCTGCACCGGAAATGTGATCCTACGCCACTTCCAGGAGCTCTTCTTTGCCTTTGGATTTAAATATAAATCAATTTTTTTTTTAGTTTTATATTTTCCTTTGGTTTTAACCTAATGGTATATAGTGCATAATCTAAAGAAATAAACAATTAAAATGCAGATTAACGTGGTTTAATCATATTTTGCCAGACTGCTCTGAGCGTGTCCCATGATGACGTCAGAGAAGCAGTTTAACGAATGTAAAAAGCATAAAAACTGTCTCACAAAAGTCATATAAAACATTTTTTTTAAAGATGTGTATTAGAATTCTTTAGAGAGTTAAGGATAGAAATAACTCATTTTAGTACCGTAATTACATTATTTATGGCAACCTGGATGTATATCTGTTGGCGAATGTGCAGGATGGATCGGTAGTGACCCATTTCCACTACCCTCTGAAAACCCATCCGTGCCGAGCTCGGTTCCTTACGACCGTTTTAGGCTAGCACGGTTCCTCGCATCCTAGTGATGATCTGCTAGGTCACTATCAATGACAACAGGCCTATGTATCACTTTAGAACTAGTTTGTAGGATTCATGCTCGGTAAATATCCGTCATTGATCTAAATCTATCTTATGTATTCCTAAATATCGGTCAGTTTTTACCCCTAAAACACTTTCTGAATGGAGATCAGTGCAAATCTGAGATGAATCCTGTGTTCTGATTGGAGCGTTTTTCCTCCTCAGAGATGGAGGAGTAAACTGAGCTTGTCCTCTATTAACTCACAGCTTCATCCAAACATCCAGGTTCTAAACGTCTCACCTTGTCCACCCGTTGCAAATTTTGTCCCATCTGGGTGGATGTCGACTGAAAAGATGGGTTTGCCTAGAAAAGACAAAAGTACACATTTTAATATTTAACCCCAACAGGTTTTAAAAGCTTGAAACAGAGATGAGAGCTGGTGCAGAACACCAGGCAGGGTTCCTCCCAGCAGAAGCGCCTTCATGGATCTTTGTCCTTTCAGTTCGTCTTCGTGGAAATTTCCCAATGACTGCTGCGTGATTTTCCACAGCTTTGTCTGAGCACGCGGCGCAGCCAAAACCGGTTCCCTCTGCTCTCCAAGCAGTAAACACCCAGAGCGCTTTCTAGGATTTTCTTAGAGATCTGCTCCTGTTGAATGTGAGTCAACTCCTCCTCTGTCTCATACTGCACCTCCCCAAATCTTTCCTCATTCTTTGAACCTCGTTTACTCAGCACACAATAATGGAAGCAGCTCGGTCTGCGTTTGGTTTCCCCAAATGCTGGAAGCAAACATTCAGAATCAACTAAATAAAAAAGGAAAACAACAGCTTCATCCGTTAATGAGTGACAATAGGAGCATGTAGTTTTCCAGTATTGAGGGAGATCACTGCTTCAACCAATCACAGCGAGCCGCCCTGCCATCTGCAGTAAATACAGGGAACACCAGGTTCCTGCAGCTGGGAGTTTAAATGTTCGATGCTTTAGCTTCTAAAGCAGGGCTCACCAACTTTTTTAAGGCTGAGGGCTATATATGGGTACTGATTCATAGGACGGGCTACCAATACTGACCTATGAACTGGAGGAGTCGGCGTTCACCTGAACTTCATAGATAATAAACATATTTCTATTGTTTCTTTTCATTTTTAATTTGCTTTTAGATATTCTCATTATGAAATCCATATAAATCCTCAAATGTTCTAATTTATTGATCTGATAAAATGCTTCATAAATGCTTCAAAATAAGAGCTTCAGTAAAAAAATAACATTTCAGATTTAGTCCACTGGTGAATTGCTCGGTTTTCAAAAGATGCTGAGGGCCCCCCATGATGTCCTTGAGGGCCCCTTGGTGCCCACGGGCACCACGTTGGTGACCCCTGTTCTAAATCATCAAACACCCAAGGTCTGAGGAGTCTGTGAATGTGAACTTTAAAGCTACATGAGCCAAGTTAGTTTACAGCAGAGAAACTCACTCCAACATCCTGAAAAGGCGTTCAAAAATAAATAATGATAACTTCATTTTGTGACCAGTCGGTGCTTAATTAGCTGCACTTATCAAAATTAGTAAAAGTTCATCAGGCATACAGAGCGCCAACAAAAAAAAAAAAAAACTAATCTAAGCTTTTTTTTTTTCAGCGATTTATTGGGATTCCACTGTCACAAGAACAGAGCAATGAAATTAATTTAACCCATTCCCTTGGGGAGCAGTGGGCTGCCATATTGCTCTGGGTTTGCTGCTAATGGGTTAAATGCAGAGAGTGAATTTCCCCATTGTGGGACAATAAAGGCATTTAATAATATTTATACAATTATATCTCTACAGTAACAACTTCTTTCTTTCTATATCTGATGTATTGTGGTGGAAATGTGCTCATAACCAGCTCAGGGTTTATACAGGAATGAATAACTCAAATTCAATGCTTTTTATTGCTCTTTTAATGATCTTAGAAATAATTTTAATGCCACCAACAGTTACCCGTCGACAGGCTGCAGCCATGTCCCGAATTCCTCGTTTTCCAGACACTTTTGTTGAAATTAGCTTTTTTATCCCGCATTCTCTAGCTTTTCTCTAGCCTGGTGAGACCATCCTGATCTCGCGAGCTTTCAAGGTTTCACTCGCAGATCAGTCTGGAGACTCTCCGTTAAAGAAAATTTGGAGCCGTTCACCAAACGAACGTCCAATCAGCGTTGGCTTTGAGGCGGGTTGAGGTGTGACGCAACGAGAAGCGCGACAGTTCAGTCTAAAGAACATGGCGGCTTCAGCCGATGAAACTAGCGTTAGCGTGGCTATCGAGCAAGTTTCATCGGAATTACAGAGTATTTCTTCACTGAAAGAAGAGCAAAACACTGCTCTGGAGGCTTTTCTCAGAGGAAAAGATGTTTTTGCTCTTCTCCCGACTGGTTTCAGCAAGAGTTTGATCTATCAATTGGCTCCTCTTCGTCGTCGCTCTGTTAGTACGTCATATGCTTCGTCTATCACCAACATAGGCCAATCAGCTAACCAGTATTTTCGCCCCTTCCCAAAATTACTTCAACGGAAGGTTTCCAGATGGATATGCGGAGCAAATCCATCTGGCGGAGTCGGGTTCGCTTTTCTCAGACTCAAACTTCTTTTCTGAACATACAGCTTTGCGATCAACCGGAAGCAGTTCCACGCAAATATATCGTAATGAAATCGTTTTTTTTAATAAAGCATTTTAAATGCCACAATAAACAGCCAATTAAGGCCTTAATTTAAAAAAATTATAATTCAATGATTTTTTAATGACCCGCAGCTGCTACATTCATATTCATCCACCAATTCAAACCAAGTAAACAGAGAATCACAGGAAAGTGGATTCAGCAACAAACCAGGGCTGCAGATTACCAGTATAACCAGTCTGTGAATTGTTATTAGGGCAGCTCAGTGGGTAGCACTGGGTTCGATTCCCAGCCCGGATCTTTCTGCATGGAGTCTGCATGTTCTCCATGAGCATGCGTGGGTTCTCTCCGGGTACTCCAGCTTCCTCCCACAGTCCAAAAACCTGAATGTTCACTGGTTAATCTAAATTCTCCTTGGGTGTGAGTGTGTGCATGAATGGATGTTTGTTTCTGTGTTTCCCTGTGATGGACTGGTGACCTGTCCAGTGTGGATCCCGCCTCTCGCAGTAGATAGGCACCAGCACCCATCGCCACCCCGTTTTACAGATGAATGAATTGTTATTGTTAACTAAAGTGATGTTTCCATCACTCTGAGTGTCAGACCCTTCATCTAATGCAGAGGAGGGCAACTCCAGTCCTTCAGGGCCGATTTCCTGCAAAATTAGATTCAACACACCTGAATCAAATGGTTGAATTGCCTCCCCAGTATGCAATCAATTTCTCCAGAGTCCTTTTCCTTAGCTATTTAATTGCTTTAAGTCAAGGACGTATCTAAAAGTTGCAGGATTCAGGCCCTCCAGGACTGGAGTTGCCCATCCCTGATCTAATGCATCAGGTTTAAGCTCCAGTTTAACCAGTATTCACAGTCGATGCATGGCATCCATCTGACACATCAGATCCAGGATATGACCTGAAAGCAGCGCTTTAAGACCTAAACATCACTGCTTCTCAGGGCGCTCATCTGGGATTGGAAAAAAAGAAATCAAATAATAAAGATAATTTAAAAATCCAAAACAATGTAGCTCATAGAAGTTAAAATTCCAACAATAAATAAAACCTCTCAACCTGTGGTGCAGCAATTGGTGCTTTCCTACATGTTAAATAACCTGTGGATGTTATAAATATCAGTTGTGACTGAGGTGGATCCTGTCAGACAGCAGGAGTTTAATGCTCAGTATGAACCTGATCCCTGCAGTTCAGGCCGTTTCCTCAGCGGGTAACTTTCCAAAGTAACACCAGCTGGAAGCTCCTCCGGCTCCCCGCCTAAAGCCTCAGAAATCAGCACAAAATCCACTAAAAGCGCCAAAAACATTTCATCAAATGTCAGTTGGACAAATGAAGTCTGGATTCGGCTCATTATTTTCGGTGGGTTTAGCATCGGGGCTAGTCGGGGGGCTAACCAGCTAGCTTGTTAGCTAATTTAAATGCATTAAATCCCAGAGAATAAACCCCTAAAGTGGAATATATGTGGTGTTTTTATGCAGAGTTAGGCGGTGTTTGGGAACCAGATCCACGGGGGAACCAGTGAGGACCACCATGCTTCTTCAACTATCCTCCCTCCCTGCCTTGCCGACAACAAAAGCCCAACTTGGTCCAACAGATTCCTGCACAAGCAGCTTACCGTTGTGGCTCACCCAGCTCGGCTTCAGCAGCTTCATCTTCACCGGGACTTTTTTATGGATTTATTTCCGTCTAGAAAAAGGGGGCAAAGCCCGCCGGGCGACCAGTTCAGGCGGTTAACCTCACGCCGACCGCCCTCCCTTTGTCTCAAACTCCGTCCGATACTTGGCTGCTTCTGGGGCTCAACTCCATCCCTGTCCGCAGCGCGGCAGGCAGCATCCCCGGCAATCAGCGCCGAGCAGCGGGTAGGCTGACGGCCAGCGGCGGCGGAACATAAACCGGGTGACACCAACAGGCGCTTCCGGTAGATTTAACCGCGCACCGGAAACAGCTGCTTCTTATAATCCAAATTTAAAACATTTCAAGGAAACAGCATAAATATACGTTTAAATGTTATGTTTCTAAGATTGTTTTATAGTTGTTTCTTTTAAATATCTAAAAACCAGCAATGAAACCAGAACAACAAATTTGGCAGCTAATGATACGACTTTTATTTTGAAATATTAAACTGGCGGAAATTCAGAAACTCAAACAATTAGATAAGATTTAATTTGATTAAGACTTATTTTGTTTAGAAGGGGCACAAAAGCATAAAAATAATTATTTTATCTGCTTATTTTTTTTAAATCTCGATTTGTTGAATATATATATATATATATATATATATATATATATATATATATATATGTATATATATAATTTTTATTTTTTCCAAAAAATTAAAATTGTCTTCTTAATTGTCTAAAATTACTGTATATATGTATAGGTATATATAAATATATACAGGTACTAGTGGTTCCTAGAATTTCTAAAAGTAGAATGGGAGGCAGATCTTTTAGTTATCAGGCTCCTCTCCTGTGGAACCAACTACCAGTTTTAGTCCGTGAGGCAGACACCCTGTCTACTTTTAAGGCTAGGCTTAAAACTTTCCTTTTTGATAAAGCTTATAGTAAAAACAAAGTGACGTGTGCTTAGTCGGTGGGTAAGTAGAGAGGTAGGCAGAGGCAGAGCGTTATCTACCCAATACAGATGGGGAGAATTGAAGTTCTGTTGAAAGCTGTCTTGGTTTCCCTGGGTCTGTTGATTCGAGTGCAGGTCACTTAGATGGAGTGAAATAAAGAATCTTGACAATGAAGCTTCAATTCGCCTTTTGCAAAAGGGAGAGCAGCAGCAGCAGCACACATCTGCGAACAGCATCTCTGCCCACAGGCTCTTTTTATTATCTTCATCAAGGAGAATTTTAGTTTCACACAGACAGTCCCACAGAGTGATCATACTCCCTACATTCCTATCTCCATGTATGGAGTTGTTTCCTGTTTTTCTGCTTCTACAAATTCAGCTCTTTCTGTGTGTGTCCGAGCAAAGTCACTCTCAGCCTTCCACCTGCACATGTTTTGTACACTCTGTTCTGTAAATCTGCCCTGATGCATATCAACAATAAGTTTTGCTGCAGCTTTAACTTAGCTCTTTACTTCTTTTAGCCGAAACATGTATATATATGTATATATATATCCTCAGTCCAGGTAGAAGTTTCTCCTTGGATCTACATTATACCTCATCCAAAATACTTAAGTCATGCTGTGCTATTTCAGCATTTGTGCTGCTATAGGCTTAGACTGCTGGAGGACATAGGGACCCCTTTTTTCATCATTCTGCTTCATTCTATCTCTATTCTCCCACTCTGCCGAATCTATTAGTTCAATCTCTAACGTTCTGCTCTCTCTGCTTTTCCTCATAGTAGCTTCATCTGGTCTGTTCCTGTTTGGCTGTGACTCCATCCTGGAGAGAAATATCAGCTGTGCTGCTGCCATCAACACCTTTGTTTCTAGATGTTGGAGCTTTGCCTGTTTTCCAGTGTAGTCCTGTTTCTCTGACTGTGATTAACTGGATGTGCTCTCTTCATCCTCTGACATGGGAGCTGGCTCGGAGCTCGTCTGCCTGGCTGTGTGTTTCCTGGACGGGGCCGCCTGTGGAGCTGGTTGACAGTTCCCTTTTGTATCTATGCTTCTTTTTCTATGTCTGCTTCTGTCTCCTTGAACCCCAGTGGGCCTCAGCAGATGGCCGCTCACACTGAGCCTGGTTCTGCTGGAGGTTTCTTCCTGTTCAAAGGGAGTTTTTCCTCTCCACTGTCGCTACAAGCATGCTTAGTGTGAGGGATTGCTGAAGAGTCAATGAGTCGATGCAATCAGCTGGTTTTCCTTAGATAGAAACTTTGAATCAATCTGACTGGATGATCTGGTGAACTGGAAAGTGACCTGAGATGACGTGTTGTTATTGGCGCTATAGAAATAAACTGAATAGAATTTGTATATTACTATATGCAGCAGAGCTTTACAATAAATTGCCCACTGATAATGAAAAGTTGCTTTTATTTTTTATGCTCTATTAAACTTCTACTTGATTCTATCACTTTTATTATAGAATAAGAAACCGCTCTTGATAATGACCCATAGTGTTAAAGGTTTTATGTAGTCTTGATATGGGGGTGTAAAACAGATCATTGCATTTAGAAAGGTTGAACATCTAATTAAAGTCAAATTTATCTTGGCATAATCAGCGTTAATCGTACTCAAAATAGTCGGCAAACACAAATGAGGCTAGTAAAAATGCTTAGTGGCTGGTAACCTTGGAAACCAGCTGCCACGGTGGCTGATGGGCCAAAAAGATCACGTCAAGCCGTTTCTTACAGAAGAAAAGAGATTGGTCCCCTGCAGGAACTTAAAAAAATAAGTAAATTAAAATGTAGATTTTAGGTTATCTGATTGTTTCATTTAGCGGCATTTAACCTTTTTTACATTTGATGTACGAGTTGAACTTTTTTCCCCGTTTTATTCCACTGTTTGATTTAAAAAGGTATTAATTTTGCACCTCCACTCAACATTTGATGGGAAAATATATTTGATTCAAAACAGTTTTGAATATTTTGATAAATTCTTGTTACAAAATAAATTAGATGTGAAACAGATGGAACTCTTCTTCAAATAAAGAGCTAGTACAAAGATGGAGCCAAAACTCAAAGTGTTGATCGATGCTTCTGTTAAACAGATTTATTAAACTCAGTTTAAACAACCAGAGAGACAAACCTTACAACCTCTAAAGAGACAAAGTCACATGTGTACCGGTCATCCATCTTTAAAAGATTTCATTTACAAAACCATGACAATAAACTGATTAAAAAAATATAAAAAGACATGCAGCTCTTAGAGTTTACAGCTGTCAGTTTCTTGTTACAAAGAATAAAAATGCAAAGAAAACAGGAACTCCATCAGATCATGATGCGTTCACTTCTCACCCCAATGATAGAAAAACCCTCTGCAGCAGACCTGATTAAAGAAAAAAACAAAAATACAGCAACATGCATTAAACCAAGCACAGCACAGGAAGTCCTTATTGACCAACTTTAGCACCACGGAACATCATTTCACTTTAAAAACAGCAGATAAATGAAAGCAGCAACTCCTTCCTTCTGTTGGCATTCAGTTTAATCGCATCTTACTATAAGATGGAAAATGTTACAGCTTTCTGCTCCAAAGAATTCCAACATTTCCAACAAATGCCGTGGTAACAGGTGGTTTTTGGCTTTGTAGACACATCCCACTTGATTTATTTATTGGAAAAGACAAAATCATTACTAAAAATGTCTCGCAACTTAGTCGAAATGAAAAATAATGTTAATTTAATATTTGAAGCTCTAACAAATTGGTCAAAAACCGGACATTTACCAACCAATCCACCAGCACCCGCTGTGAGGTCTAACATTTCACAAAGTCATCTAAAAAATTCCAAACATAAAAAATAAATGACAAATTTATTATTAGATTTATTCTACCAACTAAAAGAAGAGAACTAAATTGGTAGAAATGACAAAAACTTAGCATAAATGGCCACAAGAGATTATTGTAGACAGAAAAAGCCGCAGAGGATGAGAAAATGCTGAGTCAGCGTTTGCTAGCAGACGGTGGCTGTCTTTTTGAAGACATGACTCAGCTTTCATCTCAGGAGCTTTAAAAGACTGAGGTCAATAATTATGTTTGCAGAGTTTTATTAAATATAGAATAACTAAGTTTCAGCTGTGAGTAAAAAATTTAGAGATTAAATCTACTGTGAGTGAATTAAAGTTTTCTGATTCTACACTGACAAAACTGTAAAAAAAAAAAAAAAAAAAAAAAACATTTTATCCATAAATTGTGCATGAAATAAAACTAATGTAATGAAATTGGTTTGATGGATAAAGTTTTTAAATATTTAAGAGTCAATATCTTTCTTATGTGACATCATATGGTTCTGCTGTTCCTTCCTGTTCAAAGGGAGTTTTTACTCTCCACTGTCGCTACAAGCATGCTTAGTGTGAGGGATTGCTGAAGAGTCATTAAGACTGGTTTTCCTTAGATAGAAAACTTTGAACCAATCTGACTAGATGATCTGGTGAACTGGAAAGTGACCTGAGGGGACAGGATGGAAATTGGAGCTATAGAAATAGACTGAATAGAATCATGACAGCCTAGGCTGAACATTTTGTGGTAAATAAATCATAAACTTCGCTGGGATTATTTAAAAATATGTTTAAACACCATGGTAGGCTGGTAAATCCAACCGTTTGAGACAACAGTGTTACTAATGACGAATCAGTCTGGAGCTTTCTAGCTGTATGGAAACTTTCAAATAATTTCATGTTTTCAGGTTTTATCAGAGAGGATTTTCTTCACGCTGTGGTTAAAACAGCAAACTGAACATCCTGACAGCAAAACAAACAGCAGCATAAAAAGGTTCAAGTCACTCAAACGTTTGCATTCTGAAAGGAAAAGTCTGCTCATATCCAGAAAGTTGAACTTAGGACTTTGAATCTCCTAATTATGTCAGATATTTTTGCATTTTTAACCTTCTGGGGGCAGTTACTAAAGGAAAAGTCCTTACATTATTATTTGTAATTGTAATTATTTTTATTGGTTTATGTATGTACTTTTTGAAATCTTAATTTGAATTAATTTAAATCACTTTTTTTTTTTGTTCTATATACTTGTGTGCAATGATGTTGACCGGCTTTTCATTATGCAAACAGTGTAACGCTTGTCAACATGTGTTTGGATGTTCTTACTGGAAATTAATAAAAACATTGTTCAAAAAAAAAAAGGAAAAGTCCAGTAATATTCAGAATTCAAACTTCTGAAAGTTCTTTAAATATGAAACTATTCCATCCTGTTCAATAAATGATAATTATTAATAGTAATTTGAATATGAATGTGCTTTACTGGAGGCATCCATGTTTGTCAAAGAGTAAAGTGGGCATTGTCAGTTTCACTATAGCTCTGGGCTCTGGTGAATTTCAATGGTGAAGTCCTCTGGAAATCTTCAATAATTGTTGTTGATTGCAGATGTGTCTAGTAGTTCCGATTGATTTAGCTTGTAAAGCGGGGAGAATGGCGCTAGGCTTACCGCACCGTGACATCACTGCTGGAAGATGGCAGGAGGGAGGGAGTTACTATATTTGGGCAAAAATGGCCGCTCCCAGACTCAGTGATTGCCACGAACATTGTCGTTTTATTTTTTACGGATTAACGCTAAATTCATTAAATTACCGCAACTTATTCATACTGACCGGACTTTTCCCTTAATAAAGTCCTGATGGTTTCATTTAAACTGACAGCAGAACTCGCTCAACATCTGGAACCTTTTTATAAGGAATAAATTATGGCAGAAGCTGCCTCTTTTTGATTTAAGACACTTAAAAAAATGTCTATTTGTTTTTTTTGGGGTTTTTGTCCCAGTGAAGCTTTTGCAGCACTATAGTAGTTTAAGGAAGACGTGTTTTTCTGTCAGTTTAGTTCCCTTCTTGTTGCAAACAAAGAACAGCTTTTGTAAATAAAAAAAAAATGGAAAAAATGCAAGTTTTGAAAACAAAAACAAATATGCAATCAGAAAAGAAACTTTGAAAAGTTTTAAGAGTAACTTTGCTCTTTTTCTCATATGTAATTTTTGCAGATTTTTCTGTTTTGTTTCAGATTGGATTTTCATATATTGTGGTCTTTTCAAATCATTATTTATTTATCTTATTTTTTTTTACAGATTTTTATAGTTTCAAAATTTATTTCTCCAGTTTTCTATATTTTTATAAATTGTATTCCTCGTTTTCCACATCACATTCTCCTCACTCTAAGCCAATAAAGATGTGCTAAAGCTCATCTGACCAATAGAAACGTCTCCTCGCCTCAGGGGAAAGCCCGCCCCCTAGAGGTGATCTGGGAAATGCAGTTTGAAAAGAATTCAACTGATAAAACTAAATCTGAAAAAAAAAAAATAATAATAATAAAATGTAAACATGTAAAACATGTAAAGAAAATAAATAAAAACTAGAAATCTGAGAAAACAGCAGAGTGACTCTTTAAACCCGTTTTTGATTTAAACATTTTAAAACTTTCTAGATTTTTAATTTACAAAATGCCTTTTTTTTTTGCAACATTAATGGATCAAATTTCCCTCCATACATTTTTAGATCTAAGCTGGGCCCGCTGGACGCTCTGTGGCCTGCAGGGAGCAGTGAAGAGCAAAGTATCCAGGTGTCAGTCAATGAAGGATTAGGTTATTTTTCAACATGTCAAAAAGTCCAACCAATGATTAATTAATATCATCGTTGGCAGTTTAGTCGCACCTCACTGATAAAATTCAGCTCAATGGCACAAAATAAACAGTTTTCATAAAACAAACTAATAAATCACTTAAAATCTTTTGTTACGGTTATAAAAGCAAACATGGAAGCTGCTTAAATCAGCTTCCTTTTTTTCTCTAATGCCCACTTTAACAGTTTGTTTAGGTTGACGATGTCCATCCCTGCTTGGCACGCCGTCACAGACCCGACGTCCCTCTGAAAATGGCTTCGATCTGCTCCAGCGTCTTGCCTTTGGTCTCTGGGACCAGGATGACGGTGAAGATGATGTTGAGGAAGCACATGCAGGAGAAGAGCCAGAAGGTCCCGGCGCTGGTCAGGAGGTTCTGCAGGGAGAGAAGCAGCATGAGTGACGCTCTTGATGGCGTGGCGGGGGGCTGATTTCTCCTTAAAGACCTACCATCATGTCCTGGAAGGATTTTGTGACTATGAAAGCCATCCCCCAGTTGCTGAGCACCACAGCAGCTCCAGCGAAGCCCCTCACTCTAATGGGAATGACCTCCGACATGATCAGCCACGGGATGGGACCCCAGCCGATGGCGAAACCTGAACAGCGGCAGTTCGGTTTTCAGGACAAACAGAGAAATTAGTTTTTAAAGAATCTTCAATAATATGTTTTTTAACCTATAATCGTTTTGCAATAAGCTTCCTGAAAGGCAGCGATGAAAACGCCGCTAGTGATGGGTCCATTAACCCCGATGCTTGGAGCCCATAGAGCAACACGCTGTATCGGTGCGCGTGTCGTTTCTAGAAAGACTATAAACTGTGTTTCTGTAAACATGATTAATCTGCTAAAAAAATAATGTCTTAAAATAATGTTTTAAGTATAAATATTGATCCATTGGTTACTCTTTACTGACTGGACTTTTCCTTTAAAGTCGTAGGGAAGCGGCTGTTGCATTTCTGAATTCTCCCGAGTGGTGCCCGACTTTACACGAGTGAATAAAGTGAATGTGATTGGTCGATTATCAAGGGGGTGGGATCGTTGTAGCGGAAGGTTTGTAAGCCTATTTGGTTGTGGCCGGTTTTTCTGAAGCATCTTGCTAACCAGTTAGCAACTTAGTGCTAGCAGGTTCCCAATGGGAAATTCCATTGGGACCAAGTAGCACTAAATTGGTGACTTAGAAACGACGCTGTCAAGGAACGCTATGGACAGCGGAAACATGCAAGAGGAGGAGAGTTTAGTGTCGGAGGTCGTGGATGAGTCTCCTCCGTCATCCATCTTTTATTTAGAGGAGGAAAGTGGGGACGAAGATGTTGTGGAAGAGGACGCCAGGGCGGCAGAAGCTTGGTTTGGTGTAGAAGGCTTCCAGCCGTACATGTTTGAGCCCTTGCCTCGCAACGCTGCCAGTTCTGTTAGCTCTACGCCTGCCGAAGACACAGACGTCCATCCCCGTGAACACTGGGACGCAACTCAATGGGAAAGGAAAGGATTCTGGTTTCAACCGTTGCGTATATTAGCTGCGACATATGAATCAAGATGCTATGACCGAAAACATTTGATTGACAGATGACCGTTGATATATGATTGGCTGAATTTAGGTGTTCAGGCTGACGTAGAACTAACTGGCCTGCAGAAGATCACTAAAAAAAAAAAAAAAAAAAAAACAGATTTAAGACAGGATTTCTTTTTTTATTTTATTTAGAAATTTACAAACCTTTTCTGATAAAAAGTACATTTATATCCATGTTTAAGCCAGAATGATTTGACATTTAAATATGACTTCCCTACGACTTTAAATGTCCAGCAGGTGTCAGTATTCTGCGAGACAGTATCAATGCAGCATTAACACAGTTTAGCAATGTGTCCAAATGCTTCAAGATGCATCATTAACCCATAACTACCCACCGGCGATGAAGATGGCCATGCTGGCCAGGGCCAGCCAGGTCAGGTCCGGGTGGGGTTCCGCTGCCGTCGGACTCACTGAGGCGGCGCCGGGAACTTTGGCTACCAAGTAGAAGTAAACTCCAAACGCCGTGGTGCTGATCATCATGAGAACCCCTGGATTCAGGGAGATAACAGAGACACAGTGTTAAATGGCCGGCTGGAAAAATCAGGATTAGACCACATTTACACACAGCTGAGTATTTAAAGAAACTAATATTTCAAGAATAATATGGTGCACACCACATCGTTTTAATAAAACATAACCATAAATACGCCGTCGATCGCCATAATAAACTGTATTATGGCGCTCACATGACTTTAAGGATTTTCTGGCACATAATGTGACGGTTAAGAAGCTAAAACGCCGTTTATCCCTGTTGTCAAGGCAGCACATAACCGGCGTCATCCGAAATCTCCACTTTGGTTTTAGAAATAATCATTTTCTGTCATAAAAACTGGGTTTTTGGTGTAAACGAGAGGCCAAACCACAGGAAAATATCTGGGTTTTCCCTTCCTGTAAACGCGGCCTAAGAGCAGAAAATATAAATGAAGCAATGGTTTAAAAATCAAGAAACTGGATTTAGATCTGGTTTAATAGAATACACCCAGAAAATCTTCTGTTTATATCAAATATCACAGAAAAACCAGACGGCTGTGATCTGGGATTCCTCCAGCTGCATCAAGGTCGTTTATCTGCAGCTGAAAGGACAGAAAGGAAACCTTTCTAAACCTGAATCTGGTCCAAAGGTGGCGTTCAACCAGGGAGCATGGAGATGCAACAGGAGAACCCGCATAAATACTGAGGAAGGTGTGGAGAATGACATGAATTCGGTGTGATAATTAGAAAAACGAGCAGCTGAGGCAAGAGGTCAGCAGGGAGGCTTAAGGAAGGATCCTAAATAATATAAAGATACTGAATTAAGGAAACGACGAACCAACGGGCAAAAATAAAGACTGAACAGAGAGAAATAATCAAAACAAAAGAACAGAAAATATAAGAAACTGAAAACAGAAAGTTGAACTAAAATGGCGCGGAGAAGATAGATATAAATAAAAAACCAGGAAATAAAAATAAAAAGGAAATAACTTGAAAGTGACAGTGTCTGGTTTGGGATAAAGTTAGTCGCCTTTAAAAAGCTGATCTTTGTGTCCAGTGGAGGATTTAAACCCACATGTTCTGCCTCAGGGGCGGATTTAGGATATTTGGGGCCCTAGGCAAAGACGGGCAGGTTAATAGAATAGACATCCATTCTCTGTTCTAGGTTGTGTCCCTCTCCTCTTGTCCCTTTTCTTCTTGTTTTCCTCTCTATGTTTTGTACTCAGCTGACTTTTCATGCTGTCTCTAAAGGAATGAAAGATTTTTTCCAAGCACTAAGCTCACTTAGCTGATTGCTCCTTCCTGTGTTTCCAAAAAGGCCAAAGTAAATAACCCAGTCCTTCTTTTCACTGTAGACAAGCCATGATCTGCTTATCTGTTCTCCATTTTTCATTTGGATGAAATAATAGCTGCATGAATCATGACAGCAGACAAGATAGAGGAGAGCAGGAGGCGGGGTTACCAATCTACTCGCTCTGGAGAGCAGAGTTCGCTGCTTTTAGATGTTGTCTCCAAAGTCTCCAGTAGCAGAAGAAAGTCTCTAGATTTGGCGCTAGACGCTTTTTTGAAATCAAAGTGCTAGAGGGGTCTGAAAAGTGGCTAAATATAGCGACTAAAGCGCTAAGTTGGCAACACTGCTCTTTGCATGGTTTGTTTTCAAATGGTTTGCTGCTGTCTGTTTGGACCTTTCTGAACATGTGCAGCAAATGGACTGATCCAATATGGTGGACACTGAAGGGGGGGGGGGCTGAGACACACTTAATATTATCAGCGTTCTGATGGCATTTTAGACAAAGGATTTAATGTGCAGAAATAAGGAATAGCTGTATTAACTATACATAGTATTTCCTAATCGTGCATCCCACCTGTTCTGCCTGCAAGAACAACAATTTTCCAGTAACATCCAGTAACCCCCCCCCCCAGAGAAAAGGCCTGGTTCTGTTTAAAAGCCTCAGGACACTTTGGAAGGACAGAGGCATCATTCAAGAGTTTAAAGAAGGGACCAAAAACTTTATTAAGGGGAAAAATACAGACGGACGCAGCAGCTTATTAACCGGTTCAAATGCAGAAGAGGAATGAAATGAGACGGGTTAAATACCGTCATCATTAAGCAGTCATTCATGTGAGGAGTGAGCGTACCTGAGATGATGAGGAGAACTTTCCTGCCGGCCCGGTCCATGATCACAGCTGCTATTGCTGTGAAGATGACCTGAATCAGAGCGACGATAACCGAGGCCAGGTCGCTCTCCTGGAAAAGAACGGATCAGTGAGAGGGAGGATCTGCTGCTGGTTTGGGATCAGTTTCTACACCAAACTGTCTCTCACAGCTTTCTGCTTTATCTACACTCAGAATCCAGGTCGTCCGCGTGTGTCGCAGATATGACCCCGCCACCCCACCCACACTCCGCCCCCATTACCTCAGTACCGCTAGCTCAAGTGGTAAGTATTGCTGCCAGAGTTAATCAAACATATAATGATGTTCTGTTTTTTTAAACAGTATATTGTAAAAATCTACTTAGCCCTTCATGTTTTGGGAAGATTCTCTTGACAGAAGAGAAACTTTATGTTTTTGGGAAAATGGCCGCCTATCAATTTATTGTTAAGAGAAATCCACTTTGGATTGATTCATTGATCGGATCAGGGGAGTGGTGGCCTAGTGGTTAGAGAAGAGAGCCTGTGCTCTGAGAAGGTTGCAAATACCCGGTTCAATCCCCACGGCCGCCACTCTGGGTCCCTGAGCAAGACCCTTAAGCCCCGCACTGCTCCCCAAGGGGACTGGTCAAATGCAGAGAACGAATTTCCCCATTGTGGGAAATTAAATGGATTTACAATAATTGCATCCCTTGTGTAAAAACTGTAGAACGCATCACTTCAAGTTCTGTGACCCATTTAATCTGTTCTTCTGTAGTGACAGGTGGTTCAGCTAGAAGCTCCAAGGTTTCTGGGGGTTTTTGTTCTTAATTTTCTGCAGAGAACTGGGAGCAAAACTCCTGATGAAAAACCAGGAAATGTTGCAACTGAAAAAACTTCTGATTAACTTCTGATAAAAAACAATCCAACATCTTGTCATGTGTCGGCGGCGGTGATGCAGCGCCGGGAGTGCCGTTACCTCAAAGTGTGCCTGTTCGAATATGTTCTCGGCGTAGAACATGATGGCGTTGATCCCAGTCATCTGCTGAAACACCATCAGCAGGACGCCGATCACCAGCGGTTTGAAGACGCCCGGATCCTTCAGGTCGGACAGCCGGAAAGTGGAGCCCTGAAGGAAAACATCCCATCATTAAAAATCGAACGCAAAGCAGCAGGAAGTGAGTGTGAGCAGCCATCTTTGAAGCAGCTTAGCACAGCGAGCAGGTGGAGGAGCTGAAATCAGCCTTTTTTACCTGTTCTTCGGACGCCTCCTCGATTCGAGCGCACTCCCACTCAACAGGAGCATCCGGCCCTCGCAGGAAGCGTAACGCCTCCTCTGCCTCCCGCCGCTTCCCTCTGGACAGCAGGAACCGCGGCGTCTCCGGCATGAAACACATGGCGACCATCATGAGGGACGGCGGCAGCGAGCAGCAGATGGCCAGCCAGCGCCAGTCTATGAACAGACCTGCAGAGCCGAGCCACGCAGAGCATCAGATTAAAGTCATAACAACCAGAATCTGCCGTAAAACTCCTGCATCAGTAGATCTCTGCTTTATTCCTCTGCTTCATTTAAACAGAAAATACAGCCGGGCGTCACTAGAAACACCAAAAATCCAGATTCCTTCAAAAATGTAAAAGTTTCTGATGAAGTTTTTAATTTTTTTTGGTCTTGAAATTCAACTTAACTTCCATAAAACCCTTCCTCAGCTGAGCCTCCTGTATCTCAGCAGCAAGTCGGTGTTGGTCCAGAGCAGAAGAAGCAGGTCAACTGAACAACCAGAGGATAAACTTTAGCTTTACCGACTGATCGGCTGCCATTTTTAAAGGTAAAGTCATTTTCAGAATTGAAACTTCTGAATTTACTTTAAATATAAAATTATTCCTACAGTCTAACCAACGCAGACGCTCGGTCTGCCCTGATGAAGATTCACCGCTGGATGATTGAACCTGAAGGTCAAACTGAAAGCATTACCTCTTTTTTGACCAATTGGAAGCTATTAAGCCATTGAAATGTTAGGTTTAATCAGATTATCCTTTTTCAATCAGAGAAATGAACACATCAGTCTTGATTCCAACAGATTCCAAAACGCATCCTGGTCTCCAAACTTCTGTTTTCTTTTATTACAACAAAAAGTGAGGGCAGCATCTAAGGCCGCAGCGTGGTCCGATTTTGTGATTGGTGGCCGATTAAAAGAAACAAGGCGAGCAAGACGGAGCGCCTCGGAGCGAAAAGCTTTTAAAGGAGAAGTCTGCTCATATTCAGAATTCAACTTTTCAACTATTCAAGTTCAATAAATGATCAGTGTTTTTAATTCAGAGTAATTTTCATGTGAATGTGCTTTACTGGCAACCTGACTCCGCCAGATGGATTTACTCCGCATACCCATCTGGAAACCTTCCGTTGAAGTAATTTTGGGAAGGGGCGAAAATACTGGTTAGCTGATTGGCCTATGTTGGTGATGGACGGGCCAAATAAACCAATCAGATCAACGAAGCATATGATGTACTAACAGCCAGGCTACGGTTGCCAAAACCAGTCGGGAGAAGAGCAAAAACGTCTTTTCCTCTAGAAAAGCCTCCAGAGCAGTGTTTTGCTCTTCTTTCAGTGAAGAAATACTCTGTAATTCCCATAGAACTTGCTGGATAGCCACGCTAACGCTAGTTTCATCGGCTGAAGCCGCCATGTTCTTTAGACTGAACTGTCGCGCTTCTCGTTGCGTCACACCTCAACCCGCCTCAAAGCCAACGCTGATTGGACGTTCGTTTGGTGAACGGCTCCAAATTTTCTTTAACGGAGAGTCTCCAGACTGATCTGCGAGTGAAACCTTGAAAGCTCGCGAGATCAGGATGGTCTCACGAGGCTACTTTACTGGAGGCATCCATGTTTGTCAAAGAACACTACTGCCACCTACTGGTTAGTGACATTGTCACGGTGCGGTATCGGCTGTTGATCAAGTCCCAGTGCTGTATCTGGTGTTTGTCACAACGCGCTATTATCCAAGTCATCTTGAAAACATTCTTCTTCCAAATGTTGGCTACATATTACGGGTTTTTTCTCTGGCCAGAAGTTCGATGGCAAATCCTCCCTCTTCAAGTTGGCGATCCAACGACCAACCCGTCTGTGGAGGATCAGGAATCAGAAAGGTGGAATAACTCTTTTTTCCACTTTTACCCGATGTATTCCAGCATCCAGCTGCCATGCACGTGGGCATTGTCAGTTTCACTATAGCTCTGGTGAATTTCAATGGTGAAGTCCTCTGGAAATCTTCAATAATTGTTGTTGATTGCAGATGTGTCTAGTAGTTCCCATTGATTTAGCTTGGAAAGCGGGGAGAATGGCGCTAGGCTTACCGCACCGTGACGTCACTGCTGGAAGATGGCAGGAGGGAGGGGCTACTATATTTGGGCAAAAGTAGCTGGTGTTGTGTTAGATCAGCATACCTATAGTCAATAAATGTTTATCCCTTTTTTGTTTATCGCGGAAAATAGACTTTAAGCTGCCTCGACAGAAGAGTATCCCTTTAGTAATGTAAAAAAAAACAAAAACAATTTATTGACTTACTTCTTTGTGTTTTTTGAAGCGTGTGGCGATCTGACCTTAAACAGTTTTTTTGTACATGACTAAAGGGAAACACGCCCGTTGTTGTAAAAATCTAAAGGGCTAACAGGGATTAGCATACACGTATGCAAATCTGACATACTGTGCATGCGTACCGATTCCCGGATTCAGTGATCGCGATTAAAACATTTTACTGATTAACACTAAATTCATTAAATCACCGCAAACTAATTAGTTTTAGGTATAAATAAAGATCCATTGATTAGTCCTTGCTGACCGGAGTTCTCCTTTAAGGCCGGTTCAGGATAAGAGCTCTGCTGAAAGAAAAACCTCCCAGCCTCTAATTCCTGACCTTTTCTCAGGTTATTGAGTCAAAGCTTTTATTTTGGGCTGAAGAACGTCTTCTGCTGGGCTAGCTTTGCCAGATGTAGCTGCGCAGCTAATGCGGTTACTTCAATCTAGAGGAAGAATGTCAGGAGAAAAAAAACATCCAGAGAAACGGAGATGAGACAAAAGGTCCCTTTCATTAACAGTTTTCCTTCCCAGGCACAGATTTAAAACATTTACAGGAATGTTTTCCTGAATTAAATCAGTAAAAACCTTCAAGCCTGGAAGGAGAATCTCTGAACATCAAGGAGGGAAGTTCTTCTTCCACCATTTCTCTGAAAGAACAACGTCTCCATCTAACTTAGTCTTATAACCTCTTATCTGCTGGTCATCCAGGTCATAGTCATCCAAAAAAAGAAAATTAAAAAAAATCTGCTGGACTTTGTTTCCAAGTTTGAAGACGTTTCTCTTCCATCCAGGAAGCTTTTTTTTAGCGTTTAGTTCCAGGTTTTATCCAGCAGCCCAACAAAGCCTGGTTTTAGTTTAGAAAACATGCAAATAGAAACGGATGAATGGGTCCCCCCCTTTGGTCATTTGGCTTCTTTGTTAGCCTGCAATGCCCCATACCTGTCTATGTCTCTGAAAGGGTGGGTCATTAGAGGGAATTGTTGGCCTGGCTGAATAGGAGAGGTCTTCTGTTCCCCTGTAACGGGGTTTGGAATGTGATGATAGCGGGAAGGAATCAACTCTATCCTCATCCTGCTGTTCTCCCTCACCCTGCTGTTCTCCCTCACCCTGCTGTTCTCCCTCACCCTGCTGTTCTCCCTCACCCTGCTGTTCTCCCTCACCCTGCTGTTCTCCCTCACCCTGCTGTTCTCCCTCACCCTGCTGTTCTCCCTCATCCTGCTGTTCTCCCTCACCCTGCTGTTCTCCCTCACCCTGCTGTTCTCCCTCATCCTGCTGTTCTCCCTCATCCTGCTGTTCTCCCTCACCCTGCTGTTCTCCCTCATCCATCTGTTCTCCCTCATCCATCTGTTCTCCCTCATCCATCTGTTCTCCCTCACCCTGCTGTTCTCCCTCATCCATCTGTTCTCCCTCATCCATCTGTTCTCCCTCACCCTGCTGTTCTCCCTCATCCTGCTGTTCTCCCTCATCCATCTGTTCTCCCTCACCCTGCTGTTCTCCCTCATCCTGCTGTTCTCCCTCATCCTGCTGTTCTCCCTCATCCTGCTGTTCTCCCTCATCCTGCTGTTCTCCCTCACCCTGCTGTTCTCCCTCATCCTGCTGTTCTCCCTCATCCATCTGTTCTCCCTCACCCTGCTGTTCTCCCTCACCCTGCTGTTCTCCCTCATCCTGCTGTTCTCCCTCATCCTGCTGTTCTCCCTCATCCTGCTGTTCTCCCTCACCCTGCTGTTCTCCCTCACCCTGCTGTTCTCCCTCATCCTGCTGTTCTCCCTCATCCATCTGTTCTCCCTCACCCTGCTGTTCTCCCTCACCCTGCTGTTCTCCCTCATCCATCTGTTCTCCCTCATCCATCTGTTCTCCCTCACCCTGCTGTTCTCCCTCATCCTGCTGTTCTCCCTCATCCATCTGTTCTCCCTCACCCTGCTGTTCTCCCTCACCCTGCTGTTCTCCCTCATCCTGCTGTTCTCCCTCATCCTGCTGTTCTCCCTCATCCTGCTGTTCTCCCTCACCCTGCTGTTCTCCCTCATCCTGCTGTTCTCCCTCACCCTGCTGTTCTCCCTCATCCTGCTGTTCTCCCTCATCCATCTGTTCTCCCTCATCCTGCTGTTCTCCCTCACCCTGCTGTTCTCCCTCATCCTGCTGTTCTCCCTCATCCTGCTGTTCTCCCTCACCCTGCTGTTCTCCCTCACCCTGCTGTTCTCCCTCATCCTGCTGTTCTCCCTCATCCTGCTGTTCTCCCTCACCCTGCTGTTCTCCCTCATCCTGCTGTTCTCCCTCACCCTGCTGTTCTCCCTCATCCTGCTGTTCTCCCTCATCCTGCTGTTCTCCCTCATCCATCTGTTCTCCCTCACCCTGCTGTTCTCCCTCATCCATCTGTTCTCCCTCATCCATCTGTTCTCCCTCACCCTGCTGTTCTCCCTCATCCATCTGTTCTCCCTCATCCATCTGTTCTCCCTCATCCTGGTCTTTTTCTGTCTCTGTGTCTTCCCTGAACTCTTCCTCATCTCCTGTCCTGGTAGATGTTGATGGTAGAGCTTCCCTGCTGTGACTGGCTACAATATAATAATAATAATAACCATCATGACAATAATAATGATAATAATGATAATAACAATAATAGCTTTAACAAATATGCCACATTAGTTTAAATAATGTTCTATTAGGGCAACATGACTGGATGTCTTGTCACGTGGATATGACTTATGGTAGCCTACAAAATAATAGCTATTTTAATACCTGCTGATTTTGTACAAACCACTTAAAAAAAAATGAACAGCTTTTAAGATTTTTCAATACGATTAACCCTCCTTTCTTGGCATTGTGCTGCAATTACTAAATCGATATACAATTAAGACAGTAAAGAGACCAAAATGTGTTGATTTTTGTTGCCTAACAAAACCTATACAACAGAAAACGTTTGTCTTAACACATAGATTTGCAATTGCAAACTCTTCCGAAATTATTTGTAGCCTATGTGGTCGTCCTCACGTTATCTGTCATTGACTTGGGCTACAGTGTAAAACTTTATCTAGCCTAACTAGTTTATCAGGTGACCAGACGGCAAAATGCTTGTTTGGTGCTGCTGAATGAGACATTTTAATGCACAACGAAATGATTTTGCTTGATCTGTATATTACCTGCCTAATGGGGCACGGGAGAAGCAGCCTGTCAGCGACCGTTCCTGCTATCTGAAGACGCTTACTGAACTGCTATGATGCTGCGCATCTGGCATGCCCTGCGGGCGACCGCGCGAGTTCACGTGACAAAGGAAGAGAGAGAGGCTGGTCGTTTGTGCGCAAGTAGGTGGCTCATTTCGGGGCATTGTTTCAGTCGTTTTTAATGGCTCAGGTTTTCAAAAGATCATTTCAAAACCGACCTCAGTAAAATCTTATTAATATTAGTAATAATAAAAAAAAAACGAGTTTCAAAAGGGCATTTTCGTTGATAGAGGGCAAACTTCCTAGTTCTTTAGCACCACCTAGTGTCTATGTATGCACGCCCCTGACTCTATCGCTGCATTGAAGGTTTTTGAAAGCTGAAACATGAAGACCTGATTACAGAGGCATGGGCCAGTATCGGGTACATTTGCAGGTTAATAACGACCCTAAAGACTCCCCATTACTAAGGGGTTGAACCTGTTTTCGGTTCAGTTTGCATGTTCTCTAAGCCAGAACAAGGTTTCTCCATAAAACCTGGAACTCAACACTACTCCAGATATTTTAAATTGAAAAAGCTTCCTGATGGGAACGAAACGTCTTCAAACGAAACGAAAACAAAGCCCAGTGGTTTGTTTTTTTTGTTTGTTTTTTTTTAAGCTTTTTTGGAACCTCATATCCATCTAAAAAGCATTCTGACCTTATAGTCGCCTCTATCTGAGCTACAGACATCAGAATCTGAGCCCTAAACAGCTCCACCTCAGATCTCTGCTCTGTGGAAGCATCCAGACTCCAGGAGGTGATTGTTTTTTAATGATTAACTTTTCCTGCACCTCCAGAGAAAACTCACCTGACCGGATGATCAGGCTCTGGTTGTAAAACATTAGAAGTATGCAGGATCAGAACTGATTACAGCTCAGAGGTCAGGGAGCAGAGGAACAAGAGCTGATTGCCTCTAACTCAATCAGAGCCTCAGAAAGTGTTGATCAGTGAGGAGATGAGGGATTTTATTGATCAGAGGAATCCTGTAATGATTCACAGCCTGTCAGCTGCTCCCTACGCTGCAGAAACTGAACCCAAAGGAGGTAGCTCAGAGAAGATCTTCTTCTAGAAGCTTCTAATAGGCCTGGACTCGGCTGACCTACCTGCCAGGTAAACGCCCATGATCCCCGAGACCACCATGAGCTGAACACAGGAGCCCAGCATCCCGCGCACCTTTTCATGGGCCGTCTCAGAAATATACAGCTGCAGAAAGAAGGAGGAGGAGTTTCAGTGACAGAAGAAAACATTTTCTCCCAAAGCTTTTTATGACGGAGTATCAGGGCCAGGCTAGAGATTTTATTTTATTTTTGGAGAAAAAAGTCGTAACATTACATTAATAAAGTCATCGTTCAACAACCCGTTTCAGAAAGAAAGCTTGGAGCTCCGCCCAGCAGATGACGGCCGACCAGCTCCACCAATCAGCAACCAGAGTCCACTTTGACATCCTGCCCAGTTTGATGCTGCTGCTAAAAGATTCCCTGATTTGTCAAACCGATGCTAAAGTAGAACTTCACACGATGCTCCACATTCCTCATTTTAGGGAAGAAAGGGCTTCTCGTAAGAAAAGTCATAAAATACCTCGTTTCTCATAATTTTAGGAATTTATTCTCTAAATATTGACTTTATTGTTGTTATTTTATAACTTTCTCATAATTTTAGGACTTTATTTTCTAAATATTGACTTTATTGTTGTTATTTTATAACTTTCTCATAATTTTAGGACTTTATTCTCTAAATATTGACTTTATTGTTGTTATTTTATAACTTTCTCATAATTTTAGGACTTTATTCTCTAAATATTGACTTTATTGTTGTTATTTTATAACTTTCTCATAATTTTAGGACTTTATTCTCTAAATATTGACTTTATTGTTGTTATTTTATAACTTTCTCATAATTTTAGGACTTTATTCTCTAAATATTGACTTTATTGTTGTTATTTTATAACTTTCTCATAATTTTAGGACTTTATTCTCTAAATATTGACTTTATTGTTGTTATTTTATAACTTTCTCATAATTTTTAAAGTTTTTAAACAGTAGGATTTATACTGGACTAATAAACATCAATACTTTTCGCATCTCTGCCTCTGAATGTGACAAACAAATGGGTTTTTAAGCAACAATCAGGAACAATCTCTGTTGAAGGATTTTTTTTAAAATAGAGAATTTCTAACTTTTTCACAACAAACCGCATTTTAGACCAGAAAAAAACTATAAAATACATTTAAGATGGATTCTGGGTCCGTACTGTTATTGTCATTGCTGATGAAGGTTCTCAGTCATCCAGGTCATAGTCATTCCATAAAAATTCAAAAAATATCCACTGGACTTGGTTTTGAAAACCAAGTCCAGTGGATATTTTTTGAATTTTTACGGAATGTTATTGTCATTGTTGTTATTTCCTCCTGCTGAGCCTTGCTGATGGCTCTCTGCTTTGTGTTGGTGCTAATTGACTCCTGGCTGCTTCACAGATGTTAAACATCTGCAGGCAGGGGGGGGGGGGATTCACTATTAGGCAATACTAGGCTGCTGCCTAGGGCCCCAAGTTCCTGGGGGCCCCTTAGAACCGTGTTTCCATGTATGGTTAATACAACTATTCCTTATTTGTTCACATTAATTATGCTTTTGATAAAAATCCTTTGGCTAAAATGCCATCAGAACGCTGATAATATCAAGTGTGTTTCAGCCCCCCCCCCTTCAGTGTCCACCATATTGGATCAGTCCATTTGCTGCACATGTTCAGAAAGGTCCAAACAGACAGCAGCAAACCATTTGAAAACAAACCATGCAAAGAGCAGTGTTGCCAACTTAGCGCTTTAGTCGCTATATTTAGCCACTTTTCAGACCCCTCTAGCACTTTGATTTCTAAAAAGCTCCTAGCGCCAAATCTAGAGACTTTTTTCTGCTACTGGAGACTTTGGAGACAACATCTAAAAGCAGCGAACTCTGCTCTCCAGAGCGAGTAGATTGGTAACCCCGCCTCCTGCTCTCCTCTATCTTGTCTGCTGTCATGATTCATGCAGCTATTATTTCATCCAAATGAAAAATGGAGAACAGATAAGCAGATCATGGCTTGTCTACAGTGAAAAGAAGGACTGGGTTATTTACTTTGGCCTTTTTGGAAACACAGGAAGGAGCAATCAGCTAAGTGAGCTTAGTGCTTGGAAAAAATCTTTCATTCCTTTAGAGACAGCATGAAAAGTCAGCTGAGTACAAAACATAGAGAGGAAAACAAGAAGAAAAGGGACAAGAAGAGAGGGACACAACCTAGAACAGATAATGGATGTCTATTCTATTAACCTGCCCGTCTTTGCCTGAGGCCCCACATTTCCTAAATCCGCCCCTGTCTGCAGGTAAATCCCCCGGAGGATCCATGGAGGCCGATTTTAGAGCAAAGTCTCTCTCTGTGGAGAGGCGGCCATATCAATCAGAGGACAGATGGAGCGCAGAGCCGGTGGTTCTAATTTTAGAGCATTATGGCTTCAGGTGCTTCTTACCGGGACCACCAGCGATGTGACGCCGCTGGCCAACCCCGTCAGCACTCTGCCTACGTAGAACATCCACACGTTCTGAGCAGCGATGATGAGCGTGAAGCCAAAGACGTAGGGCAGCGAGCAGAGCATCAGACTGAGCTTCCTGCCGATCCTCTGCACCATCCAGCCGCCCAGCAGGCCGCCCGCCGCCGCTCCCAGCGTCACTATGGACTGAAACACAAACACCACTTCATCTTTGACCTTTTTTTCTGCTTTTTCTGCTGCATGAAGTGTTTTTTTAAAGCATGTGAGGACATAAAGCTGCTGAATCTGCATCATGTGATGCTGCATCATCGTACCCCGAACCAGGAGGCCTGCTCGTCGCTGAGCCTGAGCCGCGGGTCGGAAATGCTGCTGAGCTCAGGGATGGCGGGGGAGCTGTAGCCCAGCACGAAGCCGAAGCTCATGGGGCCCAAAACGGCTGCAAACGAGGCCAGGTACAACTTCCCGTTCTTCACTTTGCTGTGAGGGAGAAAAGAGGAAGCGGGGAATGAAGGATGCTGTTTGACATGTTTTGACTTTTTTTTTTTCAAACCTCAATTCTATTCAATTTATTTCTATAATTCCAATTCACATCTCAGGTCACTTTACACCAGTTCAACCAGATCATCCAGTCAGATTGGTTCAACGTTTTCCATCCAAGGAAAACCAGCTGATTGCATCGACTCATTGACTCTTCAGCAATCCCTCACACTAAGCATGCTTGTAGCGACAGTGGAGAGGAAAAACTCCCTTTGAACAGGAAGAAACCTCCAGTTTGTGAATTTAGTTTTAGATTCTTCTTTATCCCATCATCCAAAAAACCACAAACTGTTTTTTGTGACAAACAAGAAAAAAAGTGCTGACTAACTGTGAGCTGAAAAACGTGGAGAGTTTTTGTTTTCCCGACTAATTGATTAAATATGGAGTCTTTTTTTACCAATTATTGTTAAAAAGCAAAAAGCAAAAAAAAGCTTTATAGATTGAAGTTTTTGGAAAAAAAGCAATCCCTCCAATGAGACGAAAAAAAAAAAGGTTTTGAGAGGAACTTCGATGTTTTCTCAGATTTTATTTCATTTTTTTTTTTTTTTACTAATTTATGTTTTCAAATTTAGATTTAGGAAATGAATTCTATTGAAATTACGTTTCAGAGATCACATTATCTTCTGACGTCAGCAGACTCCTCCCTCCGGAGGAAGGCCCGCCCCCCAGACATGAAGAGAATAGGATCTCTAAAAAAATAGTATTTGTAAAACTAAATCTGAAAAAGAGAAACTTAAAAAAAAATCTACAAAACAAAATCTGTAAAAAAAATTAATATTTTTTCGAAAAAAACTAAATATATATATTTTTTTTTACTTTTACGGAACAAAATCTGAAAAAAGCAAAGTTGCTCTTAATTATTTTTTTTTTATTAATACGTTTTTCCAACGTTTCGTTCAGTTGAATAAACAATAATTAAACAGAATTCACTCCATACTTTGCTGATCTTTAAAAAAAATGTAAGTTTTCTTAAGAAGTTTTAAGACAATTCAGAGTCTCAATTGCATTTTGTTCTGGACTTTGACTAGGCCATTCTAACACAGGATTATGCTTTCATGTAAAGCAGCGTTTTACCATCTGGACCCGCTCCTTTATAAACCAAACCTGGAACATTTTGAAATAAGGATGGCAGAATTATTCCCTAAATAATCAGACTGTGCATACTGACCAGCAGGGCCGTGCAGAGACCACTAAAGGGGCAGGTGCTCAAAAAAAAAAAAGGGCACATCTTATCGCATTTTAGGACAGAATATTAACAAAGTCACATAGCTTTCAGAGTTTAATGAACAATGATAAATTACAAAATTGTGAGACATACAATCAAAGCTAAGGGAAATAGTGGAGATGGAGACGGTCCATTCAGAAAAGCAGAGCTGCTGCATCAAACTTTAACGTGGAACTGCAGAAAAAAAAGAACAAAACAAACATTTTATTAATGGATGTCACCATGAGTAAAGCCTACTCTGTTTGTGTCTTAGTGTATTTTGTAAGTACCTATATACATTTTCTTCAATCTTTCCCCTTTGTTTTTCCTTGCCAGTTTCTCTTTTCTTTTTTTCTTCATTGACTCATCTTTTCTGTGTTGAGTGAAGGTCAATGTCTTATTTATTTCAGTCTCTTGCCTTTCTTTTCTCCCCAAACTAAATCCAAGATTATGATCCAAAAACTTATTTTCCGTCATGGTGATTTAACTGTTTAAAAACAAATTTCCAACTTTTAAGCATTTTTGCTGTTTTTGTTCTCTTTTGTTCACAGCAGCAGTTTTCTGTTAGCCATGTCTTTAAAAATGTTAATAACCTCACTGTGAATGATTGGCACATCCTTCTCGATTGCCAACAAAAGAAGGTCTGACAACCGATCCTCCTTGCATAAGCTGCGCAGTTTTGTTTTCACCAGCTTCAGACATTATATCTATCATATATCTATCATGGTAGTTCTGGATGAGTTCTCCTTCAAGATACATTTACCTAACGCTAGAATAAATGAAGTGTACATCATGCAGCAAAGGAAATTAGAAAATCAGACATATATCCATTATGGAGATGATAGGTTTTTGACGGGCGATGTGCCCCTATTGCATAAGTAATACTGAAGAATGTCCTACTATCATTAACGACACAGGGAAGCTTTTTAGTTATCTTGCTTTGCTAGCAAAGTCATTAGCTAGCAGCTAGCTCATAGCACAAGAACAACAGCCAGTCTGTATGATAAAAATACTGAATCGATAGATAAGAACAGCTTTTCCTCACCTGGCTGTCTCCTCCCGCTCAGTAGTTCTTCAGAGAAAGAACTACTTTCCTCCGTTTAAACCGCTACTCTTTGCTAAAGTAGAGAAATTATACAACGTTCAAAGTTTTCCGTTGTCTGACAAGTAGGAAGCCTACTCCAGTATTTTCACCAAAAATTATGTTTTTTAATTCACAAAAGAACTGTTCTGTAATCATTACAGAACAGTTTTTTGTGAATTAAAAAACATAATTTTCAATGTAAAAGACTAAAAGCACAGAGCAAACAGTGTTTTAGATCAAACAATACTGCATCATCCATGGGGCTCATTTGGTTTCACTTACATGTTTATTCAGGTTGACATTGGAGAGGCAGTGCAGACTGAAGACATAGCCATCCGTCCGATCATGGTTGATCTTGCTTAGGGCCAAATGAGCAGCGGCCACAGTGTAATGTGGAATGTTCGCTACCTTTAGCTCCGCAGTTAGCCGCCTTATCTGACTGTGCGAGAGGCAAGTGCGTCGTCACCGGCAAAAGGTCAAAGGTAACAATGTGACCGGAGGGCTTATTGTATTGTTTTTCTTGCCAAAAAAAAGATAATAATAATAATTTCAGTACATGTGTCAAATAAAAAAAAAATATATATTAAAAAAAAAAAAAAAAAAGGGACCAAAAGTGCACATTGGGATCATGGAGCAAAAGGGGCAGGTGCTCAAGCCCCCTTAGCCCCCCCCTCTGCACGTGCCTGCTGACCAGATTAAAGGATGATAACCAAAATACTTCTGGGTTTGGTTAAAACATTTAAATATATCTTAGCAGTAAAAGGACTGATCCCCGAAATCACTGACTGCATCATTAGGGTGACCAAAAAAATCAGCTTTATTTTTCATTCATTTTATTCTTTTTAAATCAAACTAAAGAGCAAATGAACATCCTTTTATAAGAAACATGTTTTAGTTTTTCTTTTATTCTATTGTGAAAAGATAGAAAAATCTCTGGAATACTTTCTGACTCATGAAAAATCTGAACCCTCCGTCTGCATCGACCACCTTCAGCCTTTGGTTTGTTACAAAGTCAGCTAGGGGGGAGTATAGGGGGTTTTCAGTGACGTCACTGGCCAGCTCCCGGTCCGCCATCTTGGGTGGCATATTATCGTATATTAAATATATCATGTCGCGAATAGATAAGTACGCCAGCACGCTAGAGCCACCAGATCATGGAAAATATCTGAGGAAATGTTCCGTGATCGACCATATGGACCCCTATGCCCTCCACGGTGCCTTGTTTAGCACTAATCCAGATGATTGGCCAAATGTAGAGCACGGTAACATAGTTCATTACCCGGTGTTCAGTGAAAACCCTCTGCACACTCTGGAGGAAATGAGAGCGTACAAGGGTCTAGAGGCTCACAACCAGTTCACATCTGGTTGGGTACGAGATGTCGAAGTGATGTACATGAAGGAAATCGCCATCATACGTGGACGGGTGAGTTTTAATAAGATGGTAAAAATGTAAACAATCCGACGCAGGGCTCGCTATGCTAGGTGGCTAACGGCCGGCGGTGCGCGAACAGTTCCAAAGCTACAAGTCCTTGGAGTCTCATGTGCAGTTTACGAATGGATGGGTTCAGGAGCTGCAGCTCATAAAGCCAGCAAACAGTGCTAACCGTTAGTGCTAACAACCACTCAGGCATGTAATGTACTTTTAACTAGCTGCTATGTTTTTCAAAGGTTTGGTTAGTAACGTTAACTGCCAAACCTCCCTAAACCCTCCGGGTTTCTCACATATTTGAGCCTTTTCCCGCTGGTTGAAATCAAGTTAAGGTGAAATTAATCAAATTAAAACACGGCTGAGAGAGGGAGTCCAGTACGCGGTGGTCATAGGCAGTAGTCTGAGTAGCGGCGGCGGAGACGGTCAACATTGCGGCCACGGAAAGTAATACGTCATGACGCCCAAGCCCTATTATTAATATATTCTTACATGTTTTAAATGCTTGACAGTTAATTACCTGTGACAAAGTGAGCACTGCAGACTCTGGCGTGTTCCAGCTTCACACCGTCCAAATCGGACCTGGATATCCGTGTCAGCCATAGGTGACGGCGTTGTTCAGATAGCTGTTTTGTTTTTTCACATTGATTCACGATTACGGCTGGTATGCGATAGAAAGAGCGTTGATCTCCACCTCCACGGGCCGTGCAACCAACAATTACACGCGATTTCACAATTTTTCACTGTCAATACTGCCTAAGGCTGCCACCCAATATGGCGGACGCGCTGAGTAGTCACGTGAGCGCGACGTCACATGAAAACCCCCTATTGGCGTGGGTGTTGCGATACGATATTATCACAATACTATAATATCACTGTATAGTAGGATATTTGTCCCAACTATTAAAATTGCATGTATAGATAAAAAAGCTGTAAATGTTCATCAGAAGATATTGATCATTTAGTTATTTTAGTATCCATGTTGTTTGAAGTTCCAGTCAGTCCACGTCTTCCACTGTGACTGCCTCAACTACAGCTATGGCGCAGCGCCGCACAGCAAACGGGCTCTGTGGACCAGAGCGGGGGTGCAGAGGTAGCCACTTTCCCTCACTGTTTAAACTAAAATGTTTTTTTTTTTTTTTATAGTAGGGAAGCAGCTGTTCCAAACGTTGCATTTCCGAATTCTCCCGAGTGGTGCCCGACTTTACACGAGTGAATAAAGTGAATGTGATTGGTCGATTATCAAGGGGGCGGGATTGTTGGGGCGGAAGGTTTTCAAGCTTTTTGGTTGTGGCCGGTTTGTGGGAAGCATCTTGCTAACCAGTTAGCAACTTAGTGCTAGCAGGTTACCAATGGGAAATTCCATCTTCAAACTAAGAAACAAAGTCCAGTAGATTGTATTTAATTTTCTTTTTTGGAATGACTATGACCTGGATGACAGAGAACCTTCAGCAACATCCAGGTAGGAACCACCTAAGATGAGTCCCACCTTATGTTCTGCTGCATCCTGCTACTAAAGCGGGGGTGTCTCTGCTCCTCCGTGCATCTCTCCTCCCCTCTTCTCCTCCCTGCATCTCTGCTCTTCTCTGCTCCTCCCTGCATCTCTGCTCCTCCCTGCATCTCTGCTCCTCCCTGCATCTCTGCTCCTCCCTGCATCTCTGCTCCTCCCTGCATCTCTGCTCCTCTCTGCTCCTCCCTGCATCTCTGCTCCTCCCTGCATCTCTGCTTCTGCCTCCTTGAACCCCAGTCAGCCTCAGTAGTCGGCCACTGACACTGCACTGCAAAAATTATCTAGAAATAAATAATAAAAGAAATAAATGTTTTATATTAAGTGTATTTACAGTTTTTCCTCTCCACTGTCGCTACAAGCATGCTTAGTGTGAGGGATTGCTGAAGAGTCAATGAGTCGATGCAATCAACTGGTTTTCCTTAGATAAAAACTTTGAATCAATCTGACTGGATGATCCGGTGAACTGGAAAGTGACCTGAGATGACATGTTTTTATTGGTGCTATAGAAATAAACTGAATAGAATAGTTATGTTGGGCTGACCTGAGATAGGCCTCCTGCTCGGACATCAGTCCTGCGGGGGTCTCCTCTCCTCCCTCCGCATCCAGCAGCCTTCTCCTCTCGCCCTGGGTGTCCATGCCGGCGGCAGCGATCCTTCTCTGGGCTTCAGTTCCGGCTCTCGGTCGCCCTCAGCATAGATCCACCAACCGGAAACGACCGCAGCGGAGAACCAACAGCGGCTGTTTGCTAACCAGGAGGCGGACAGATGAACATTTATCGGTTCCTGCGGCTGGAACCGGAAAAACGAGACGAACAGAAGGATCTCGGACAGCCTGCTTTATAGATATCCAGTCAGCTGATCGACCTCTGCGCCTCTTGCTGGACTTTCAAAATAAGAGTGTCTCGGCGGGTCGGTAGTGCCATAGACCAAAGTCTACGGGTAGTAGTACTACCCGTAGGTAGCTGCTACTAATGTAGGACTGAGTGTTTTTAAAACCATTAACCATATACATTCACAAAAGGCCACTTTATCTCATTAAACCGACTTCTTTGCTTAAATTATTAGAAAACACACACTTCTAGCCTACATTTATCGTAGCTTTATTCTCTCTTACCCTTTAATTAAACTCGATGCTAAAACTTAGGAAAATAATAGTAAGAAAAGAATTAAATAGTAATGAACTCCAGGTTAGTTTTAACTTTTCCAGTAAACAGCTGTTAGCAGCTAATGGAGGCTAACTTTAGCCCTTTGGCTAGCTCAAAGCGTTACCGGAAGTAGCTCTCGCTTATTGTTTATTCTCTTTGTTAAGAAAATAAAAGCCTCGTGGCTGTTTGTGTTGGTTTCTATGGAAACATTCAGACTTTAGAGACGTAAAGCAGGAAAAAGAGAAGCACAACATAAAAAAATCTGTTAAGTAAGCTGTTGTGTAATTTTGATTCCATTTACAAACAATGGACGCATCTGAGAAGACAAACATTCAAATTGCGAGTAAATTATTAACTGAGCGTAAATAAAGTTATTCACTGTTAGCTAACTGCTCTGAATCGTTGTTTCGTAACTATAAAAATAAAGATTTACAATTAATTAACAGCGTCTTACCTTTATGATCCTTTAATTTTATTTATATTTTTTTTTCCTATTTTATTTCACTATATAAACATTGTTTTTTTTATATTGTCATACATAAAACTACAGATCAAATTTAACAAATGCTGATAAAAAATAAATAAATAAATCAGCAGGTAATAAATCTATTATGTGATCAACATGACTGAAAATATAAAACCTAATGAATCAATTAGAAACTACCAGATTACATACATTTGTAAAAGCAGGTGTGCTTGTTAAATGGATTTATTTTAGATTTTTAATCTCTTCTATCATATATTATTTAAAAAAAAAATTATTTTAAATCATTTTTATTTTTAAAGAATTATATGAAATGTTTAGTTTTATCAGGTTTTTTTCCATTCAATCGTGAAGAGAAAATCTATAGAAAGGTGAAATTTGAATTTGTTTTCATGGTTAAAAACAGGCATATTTAATTAAAAAAAAAAGGTGAAATATATGTTGTTTGACTTTTACTTGTTATCTTTTATTATCTCAGCAGGAATGTGGACAAAGTCTGTGTGCGTCGGAGCAGAAGCTGGAGGACGGCAGGAGGAAAAGTGCCTATATTGATTTCAGCCAACCTCTTCCGGCCTCCAGAAAGTATGAGCTGCAGCCTGGGAGCGTCATGGTTCAGAGCAAAGCAGCACAGCAGCAGCAAGGATCCTCCAGAATAAAAACAAAACCAGCACTTTTCTGGAGGAAATCATTCACCGTCAGTGAATTCTTGGTCTTTATCATCGCAAACTTTACTCATGCATTTAGCATCAACCTTAGACTTAAACTTGGACTCAAATTTATTTATCCTGTAGGATTACTCCTTCAGGGAAATTCTGGTTCCAGTAGCTTATATAGAGCACAAAGAGTTAAAGCAAGATGCCATTAAAGATATAAATGGAACAGACAATATAAAAAAGTGTATATAGCAGAAAAAAAGCATTTTTGAAGAGTTGCCTGATGTACTCCTTTGGTTAAACCCTCAGTGATTTATACCAGAAATATGTCCATCACCTGACCAGAGTGTGAGTCTTTCCAGTGATGATTAAAGCTTATCATGTTTGTTTGAACAGCTGCATGAAGGGAAGGGATGCAGAGGAGACGGCTGATTATCAGAAAGCTTTCTTCTCCAGAGCTGCCTTCCCTCAGCCTGAATAGGTGGTTCTGCACAAAGAAACAGAGCTGTTTGGTTTCCTCTCCTGGTTAAATGACTAAATGTTTCAGTCCAGGTGAACGTCAGTCTGGGCGAGGCTTAAATCCAGCTGTGTGACTTCCAGGCAACTTGTTTTCTGGAGCTGACGCTGCTCGCCTGGCCTTCGTCTACAACCTGCAGGTGAATGAAGTGACTTTAAAAGCTTGGAAATGTAAACAATTGCATTTTATAGGCAGAGGATGATTCATCATGTTCATGAATTCATTAATAAAATAAACATAATCATTGGTTTCATCTCTGATTACATAACAACTTCTGTCCTGCTCCGGTTTTCTTTTAAGACGTAGACGACTTTATTAATCCCACCAAGGCCAACTGGTTTCAGCAGCATACGAGACAAACAAGCAAAATAAACACGTAAAAACATTTAAAAAAAAGGATGAATAAGAAAGAAAAAAAATGTGAAATGGGAGCTTAAGGACCAAAATTAATGATGAAGCTAGATTGAATTTAACTAGATTACACCAGTAAAGAAGATAAGCAAAAAAATTGTAATATAGTAAACCTGATTAGACTAGTTCAACTAAAATAGACCAGTTTAACTAGACGGACTAAAACTGGTAGTTGGTTCCACAGGAGAGGAGCCTGATAACTAAAAGATCTGCCTCCAATTCTACTTTTAGAAATTCTAGGAACCACTAGTAAACCTGCAGATTGAGAGCGAAGTGCTCTGTTAGGAACATAAGGAACAATCAGATCTCTGATATAAGATGGAGAAATGGCTCCCAAGCAAAGGTTCATGTACGTTGTGTAAGTAAACAACTGTGAAAAATACTAATAAACATTTAAATGTTAAACCAGATCAAGAATCTGTAATGTGTGGTGGTGTCCAGTAGGGGGCAGCAGAAACCCATTCATTGGTTTTTATTTAACTGCAATACAATATAAACAAACAGGCTCATAAAAAACATTTTACCAGCAGGAAAGCAGAGAAATTGTTTTACAGAAATTCTTGAGAAATATTAATGACGTTAATTGTTACAAATATGTGAAAAGGTTTAGATTAAAATGGTTTTATTGCAGCTGCATGATCACTGTGGAATTTATGAAGATCCAGCCTTTAATTAGAGTCAACTGGGAAAGAAGTTGATGAAGGATTATTTATGAAAAAATGACTATTATAAAGTTCATAGTATAATAAAAATGACTCTCACTAAGACTTTTCTTTTCTCTCAACTCTTAACACAATAAAGACAAGAGAAATTTCCCTTTAGGTAAAGCAGATTATCTTTAAAAAATCAGCATTTAATTACAGAAAAATAACTCCTGGCCAAAAGTGACAGATGTCTACAATGAGAGGAATGATTCAAACATTTAGAAAACCTGGAACTTTAAAGAACGGAGCGGCTGTGGTGACAGGCGCCAGTTCACAAGGAGCTCACTATAGTTTTTCCTGCTTAGAGTTTCCTTAGAGAAAAAATGTTCAACCTTTGATCTGATTGGATTGAATAAATGGTTCTTAGACGACATGAGGTGTGATGATATAAAACTAAACTGAACAGAAACTGAAACCTTGAGCCCATTGATGAGCACAGTGGAGGATCTATGATGCTGAGTTACTGCCTCTACTCTGAGCCTGTTCCTGCTTAATGAAAGTACTGTTTGCCTCTCAGCGTGTTTCCCTCCATCCTGTCTGTCTGACTTCTCTCTGGTCAGTAAGGAATGATCAATGGATCATTATTTATACCTAAAACTAACATTTTTGCGGCGATGTAATGAATTTAGTGTTAATCAATAAAAAACATGAAAGCAATAATTTTTGTCATGATCACTGAGTCTGAGAGCGGCCATTTTTGCCCAAACATAGTAGCCCCTCCCTCCTGCCATCTTCCAGCAGTGACGTCACGGTGCGGTAAGCCTAGCGCCATTCTCCCCGCTTTCCAAGCTAAATCAATGGGAACTACTAGACACATCTGCAATCAACAACAATTATTGAAGATTTCCAGAGGACTTCACCATTGAAATTCACCAGAGCTATAGTGAAACTGACAATGCCCACGTGCATGGCAGCTGGATGCTGGAATACATCGGGTAAAAGTGAAAAAAATAGTTATTCCACCTTTCTGATTCCTGATCCTCCACGGACGGGTTGGTCGTTGGATCGCCAACTTGAAGAGGGAGGATTTGCCATCGAACTTCTGGCCAGAGAAAAAACCCATAATATGTAGCCAACATTTGGAAGAAGAATGTTTTCAAGATGACTTGGATAATAGCGCGTTCTGACAAACACCAGATACAGCACTGGGACTTGATCAACAGCCGATACCGCACCGTGACAATGTCACTAACCAGTAGGTGGCAGTAGTGTTCTTTGACAAACATGGATGCCTCCAGTAAAGCACATTCACATGAAAATTACCCTAAATTAAAAACACTGATCATTTATTGAACAGGATGGAATCATTTCAGATTTAAAGAACTTTCAGACGTTTGAATTCTGAATATGAGCGACTTTTCCTTTAAATCTCCTGGTTTCCTTGTTCTTTGTTCCTTGTTATTTCTGGTTCCTCAGGTTTTTGCTCATTAAATCCTCGCTGCTGTCTGGATCCTCCTGTAACGTTCAAGAAGGCGGAGCTGCAAATAATAGAGGAGCCACAAAGCCTGGAAGCTGTGAGAGAAACTCTGCTTCTTTTGGTCATTTAGGATTAGAAATAATGTTTAATCACCAAACTGTCATGATTGGTTACCGAGTAAACCCAACATGCAGAACACAAACAGAGGTTGATGAAAAGTTTAACAAGGTTTATTGAAACACAAGCACATGAATATTGCAACAGGAACTGGTTCAGGCCTGGGGGCAGGTTCACTGGAGTCTGCAGGGATGACAGTTCAGTTAGCGCAGGGACAGATGAGTTATGAGACTTAGAGTTTGATGATGAATATCTTGAAGGAGTCCGGGTTTCTCTTTGAGAGAGGAAACTGTTGGATCCAGAGACTGTTTGTTTAGCAGAGTCAAATAACTGCTTCAGCATCTTACTTCTGACTATGAGGGCAGACCTTGTTTTTGGTTTTCCAGCTCTTAGCCAAGAGCTGCATGGGAATCCAGAGAAGAGTCTTCAGGTTAGGCTCACGAGGCCAGGCTCGGCAGGTTAAGCTCATCCAGAGCTTCAAGAAGAGACAGGATTCCTGTGAGGCAAAAACAAGGAGGAGTTAGAATCTATTCTCAACTAGAGATAGCAAAGATTCTCAGGTTACTAGGCTCAGGTTGCTAACCTAACTAGATCAACAGTGCGGCGTTGAGGCAAGGTCTGAAGGCAGGTTATATAGCGGTGGATCCCCTGATGATGAGATGGGCCACAGGTGTGTTGGAAGCTCAGCTCAGGAGGACCCACGGCGCACTCTGCTGGAGGAAGGTGGTACAGCTCCAGATCCCAACACAAACAATGAAGGAAAGTTTGTCTTGTTTTTTATAGTTTATAGTTTTTTTATACCGAACATTGAAGGTAAATGTAAACACTACATTTCAAAGAGAAAAAAAAAAAAAAAACAAAAAATTTGATCGAAACTGATCTGAACAGGAAAAGTTTATTTGGATTTAATTTATGAGATTCAGATTTAAGGTGAGTCCAAATTGTTAAAATTAATAAATTTTTTCGTGCTTTTATTGACCCACAGAAGAAAATAAGAACGTGAGAAGTTCTTATAATAAGTCAAAAACCTTAAAACATGTTTAAAGTTTTTGACTGCGGTTTGCTTACCGACCTGACATCAGAGTGGAGGACGCCATCATCTACCTGCTGCAGCGGCCGCTCACCCACCTGGAGACCACTGGGAGCGCAGTGAGAGTCACAGTCTTTGACCTGTCCAGCGCTTTCAATCCCATCACAGCAGAGCTGCTGAGGGGGAAGCTGGAGGTGACGAACTTCCTGCTGCCTGGACCATCATCTACCTCACAGAGCGCCCTCAGTATGTGCGCCTACACAGCTGTCAGTCAGAGGTCTGCATCATGAACTTTGTGGACTGGTGTGAGAAGAACCACCAGTGTCTGAACACAAGTAAGACCAGAGAGATGGTGATTGACTTGATGAGAAGATCCCCACCTCACTCCACCGTGAACATCCAGGGTGCTCATGTCAATGATAAACTGGACTGGACCGGGGCCAGAGCCTCCTCCACCTCCTGAGGAGGCTGAGGTCCTTTGGAGTGAGCAGGCTGCTGCTTCAAACCTCCTATGATTCTGACAAAAGAGACTGAACAAACTGGTGAAGAAGGCCGTTTCTGTCCCAGGCTTCACTCTGGACTCAGTGGCTGAGAGGAGGGTGCTGTCCAAGCTTCCATCCATCATGGACGCCACCTTCCACCCTCTGCAGCAGACTGGAGAGGAGCTGAGCAGCTCCTTTAGTCAAAGACTTTTACAGCCTGTTTGTAAAAAGGAGCGCTACTGCAGGTCATTCATCCCTGCTGCAACCAGACTCTACAATGCAGCATTAATACCGCAATAACTGCTGCAATGTTTAATGTGCAATTACTATCTGATACCCTGTGCAATAATTATATATATATATATATATATATATAAAATATCCATCTATATAAAGACCTGTGCAAACACCCTGTGCAATAACCCGGTATAATAATAATTCTACTAGAAAAAAAAAAGCTGTCATATGTGGAAGCACTGCATATGCTGTATATATCCCATGCACCTTCTTCTCTTTTGACTATCTGAGCTGATTTAACAAGTACATTTCTCCACTGTGAGATCAATAAAGTCAATCAATCAACCAATCCGATTCAGGCTTCCTTCTCTCTGTGTTTTTCTGAAAATGCTTCAGTAGAAGCAGCAGCTCTGATTGGCTGTTCAGGCGGAGAACTTCCTGGGATGCAGACGTGTTGATGCTGCAGCAGCGTGTGGCGGTGGCGACTGACCCTGAGCATTAACAGCAGCTCACAACAGCCCCCCCCAGACACACACACACGCACCCTGGCAACATACCACACATACCAGAGTCTGTCCCAATGACTGCTGAGAGCAGAGGAACCAGGCTGAAGATCAGAGAAAGTTCTGCTCGGATCCGAAGGACTGATTTCTGATTTTAAACGCTGCTTCTGCTGATCCATGAGAAGAAGAACCGGTTCCCATCATGCTCTTCTTCTCACTTCAGTGGGATTCTCCTGCTGCAGGAAGAGCTTGGATGGATGACATTTGACTTTTTCAACTTTTAACAACACTTTATTTACATAAATCAAAACATAACACATTAAATGAGGAGCTTGTTAACTTGTATTTTTTCTGAATCTGACACAGAACATAAAATGTTGTTAAAACCCCAGAGCCGAATAAAATCCTCCATGTTTTCTGTGTGTCTCTGTGGAAGTGAGCTCCCTCCTGCAGTCTGTCTCTGCGAGACAATAAACGGCCATCTTTGCTTCACTGATTAAAAAATGTAAAAGTCGGGTCTTTGGTTTATTTCCTCTATTCCAGTAAACACCTCCTATAAAAAGCGCGTTTGTAAAAACCGTCCCAAAAAGACTAAAAACTAAATGCTAAAAATGGTCTTTAATCTTGCGCATTCCATAAAAACGAGGAACCTATTTTCAGACAGATGGCAGAAAGGACAATGATTTAAAACACCCGGATTAATAACCGATAAAAACCAGGTTGTGGCGCCGTGTAAAATCCCCCATTGGAGGTCACCAGTTCGTTTATTGATTGGAGGTTTATTTAAAGTCCTCCACTAACTTTTGATTATTAACACAGAGGAAGAAAAAAATACTGAAGCAATAAGAGAGGAAGGCTTGTCATCTTTGGCAATCCATATATCAGAGATTAATTCATTCAACTTTATGGGACTTAATTTGTGTAAAAACTTTGCCTTCCAATTAAGCCCAAAATTCCTTTATGAAAAAGTGCTAAGTTATCAAATAAGAACAACATACTGACCCCAGTTTATTGATAAAAGTAAAAGTAAGTCAGTCAGTAAAACTCTCACCTTCAAGTAATAATAAAATATCAATTAGAATAATTGAAAGTTAATTCCTCCTCTGCCTCGACTCTAATTTTAATATTTAAATATATATAATTTTTTTTTTTTTTTACAATTTCTGTTTTTCAGATTGAATTTGATGAACTTCATTGTATTCAAATTGTTTCACAGATCAAACCCTCCTCACTTCAGATCAAATCCAAACGCTCATAAAATCAGTAGAAATACATCTTCAATTCAATTCAGCTTATTTCTATAGCACCAATTTACAGCAAATCATTTTATAGAGACAGTTCAACCAGATCATCCAGTCAGATTGGTTTAAAGTTTTCTATCTAAGGAAAACCAGTTGATTGCATCCACTCAGCAACTCTTCAGCAATCCCTCACACTAAGCATGCTTGTAGCGACAGTGGAGAGGAAAAACTCCCTTCTTCTTGGAAGCCATCTTTCCTCATCCTTCACAGTTATCAGCTGTATCCTGTTGCTTTGTCAATGAATTAGCCAAATAAAATACAGGACTAGAAAATGTTTTTTGGCAGAGGTGGGTACCCAAAGGTTTTACTCAAGAGTACTTTTTTACTCAAGTAAAAGTAGAATGTAGTCATCCATATTCATATTCAAGTACTGGGTACCGTCTGATTTGCTGTCCAACCAGGTTCAATAAGTTATGTTCAAATTCTGTTTTTCAAAGTAATAAAATAAAATAAAAGTAAATATAAGTGATAATGATGAACACATGCCATCTCAAGGGACTTTCCAGTTCACCAGATCATCCAGTCAGACTGATTCAAAGTTTTCTATCTAAGGAAAACCAGCTGATTGCATCGTCTCATTGACTCTTCAGCAATCCCTCACACTAAGCATGCTTGTAGCGACAGTGGAGAGGAAAAACTATCTTTTAACAGGAAGAAACCTCCAGCAGAACCAGGCTCAGTGTGAGCGGCCATCTGCTGAGGCCCACTGGGGTTCAAAGAGACAGAAGCAGACATAGAAAAAGAAGCATAGATACAAAAGGCAACTGTCAACCAGCTCCACAGGCGGCCCCGTCCAGGAAACACACAGCCAGGCAGACGAGCTCCGAGCCAGCTCCCATGTCAGAGGATGAAGAGAGCACATCCAGTTAGTCACAGTCAGAGAAACAGGACTACACTGGAAAACAGGCCAAGCTCCAACATCTCTTTGCTCTTAACTCCAACAGTGAAGAGAATCCAATTCGTAAAAAGAGAAATAAAAAAAACAAATATGGAAAAATAAAAGTAAACACAATTTTTAGACAAAAAAAAGAAGAAAAATGTTTGAAAAACAGCAATGTTACTTTCAAAACCTTTTTTTGATTATGGAGTTCTGTCAGGGTTGGGTTGACGTTTTGAGGATCCAAATGCAGAGGTGAGGAGGTCATTTCTTGAAGATTTAATGAAATTATTGAGGCAGAATACAAACTACCAAAAACCAGATTACTTCAGGGGAAAACGCACATGGGGAGCAGGGAAAAGACGAGAAACCAGCACTGGGGAACTGCACAGGGAGAGTATATATAGGGGACAGAACAGACACAGGAGTAAGGAGCTGATTGGGAGCAGTTGTGAAGAGAAGAGTCTAGAAAGGAAACCAACACCAGAGGGCAACCTGTCAGGATTTGGTCATTGAGTGTTGACCCAAAAGCAGAGGCAGGGAGGCAGAGGTGAATCTGTTGTGGATTTAATAATGACTTAACAGAAAACAGAGGCTGGTTATCCAAAAATCCAAAAGGAAAACAAAGTCCAAACAAACATGAAAGCAGAAGTCCAAAAATCCAAAACATTAAAACAAGCCTAACATACCAGAAACCATGGGGACATCAGGGGAATCACAAACATAACGAGGAAGGCACAGAGAGAAGGAGTTGGAGCATGCAGACGGTGTTTGACGAGGACCCAGCAAAGGGGAACTTCTTCTTCTTCTTCTATTGAGTTTTCTGGCAGTTTGCATCCTGTGTGCATTACCGCCATCAACTGGACGGAGATGTAATTCAGAAATATAATGTCTGTATATCTTTATATCTTCATGAAACTAAATTCTATCTATACTTACACACACGCACATACACACACACTAAATTCTCCCAGCTAATTCTGTATCTTTTAAATATTTAATAAGTGCTTTAATTATCTTATCTGATTGATGCTTCCCTAATAAATCTGCCATCTTTACTGAACTCCCCATTACCCTTTCCAGTTCTTTCCTCTCTTTTGTATATTTGCTACAATAGATCAACACATGTTCTACTCCTTCGATTTCTCCGCAATAACAACAATTACCCGTTGGATGTTTCCCTATTATTTTTAGACCTGCATTTAAACTAGTATGCCCAATCCTTAACCTGTTTATCCATATTTCCTCTCTTCTACTCATTATACTGTTATATCCTATGCTAATATCTTTATGTATTTTATATAAATGTCTTCCTTTTTTTTCTAAATTCCATCTCTTCTGCCATACCTTATTTATTTTATCTTTAATAATTACTTTTATTTCTGTTCTACTTAGCGGGACATCATATTCAATTTCTCCTACTTTAACTGCTTCTTTAGCTAACTTATCTACTTTTTCATTACCTAAGATTCCTTTGTGTGCTGGAACCCATGTGAATTGAATACTTATATTTTGTTGCCTTATACCATACATTAAATAACTGACTTCATCTAAAAGATCTTGACGGCTTTCAGATTTTCCACTTTTAAAACTAGTCAGGCAAGACATTGAATCTGAACAGATAACTACATTTCTAGGCTTCACCTCCAGCACCCATTGCAATGCTAAAATAATTGCCAACATCTCTGCTGAAAAAATTGATAAATTATCTGTTGTTCTTCTCTTGATAGAAATATTTTCTTTTGGAATATATACTGCTACTCCTGTTTTACCATTTTCCTCTTTTGATGCATCTGTATATATTTGTGTCATATTTTCATACCTTACTTCTAAATGCTGCTGAATAAGCAAAGGGGAACTGAAGAGAGAGGGCTTTTTAAAGGAGACTGAAACAGAGAGGGGGCTAATGAGGAAACTGGGAGCAGGTGTGCACAGAACAAGAGAGGGAAAGAGCTAGGGAAGAAGGAGAACACAAGAGGGCAGCAGAGAGCAACAAATAGAAACCTGGAAGACTGGAAATAACAACAAAATGATAATCAAATAACTAGGACTATAAAACATGGAGAAAAGAAAACTAAACACTAGAAAACAAGGAGTAAAGTAAGACTGAATACTCAAAAGAAAAACATAACAGAAACAGAAACCTGACACAACCAAGAAATACCTAAGAATTCAAATACATCCAGAAAACACCAGAAAATATGAATTACACCAACGGAACTAGAAAACAAAGAAAAACATGGATCAAAGTGAAACTGAAAACTCTAAAGAAAACCTAAACAGAACCAAGACCATGACAAGCTTTTCTAAAGTTTGATTTCAGATTTCTATTTACAGCAAAGCTGGACCAAAGTTCCCCCCATACGTCCGGCGTTCCAGAGAAGGCTTCCCTGAGTCCTGGCTGTGTGTGGGCCTCGCTGCAGCGCAGACAGCGCTCGCTCGTAAAGCAGCTGAATAGCTTTTCACACCGCTGCAATAAAAGGCTCGTGTTACCATCCCGTCAAGGCCGGGCCGGCTCCCCCAGTCCAGACACAAACACCTTTCAGGAGCAGGCGGTTTGGCCCCGGCTCCTCACATTCCCCCGCCGGAGGGGGAGGCCGGCCCTCACTTTGGACGGAGTCTGTTTTGTCTGAGATAAGCGGGACGGGTTTGTAGACTTTGGGTCAAGTTCAGGACAGGTGACGTGAGTGAGGCAGAACCTGGGAAAGGAGATATGTTCATTCAGAATTAGATTAGAGTGACTGAAGTATGCGGCAGACGGAGCTGTCCTCAGGGGGGGAAGAACTGAAAACATCTTCAGACCTGAAGGAGAGTCAGTATTTCAGTTTATTTAAAACTATAAAATCAGACATAAACACTGAAGCTTTAACAAACAGACAGAGAGTCCACCTGCTGGACAGAAAGACGTCTCTGGCACCTTCAGGACAAAAGGCCCGACTTTGCTTTACAGTCTAAAAGCTTTGAGAAGCTGCGCTTCCTTTCAGTGCGAGATGGAAAGAGAAGGACGAGGAGAGGCCACGTTTTCCCCAGAGCAACATCTCTAAACACAATTTATACATCTTGGAGAGATAAACCATATGCTGGTCTGATCGTCTCATAAATCCTGCTGTCAGGTTTACAGGCTTGTCTCGACGCTGCTGTGTGAGTCCTGGGTTCTGATCCGAGCTCTCGCTCACCTCAGCTTCCTCATCAGGTGGCTTCTGTCTGTCTCTCATCTGGCATCCTGCTTAAATGGTCCAGCAGCCAACAGGAGGGTCCGACGTCCGCGTGACGGCTGGTTTCCTGCATCCTGACGGGTGTCTGCTGACTTTCCAGCATCTGGAGCCGTCCGAGCGAGCAGGCCTCACTTCCAGCCGTTCATCTCCTTCAGCTTGCTGATGCTCGTCCCTTTGACGGGCGTGGAGGGCGACGGGTGGCAAACTGGGAGGGTGGGGGTGCTGGACGCTCGAGGCCACAGCTTCTCCGTGGGGACTGTCCACACTGTCCGAGACAACTTCTTCTTTGTTTTTTCTGTCTTTGCTTTGGAAGAGCCAGGGGCCATGGTCTGGAGGAGGGAGGAGAGCAGAGCAGAGATCAGTCAGAGCTTCCTGCAGCCGCTCCTCATTCCTACGCTAACCAAAAGATGCTTCAACCACAGACCTAATGGGGGAGTGACACCCACACGACAATGATTACTGGTATCTGAATCTTCTGCTAACTCTGCATAATCTGCTGCCATTTGCTGCCATGTTCAAGCTTTACCTCATATTCCAGATTTGAACTTTGACTAGGCCACAGTAGCACATGGAAATGCTTTCATGTACACCATTCTTCTGAGATTCCTTAAAAGTTCAAAAACAATCCACTGGACTTTGTTTCCCAGTTCAAAGATGTTTCTCTTCCCATCCAGGAAGCGTTTAAAAAAAAACTTTTTTGTAATAACTATGACCTGGATGACTGAGAATCTTCACCAGCAGATGTACGGAGATATTTCAGAATGTGTGGTTGAACTGGACAGAATGTGCCGTTAAGGTAACATACGCAGCAGCAGAGGGTCAAACACGTGATCTTTGCGGCGTTGTCTCCCGTCCCCGCGTAGCGGTTCTTCTTCGGCAGCAGAAGCACGAAGGACACGGCCAGAGAAAGATGGTAGAAGCTGTGGACGTAGGCGTAATCCCACTCCTGCAGGGGGGAGGACAGCAATGATCTGTAGTTTATTCAAGTGATTGAATCAGAGCAGAACGTCAAGCATTTATCTTCTGGGCCTGGTTGTCTTAGAACGAGGAGTCACCTCGAAGTAGAAGCGCAGCATCAGAGCGAGAGCGCCGAAGCAGCAGCCTGGGCCGACCTGCTGCGTGTAAACGGTCTTCTCTGGGTAAACCGCCCTCAGCTGCTTCATCTTCTGCAGCTGGAAGAGCAGAACATCACAGGATCAACCAGACAACCAAAACCTGACCTGAAAATCAAGGAGATCAAAGGTGGAACCAGAGAAGATGAATGTTTGGCATCACTCACCCATTTAACAGTGATGATGAAGACGGCCGAGCCGATTGGTCCAGAATAAATCCCGTAGCCCCAACGATCCTGGTAAATCCGAACGGCGATGGTCAGCACTCCAAACATGCTGATGCTGGAGCGCTGCGGTTCATCGAAGTCCCCCAGAGCTGGAGGGAGGAGGAAGGAGAGGAGGTCAGGATGGAGGAGGAAGGAGAAGAGGTCAGGGTGGAGGGAGGAGGAAGGAGACAAGGTCAGGGTGGAAGGAGAAGGAAGGAGACAAGGTCATGTTGGAGGGAGGAGGAAGGAGACAAGGTCAGGGTGGAGGAGGAGGAAGGAGACAAGGTCAGGGTGGAGGGAGGAGGAAGGAGACAAGGACAGGGTGGAGGGAGGAGGAAGGAGACAAGGACAGGGTGGAGGGAGGAGGAAGGAGAGGAGATCAGGATGGAGGAGGAAGGAGAAGAGGTCAGGGGTGGAGGGAGGAGGAAGGAGACAAGGTCAGGGTGGAAGGAGAAGGAAGGAGACAAGGTCATGTTGGAGGGAGGAGGAAGGAGACAAGGTCAGGGTGGAGGAGGAGGAAGGAGACAAGGACAGGGTGGAGGGAGGAGGAAGGAGAGGAGGTCAGGATGGAGGAGGAAGGAGAAGAGGTCAGGGTGGAGGGAGGAGGAAGGAGACAAGGTCAGGGTGGAAGGAGAAGGAAGGAGACAAGGTCATGTTGGAGGGAGGAGGAAGGAGACAAGGTCAGGGTGGAGGAGGAGGAAGGAGACAAGGTCAGGGTGGAGGGAGGAGGAAGGAGACAAGGACAGGGTGGAGGGAGGAGGAAGGAGACAAGGACAGGGTGGAGGGAGGAGGAAGGAGAGGAGATCAGGATGGAGGAGGAAGGAGAAGAGGTCAGGGTGGAGGGAGGAGGAAGGAGACAAGGTCAGGGTGGAAGGAGAAGGAAGGAGACAAGGTCATGTTGGAGGGAGGAGGAAGGAGACAAGGTCAGGGTGGAGGAGGAGGAAGGAGACAAGGTCAGGGTGGAGGGAGGAGGAAGGAGACAAGGACAGGGTGGAGGGAGGAGGAAGGAGACAAGGACAGGGTGGAGGGAGGAGGAAGGAGAGGAGGTCAGGATGGAGGAGGAAGGAGAAGAGGTCAGGGTGGAGGGAGGAGGAAGGAGACAAGGTCAGGGTGGAAGGAGAAGGAAGGAGACAAGGTCATGGTGGAAGGAGGAGGAAGGAGACAAGGTCAGGGTGGAGGAGGAGGAAGGAGACAAGGTCAGGGTGGAAGGAGGAGGAAGGAGACAAGGTCAGGGTGGAGGGAGGAGGAAGGAGACAAGGTCATGTTGGAGGGAGGAGGAAGGAGACAAGGTCAGGGTGGAAGGAGGAGGAAGGAGACAAGGTCAGGGTGGAAGGAGGAGGAAGGAGACAAGGTCAGGGTGGAAGGAAGAGGAAGGAGACAAGGTCAGGGTGGAGGGAGGAGGAAGGAGACAAGGTCAGGGTGGAAGGAGGAGGAAGGAGACAAGGTCAGGGTGGAAGGAGGAGGAAGGAGACAAGGTCAGGGTGGAGGGAGGAGGAAGGAGACAAGGTCAGGGTGGAGGGAGGAGGAAGGAGACAAGGTCAGGGTGGAAGGAGGAGGAAGGAGACAAGGTCAGGGTGGAAGGAGGAGGAAGGAGACAAGGTCAGGGTGGAAGGAGAAGGAAGGAGACAAGGTCAGGGTGGAGGGAGGAGGAAGGAGACAAGGTCAGGGTGGAAGGAGGAGGAAGGAGACAAGGTCAGGGTGGAAGGAGGAGGAAGGAGACAAGGTCAGGGTGGAAGGAGGAGGAAGGAGACAAGGTCAGGGTGGAAGGAGAGGAAGGAGACAAGGTCAGGGTGGAGGGAGGAGGAAGGAGACAAGGTCAGGGTGGAGGGAGGAGGAAGGAGACAAGGTCAGGGTGGAAGGGAGGAGGAAGGAGACAAGGTCAGGGTGGAGGAGGAGGAAGGAGACAAGGTCAGGGTGGAAGGAGGAGGAAGGAGACAAGGTCAGGGTGGAGGAGGAGGAAGGAGACAAGGTCAGGGTGGAGGGAGGAGGAAGGAGACAAGGTCAGGGTGGAGGAGGAGGAAGGAGACAAGGTCAGGGTGGAGGAGGAGGAAGGAGACAAGGTCAGGGTGGAGGAGGAGGAAGGAGACAAGGTCAGGGTGGAGGAGGAGGAAGGAGACAAGGTCAGGGTGGAAGGAGGAGGAAGGAGACAAGGTCAGGGTGGAGGAGGAGGAAGGAGACAAGGTCAGGGTGGAAGGAGGAGGAAGGAGACAAGGTCAGGGTGGAGGAGGAGGAAGGAGACAAGGTCAGGGTGGAGGGAGGAGGAAGGAGACAAGGTCAGGGTGGAGGAGGAGGAAGGAGACAAGGTCAGGGTGGAAGGAGGAGGAAGGAGACAAGGTCAGGGTGGAGGAGGAGGAAGGAGACAAGGTCAGGGTGGAGGAGGAGGAAGGAGACAAGGTCAGGGTGGAGGAGGAGGAAGGAGACAAGGTCAGGGTGGAGGGAGGAGGAAGGAGACAAGGTCAGGGTGGAGGAGGAGGAAGGAGACAAGGTCAGGGTGGAGGGAGGAGGAAGGAGACAAGGTCAGGGTGGAGGAGGAGGAAGGAGACAAGGTCAGGGTGGAGGAGGAGGAAGGAGACAAGGTCAGGGTGGAGGGAGGAGGAAGGAGACAAGGTCAGGGTGGAGGGAGGAGGAAGGAGACAAGGTCAGGGTGGAGGAGGAGGAAGGAGACAAGGTCAGGGTGGAGGGAGGAGGAAGGAGACAAGGTCAGGGTGGAGGAGGAGGAAGGAGACAAGGTCAGGGTGGAGGAGGAGGAAGGAGACAAGGTCAGGGTGGAGGAGGAGGAAGGAGACAAGGTCAGGGTGGAGGGAGGAGGAAGGAGACAAGGTCAGGGTGGAGGAGGAGGAAGGAGACAAGGTCAGGGTGGAGGAGGAGGAAGGAGACAAGGTCAGGGTGGAAGGAGGAGGAAGGAGACAAGGTCAGGGTGGAGGAGGAGGAAGGAGACAAGGTCAGGGTGGAGGGAGGAGGAAGGAGACAAGGTCAGGGTGGAAGGAGAAGGAAGGAGACAAGGTCAGGGTGGAAGGAGGAGGAAGGAGACAAGGTCAGGGTGGAAGGAGGAGGAAGGAGACAAGGTCAGGGTGGAGGGAGGAGGAAGGAGACAAGGTCAGGGTACAAGGTCAGGAGGAAGAGGAGGAAGGAGACAAGGTCAGGGTGGAAGGAGAAGGAAGGAGACAAGGTCAGGGTGGAAGGAGAAGGAAGGAGACAAGGTCATGTTGGAGGGGAGGAGGAAGGAGACAAGGTCAGGGTGGAGGAGGAGGAAGGAGACAAGGTCAGGGTGGAGGGAGGAGGAAGGAGACAAGGACAGGGTGGAGGGAGGAGGAAGGAGACAAGGACAGGGTGGAGGGAGGAGGAAGGAGAGGAGGTCAGGATGGAGGAGGAAGGAGAAGAGGTCAGGGTGGAGGAGGAGGAAGGAGACAAGGTCAGGGTGGAAGGAGAAGGAAGGAGACAAGGTCATGGTGGAAGGAGGAGGAAGGAGACAAGGTCAGGGTGGAGGAGGAGGAAGGAGACAAGGTCAGGGTGGAAGGAGGAGGAAGGAGACAAGGTCAGGGTGGAGGGAGGAGGAAGGAGACAAGGTCATGTTGGAGGGAGGAGGAAGGAGACAAGGTCATGTTGGAGGGAGGAGGAAGGAGACAAGGTCAGGGTGGAGGAGGAGGAAGGAGACAAGGTCAGGGTGGAAGGAGAAGGAAGGAGACAAGGTCATGTTGGAGGGAGGAGGAAGGAGACAAGGTCAGGGTGGAGGAGGAGGAAGGAGACAAGGTCAGGGTGGGAGGGAGGAGGAAGGAGAGAAGACAGGGTGGAGGGAGGAGGATGGAGACAAGAGACAGGGTGGAGGGAGGAGGAAGGGAGAGAAGGAGGACAGGGTGGAGGGAGGGAGGAAGGAGACAAGGACAGGGTGGAGGGAGGAGGAAGGAGACAAGGACAGGGTGGAGGGAGGAGGAAGGAGAGAAGGACAGGGTGGAGGGAGGAGGAAGGAGAGAAGGACAGGGTGGAAGGAGAAGGAAGGAGACAAGGTCATGGTGGAAGGAGGAGGAAGGAGACAAGGTCAGGGTGGAGGAGGAGGAAGGAGACCAAGGCAGGGTGGAAGGAGGAGGAAGGGAGACAAGGTCAGGGTGGAGGGGAGGAGGAAGGAGACAAGGTCAGGGTGGAGGAGGAGGAATGGAGACAAAGGTCAGGGTGGAAGGAGGAGGAAGGAGACCATGGTCAGGGTCGGAAGGTAGGAGGAAGGAGAGCAAGGGTCAGGGTGGACGGAGGAGGAAGGAGACAAGGTCAGCGGTGGAGGAGGAGGAAGGAGAGAGGTCAGGGTTGGAAGGAGGAGGAAGGAGACAAGGTCAGGTGGAGGAGGAGGAAGGAGACAAGGTCAGGGTGGAGGGAGGAGGAAGGAGACAGGTCACGGGTGGGAGTGAGGAGGAAGGAGACAAGGGTCAGGGTTGGAGAGGAGGAGGAAGGAGACAGGTCAGGGGGTTGGGGGGGGGGGGGAAAAGGTGGAGAAGGAGACAAGGTCTAGTGGGGGTGGAGGAGGATGGAAGGAGACAAGGTCAGGGTGGAGGAGGAGGAAGGAGACCAGGTCAGGGTGGGGAAGGAGTGAGGAAGGAGACAGGGTCAGGGTGGAGGAGGAGGAAGGAGACAAGGTCAGGGTGGTAGGAGGAGAAGGAGACAAGGTCGAGGGTGGAGGAGAGGAAGGAACAAGGTCAGGGTGGGAGGAGGATGGAAGGAGATGCAATGTGTCAGGGTGGAGGAGGGAGGAAGGAGACAAGGTCAGGGTGGAGGAGGAGGAAGGAGACAAGGTCAGGGTGGAAGGAGGAGGAAGGAGACAAGGTCAGGGTGGAAGGAGGAGAAGGAGACAAGGTCAGGGTGGAGGAGGGAGGAAGGAGACAAGGTCAGGGTGGAAGGAGGAGGAAGGAGACAAGGTCAGGGTGGAGGAGGAGGAAGGAGACAAGTCAGGGTGGAGGGAGGAGGAAGGAGACAAGGTCAGGGTGGAGGAGGAGGAAGGAGACAAGGTCAGGGTGGAAGGAGGAGGAAGAGACAAGGTCAGGGTGGAAGGAGAGAGTAGGAGACAAGGTCAGGGTGGAAGGAGGAGGAAGGAGACAAGGTCAGGGTGGTAGGAGGAGGAAGGAGACAAGGTCAGGGTGGAGGAGGAGGAAGGAGACAAGGTCAGGGTGGAAGGAGGGAGGAAGGAGACAAGGTCAGGGTGGAGGGAGGAGGGAAGGAGACAAGGTCAGGGTGGAGGAGGAGAAGGAGACAAGGTCAGGGTGGAGGAGGAGGAAGGAGACAAGGTCAGGGTGGAGGGAGGAGGAAGGAGACAAGGTCAGGGTGGAAGGAGGAGGAAGGAGACAAGGTCAGGTGGAGGACGGAGAAGGAGACAAGGTCAGGGTGGAGGAGGAGGAAGGAGACAAGGTCAGGGTGGAGGAGGAGGAAGGAGACAAGGTCAGGGTGGAAGGAGGAGGAAGGAGACAAGGTCAGGGTGGAGGAGGAGGAAGGAGACAAGGTCAGGGTGGAAGGAGGAGGAAGGAGACAAGGTCAGGGTGGAGGAGGAGGAAGGAGACAAGGTCAGGGTGGAAGGAGGAGGAAGGAGACAAGGTCAGGGTGGAGGGAGGAGGAAGGAGACAAGGTCAGGGTGGAGGAGGAGGAAGGAGACAAGGTCAGGGTGGAGGAGGAGGAAGGAGACAAGGTCAGGGTGGAGGAGGAGGAAGGAGACAAGGTCAGGGTGGAAGGGAGGAGGAAGGAGACAAGGTCAGGGTGGAAGGAGGAGGAAGGAGACAAGGTCAGGGTGGAGGAGGAGGAAGGAGACAAGGTCAGGGTGGAGGAGGAGGAAGGAGACAAGGTCAGGGTGGAGGGAGGAGGAAGGAGACAAGGTCAGGGTGGAAGGAGGAGGAAGGAGACAAGGTCAGGGTGGAGGAGGAGGAAGGAGACAAGGTCAGGGTGGAAGGAGGAGGAAGGGAGACAAGGTCAGGGTGGAGGAGGAGGAAGGAGACAAGGTCAGGGTGGAGGGAGGAGGAAGGAGACAAGGTCAGGGTGGAGGAGGAGGAAGGAGACAAGGTCAGGGTGGAGGAGGAGGAAGGAGACAAGGTCAGGGTGGAGGAGGAGGAAGGAGACAAGGTCAGGGTGGAGGAGGAGGAAGGAGACAAGGTCAGGGTGGAGGAGGAGGAAGGAGACAAGGTCAGGGTGGAGGGAGGAGGAAGGAGACAAGGTCAGGGTGGAAGGAGGAGGAAGGAGACAAGGTCAGGGTGGAGGAGGAGGAAGGAGACAAGGTCAGGGTGGAAGGAGGAGGAAGGAGACAAGGTCAGGGTGGAAGGAGAGGAAGGAGACAAGGTCAGGGTGGAGGGAGGAGGAAGGAGACAAGGTCAGGGTGGAGGAGGAGGAAGGAGACAAGGTCAGGGTGGAGGAGGAGGAAGGAGACAAGGTCAGGGTGGAAGGAGGAGGAAGGAGACAAGGTCAGGGTGGAAGGAGGAGGAAGGAGACAAGGTCAGGGTGGAAGGAGGAGGAAGGAGACAAGGTCAGGGTGGAGGAGGAGGAAGGAGACAAGGTCAGGGTGGAGGAGGAGGAAGGAGACAAGGTCAGGGTGGAGGGAGGAGGAAGGAGACAAGGTCAGGGTGGAAGGGAGGAGGAAGGAGACAAGGTCAGGGTGGAGGAGGAGGAAGGAGACAAGGTCAGGGTGGAAGGAGGAGGAAGGAGACAAGGTCAGGGTGGAGGAGGAGGAGGAAGGAGACAAGGTCAGGGTGGAGGGAGGAGGAAGGAGACAAGGTCAGGGTGGAGGAGGAGGAAGGAGACAAGGTCAGGGTGGAGGAGGAGGAAGGAGACAAGGTCAGGGTGGAGGAGGAGGAAGGAGACAAGGTCAGGGTGGAGGAGGAGGAAGGAGACAAGGTCAGGGTGGAGGAGGAGGAAGGAGACAAGGTCAGGGTGGAGGAGGAGGAAGGAGACAAGGTCAGGGTGGAGGGAGGAGGAAGGAGACAAGGTCAGGGTGGAGGGAGGAGGAAGGAGACAAGGTCAGGGTGGAGGAGGAGGAAGGAGACAAGGTCAGGGTGGAGGGAGGAGGAAGGAGACAAGGTCAGGGTGGAGGAGGAGGAAGGAGACAAGGTCAGGGTGGAGGGAGGAGGAAGGAGACAAGGTCAGGGTGGAGGAGGAGGAAGGAGACAAGGTCAGGGTGGAGGGAGGAGGAAGGAGACAAGGACAGGGTGGAGGAGGAGGAAGGAGACAAGGTCAGGGTGGAGGAGGAGGAAGGAGACAAGGTCAGGGTGGAGGAGGAGGAAGGAGACAAGGTCAGGGTGGAAGGAGGAGGAAGGAGACAAGGTCAGGGTGGAGGGAGGAGGAAGGAGACAAGGTCAGGGTGGAAGGGAGGAGGAAGGAGACAAGGTCAGGGTGGAGGGAGGAGGAAGGAGACAAGGTCAGGGTGGAGGAGGAGGAAGGAGACAAGGTCAGGGTGGAGGAGGAGGAAGGAGACAAGGTCAGGGTGGAGGAGGAGGAAGGAGACAAGGTCAGGGTGGAGGAGGAGGAAGGAGACAAGGTCAGGGTGGAAGAGGAGGAAGGAGACAAGGTCAGGTGGAGGAGGAGGAAGGAGACAAGGTCAGGGTGGAGGGAAGGAGGAGACAAGGTCAGGGTGGAGGAGGAGGAAGGAGACAAGGTCAGGGTGGAAGGAGAGGAAGGAGACAAGGTCAGGGGTGGAGGGAGGAGGAAGGAGACAAGGTCAGGGTGGAAGGGAGGAGGAAGGAGACAAGGTCAGGGTGGAAGGAGGAGAAGGAGACAAGGTCAGGGTGGAAGGAGGAGGAAGGAGACAAGGTCAGGGTGGAAGGAGGAGGAAGGAGACAAGGTCAGGGTGGAGGGAGGAGGAAGGAGACAAGGTCAGGGTGGAGGAGGAGGAAGGAGACAAGGTCAGGGTGGAGGAGGAGGAAGGAGACAAGGTCAGGGTGGAGGGAGGGAGGAAGGAGACAAGGTCAGGGTGGAGGGAGGAGGAAGGAGACAGGTCAGGGTGAGGAGGAAGGAGACAAGGTCAGGGTGAGGAGGAGGAAGGAGACAAGTCAGGGTGGAGGAGGAGGAAGGAGACAAGGTCAGGGTGGAGGAGGAGGAAGGAGACAAGGTCAGGTGGAGGAGGAGGGGAAGGAGACAAGGTCAGGGTGGAGGGAGGAGGAAGGAGACAAGGCAGGGTGGAGGAGGAGGAAGGAGACAAGGTCAGGGTGGAGGAGGAGGAAGGAGAAAGGAGGTGGAGGAGGAGGAAGGAGAAAGGTCAGGGTGGAGGAGAGGAAGGAGACAAGGTCAGGGTGGAAGAGGAGGAAGGAGACAAGGTCATGGTGGAAGGGAGGAAGGAGACAAGGTCAGGTGAGGAGGAGAAGGAGACAAGGTCAGGGTGAGGAGGAGGAGGAAGGAGACAACAGGGTGGAGGGAGGAGGAAGAGACAAGGTCAGGGGGAGGAGGAAGGAGAAAAGGTCAGGGTGGAGGAGAGGAGGAAAGGTCAGGGTGGAGGGAGGAAGGAGAAGGTCAGGGTGGAGGAGAGGAAGAGACAAGGTCAGTGGAGGAGGAGGAAGGGACAAGGTCAGGTGGAGGGAGGAGGAGACAGGTAGGGTGGGAGGAGAGGAGGACAAGGCAGGGTGGAGGGAGGAAGAGACAGTCAGGTGAGAGGAGGAAGGAGAAAGGCAGGTGGAGGGAGGAGGAAGGAGACAGGCAGGTGGAGAGGAGGGGAAAGGCAGGTGTGGGAGGAGGAAGGAGAAAGGCAGGTGGAGAGAGAAGGAGAAAGGTCAGGGGGAAGGAGAAGGAAGAGACAAGTCGTGGAAGGAGGAGGAAGGAGAAAGGTCAGGGTGAGAGGAGGAAGGGACAAGGCAGGGTGGAGAGGAGGAGGAGACAAGGCAGGGTGGAGGGAGGAGGAGGAGAAAGGCAGGGTGGAAGGAGGAAGGAGACAGGTAGGGTGAGGAGGAAGGAAAGGTCAGGTGGAGGGAGAAGGAACAGTCAGTGGAAGAGAGGAAGGAGACAGGTAGGTGGGGGGAGGAAGGAGGAGGAAGGTAGGGGGGGAGGAGGAGGAGACAAGGTCAGGTGGGAGGGGAGGAGAAGGTGGGAGAGGAGGAAGGAGAAAGCAGTGGAGGGGGAGAAAGGTCAGGGTGGAGAGAGAAGGAGACAAGCGGGGAGGGAGGGGAGAGGACAAGGCGGGTGGGGAAGAAGGAAAGGACAGCGGGAGGGGGGGAGGAGAAAGCTGAAGGGGGAGGAAGGAAGTAGGGGAGGGAGGAGGAAAAGGAGAAAAGGTCAGGGGGGGAGGAAGGAGAAAGCGGGGGAGGAGGAAGGACAAGGCAGGGTGGGGGAGAGAGGACAGTCAGGGTGGAGGAGGAGGAAGGGAAAGGCAGGGGAAGGAGGAGGAAGGAGACAAGGTCGGTGGAGGAGGAGGAAGGACAAGTCGGGTGAGAGAGGAAGGAGACAGGTAGGGGGGGGGAGGAAGGAGACAAGGTCGGGGGGGAGGAGGAAGGGACAGGTCAGGGGGAAGAGGAGGAGGACAAGTCAGGGTGAGGAGAGGAGGAGACAAGGTCAGGGTGGGGAGAGAGGAGACAAGGTCAGTGGGAGGGGAAGGAGAAGTCAGGTGAGGAGGAGGAAGGAAAGGTAGGGTGGAGGAGAGAAGAACAGTCAGGGGGAGGAGGAGGAAGGAACAAGCGGGTGGAGAGGGGAAGGGCAAGGTCGGGTGGAGGGAGGAAGGAGACAGGTCAGGTGGAGGAAGGTGGAGAGAAAAGGCAGGTGAGGAGGAGGAGGAGAAAGTCAGGGGGGGGGAGGGGAAGGGACAAGGCAGGGGGGGGGGAGGAGGCGTGGAGGGAGAGGGAGGAGAGAGGAAGGAAGGAGAAAGTCAGGTGAGGAGAAGGAGACAAGGTAGTGGAGGAGGAGGAGGAGACAAGGTCAGGGTGAGGAGGAGAAGGAGAAGAGGGTGGAAGGAGAGAAGGAGACAAGGTCAGGGTGGAGAGGAAGGAGAAGCAGGGTGGAGGGGGAAGGAACAGGTCAGGGGGAGGAGGGAAGGGCAAGGTCAGGGTGGAGGAAGGAGGAGAAAGTCAGGTGGAGGAGAGGAAGGAGAAAGGTCGGGTGGAGGAGAGGAGAGGTCGGGTGGAGGGAGGAGGAGAAGGTCAGGGTGGGAGGGAAGGAGAAGTCAGGGAGGGAGGAAGGGCAGTCGGGTGAGGAGGAGAAGGAGACAAGTCAGGGTGGGGAGGAGGAAGGAGACAAGGTCAGGGTGGAGGAGAAGGAGACAAGTCAGTTGGAGAGGAGGAAGAGACAAGGTCAGGGAGAGGAGAGGAGACAAGGTCGGGTGGGAGGAGGAAGGAGAAAGGCGGTGGAGGGAGGAGGAAGGAACAGGTCAGGGTGGAGAGGGAGGAGAAGGCAGGGTGGAGAGGAGAAGGGACAGGTCAGGGTGGAGAGGGAAGAGACAAGCAGGGTGGAGAGGAGGAAGGACAAGGTCAGGGTGGGAGGGAGGAAGGGAAAGTCAGGGTGGAGGAGGAGACAAGGACAGGGTGGAGGAGAGAAGGAGACAAGGTCAGGGTGGGAGGGAGGAGGAAGGAGACAAGGTCAGGGTGGAGGGAGGAGGAAGGAGACAAGGTCAGGGTGGAGGGAGAGAAGGAGACAAGGTCAGGGTGGAGGGAGGAGGAAGGAGACAAGGTCAGGGGTGGAAGGAGAAGGAAGGAGACAAGGTAAGGTGGAAGGAGGAGGAAGGAGACAAGGTCAGGGTGGAAGGAGTAGGAAGGAGACAAGGTCAGGGTGGAGGAGGAGGAAGGAGACAAGGTCAGGGTGGAGGAGAGGAAGGAGACAAGGTCAGGGTGGAGGGAGGAGGAAGGAGACAAGGTCAGGGTGGAGGAGGAGGAAGGAGACAAGGTCAGGGTGGAGGGAGGAGGAAGGAGACAAGGTCAGGGTGGAGGGAGGAGGAAGGAGACAAGGTCAGGGTGGAGGAGGAGGAAGGAGACAAGGTCAGGGTGGAGGAGGAGGAAGGAGACAAGGTCAGGGTGGAGGGAGGAGGAAGGAGACAAGGTCAGGGTGGAGGAGGAGGAAGGAGACAAGGTCAGGGTGGAGGGAGGAGGAAGGAGACAAGGTCAGGGTGGAGGAGGAGGAAGGAGACAAGGTCAGGGTGGAGGAGGAGGAAGGAGACAAGGTCAGGGTGGAGGAGGAGGAAGGAGACAAGGCAGGGTGAAGGTCAGGGTGGAGGGAGGAGGAAGGAGACAAGGTCAGGGTGGAGGAGGAGGAAGGAGACAAGGTCAGGGTGGAGGAGGAGGAAGGAGACAAGGTCAGGGTGGAGGGAGGAGGAAGGAGACAAGGTCAGGGTGGAAGGAGGAGGAAGGAGACAAGGTCAGGGTGGAGGAGGAGGAAGGAGACAAGGTCAGGGTGGAGGGAGGAGGAAGGAGACAAGGTCAGGGTGGAGGAGGAGGAAGGAGACAAGGTCAGGGTGGAGGGAGGAGGAAGGAGACAAGGTCAGGGTGGAAGGAGGAGGAAGGAGACAAGGTCAGGGTGGAAGGAGGAGGAAGGAGACAAGGTCAGGGTGGAGGAGGAGGAAGGAGACAAGGTCAGGGTGGAGGAGGAGGAAGGAGACAAGGTCAGGGTGGAGGGAGGAGGAAGGAGACAAGGTCAGGGTGGAGGAGGAGGAAGGAGACAAGGTCAGGGTGGAGGGAGGAGTCATGCTGTTTAAGTTATCTGATTAAAACCTTTTTAAAGTTTAATTTCTGGATTACATTTTTACAAAACGTGTCTCTTTCAAAAGTCTATTATTTGTTTGCAGGAACAGAATTCAGTGCAGAATCAGTGTCGTTCCAGATTAACCAAAAACCAGTTATTGATGAAGGTCTGACTAAACCCTCAACAGATTATTACAAACGCAAACATGTATTTATGACATCAAGCTAAAGCATTCAGTGTTGGAATTAATCAGAAACCTCATTCTAGATTAACTCAGATTAAAGGCCACAGTTTAGTGGTTTGTCCAATCTGAAGAGGAGACTTTTTAAAGAGCAGCCAGATGTCTGACATTGGAGACGCTGCAGAACTCGTGTGTCTGAGCAAATGCCTCCAGAAGTCAAAGCAAATGTTTGCAGCAACTGCAGCAGCTTTTCCAGAACAATCCCTGGTTTTACCTGTGAGTGTGACCCACATGGAGAGCGCCGTGCCGTAAACGCTGAAGTATTCCAGAATGTCGTACCTCATGAAACACAGGATGGCGAGGCCTGGACCGTCACAGGCGTGATAAATCTGCAGGAGCAAAGTTTAATCCAGATTAAAGTAAAACCTGAATCCCCACAACAGGAAAAAACAAGTTTCCTTTAGATAATTAATAAAAAAAAAAATCCTCTGATCTTACATCAAGGTTTAATTGATGATATAACTGTTGATGAAAAATTCACAATTAATTATATTTATTAATGATTTATTGTTCCTCAAAAGTAAAACAATAAGAACAATTTCATATACAACTTTCATTTTAAGATTATATTTATAATATTTATAAATATTTAAATTTTTAATGTTAACAATTGTTTGAATAGTGGTAATTAAGGTTCTAATTTAATATTACATTTAGGATTATATTAATTTAAATGTAATTTCGATATTACTAGAAATTTAATAACAATCATTTATTTATTAATTAACAGCTTTGCTTTTAAATCGATCATTTGTGTATTTTTGATTAGTTATTGATCAGCTTTAGACTCAGTAACAGCATCAAATATAAGTTTAGCTTTTCTAACTCAGCTTTTATCTGTTTGAAATAGAATTTCAAATAAGCAAGATGGCGGCCGTCAGTCAGAGATGGCGAAGTCTCACCGCAGTGAAGAACATAGTGAAGAAGTAGACCATGGCCTCGGTGTGGAAGCCCCTCTTTGCAGCCACGCTGGCAGCCGGCAGGAACACAAGGCTGCTGACGGTGGGAAGCAGCATCTTGGCGATGAAGGCACCCATGACTGGATCAGAACCAAGCGCTTGAACAGAAGACGTGGACAGACCTCCTGCAGGTTCTGCTTCGCTCTGCTGCTCCGGAGCTCAGGCTGCATATATGTTCCTCTGCCCTCCCACAGCCAGCTGTCAGCTTTGGCCATTTAAAGTTTAAATGCCCCTCAGATTGCAGCTCCATGTGGGATAGTGGGGCTGTGTTAGTGGCAGGCAGCTGTCCACATACCAAGAGCACGGGAGAGGCTGCATGCAGGGCGAGGAGCAACATGTCAGACCGCATGTAACCACGTCAACATCAAGCATCTGTTTGGAGGCCAACAGGCCACCGTCTGAAGTCGGTTCTGTCCAGTTTGAGCCTCTTTTCTCCTCATTAGTTACTGAAAATGAAAAGGTTTGGTGGCGTTTCCGCTGTTTGGGACTCAAGCTGCACTTCTGCTTTCAAAACTTTATCAATATAATAAACACATTTTCAGCATTTTATTGTTTTCATCAAATAAGAACTGCAACTGAAATCACACGTGAATCTGGTTGTTCACGTGATAACTATCAGGAGTAACGTCTGGTTGCTTATCATGTTTCTCGTGAAGTAGTTTGGTGAAATACAACCAGAGAGGGATTTACCATTAGGCAATACTAGGCAGCTGCCTAGGGGCCCCATGTTCCTGGGGGCCCCATAAAACTGTTTCCATGTATGGTTAATAACTATTCCTTATTTGTGCACATTAATTATGTTTTTGATAAAAATCCTTTGGCTAAAATTCCATCAGAACGCTGATAATATTAAGTGTGTCTCAGCCCCCCCCCCTTCAGTGTCCACCATATTGGATCAGTCCATTTGCTGCACATGTTCAGAAAGGTCCAAACAGACAGCAGCAAACCATTTGAAAACAGACCATGCAAAGAGCAGTGTTGCTAACTTAGCGCTTTAGTCGCCATATTTAGCCACTTTTCAGACCCCTCTAGCACTTTGATTTCTAAAAAGCTCCTAGCGCCAAATCTAGAGACTTTTTTCTGCTACTGGAGACTTTGGAGACAACATCTAAAAGCAGCGAACTCTGCTCTCCAGAGCGAGTAGATTGGTAACCCCGCCTCCTGCTCTCCTCTATCTTGTCTGCTGTCATGATTCATGCAGCTATTATTTCATCCAAATGAAAAATGGAGAACTGAGAAGCAGATCATGGCTTGTCTAATCAGCATGTTTCTATATTTTTGCATGAAAAATTGCGCTAATGGCGCATGTTCTCCCTGATGGTACATTCACATTGAGTGTGAACGTGAGTAAATTACGTTCCCTGGATGTAGAGGCGCGTTCAGGCGGGGCAGGTATAAGAAAAAATAAAGTTCAGGATTGTAGAGTTAATATTTACAATCTTCATAAAAGATGTGATTTAATTAACTCAGGGAAATTTATGAGCGAATATTCAGCAAATGCATCCTGAAAGAGGTTAGAAAAGAGGTTTTTATGGCAGCTTTTCAAAAAGCCGCTTTAATTGACAGGGACTGTTACAATCCAGCAAATCAAAGTTCCTGTTGCAGTGGCGCCTGGCCTATAGAGGGCGCTAGGATGCTGCCCCACCCACCCAATAACCTTTATAAAGACATTTAAAAAAAATTCAGATTAAATTTTAAAATCAAAATATTTTGAAATATATTGATATATATTTTTTAGATGTGTAAGATAAATATTTAACCTTTAATGACGAATGAAGCTGTTTTCTTTTTCCATCGGATTGGTGACCTATTTCCACCCTAGGGCATAAAAATGTTTGCTATTGACTCTCGTTAAAAGTTGTGCTTGTGCAGTAGCTCTTCTGCAATACAGAAGTATAGGAGACCTCAGGGTGAAGGAGAGCTGCGATCTGAGGTGACAGGAAGTGTCATCACAGTTGTTGTGCAGGTGATTGACAGGCCGAGTCACAGAAGGGAAGCAAACTTAGAGAAGCTGGAGGTGAAACCATTTGGACCGGATCAGCCGAACAACAAAATGTCCAAAGACAGATGGAGACGGTTCACTCACTCGTTTTCCAGCACCTGGTTTAGCTCCAAGGCTAGGCTAACTGCATGCAGCGAGGCTAATGCTTTATCCTGCTTTCCCTGCCTCCTCTTTCTAACATCATAATCTGAGCCAGCGTGGATAAAGACAGCTAGGACTGATTTAAAGCAGTTTTTAAAAAAAGGCAAAGAAGAAGCTTCTGTTGCATTCTGGGACCAGACTGGAGCCCTGGAGGCCATGATGGACACCAGTTGATGGAGCCTTAAAGCTGTTCTATTCAAACAGCCCTGATGTTTAGAGCTTCGCTGTTTAAGTAACAAACTAGATGGGAAATTTAGGAGGATAGTTGGCCATAAACCTTCCTCTGATAAACAGGAATTTAATGTTTTTCTGACGGATAAATAAATGTTTCTTATTATTTATTTGTCCTCCAGATTGAAGCTTCTGTGTCAGCAGCAACTGGAGAGGAGAGTCAGAGTCCAGCTTCCTGCAGCTCTCTGCTACTTGGAGCGAATGTGGAGCTTTTATTTGTCACTTCCTGTCAGGGAGAAGATTTTACAGCCGGCTTCGCTCCGCGGTTGCTCGTCTCTGGCTCGTCTGAATGTCTTCATTGTGGGGTTAATAAATTCTAAGCTATGAAAGTGCAGACATCCTCTGGGAACACCAGGGAAAACTCCTGCACTGTAAAAAATGTAAATCTAATTAAGTTAAATTTTCTTAAAATAAGTGCCTATTTTCCTGGATTGAGGTGGTAGGTGAGACACTGCCAATGAAATAAGACAATTTACATTTAAAATAAGAAAGAAACAACTGCAGTATTTTATTTTAAGTGCATACTATCTAATTATCTTAATTTAAGGGTATAAATGGCAGATCATATTATTTTCCCACTCAAATTAAGATGAAAAACAATTTAAGAAATTTTTACTCATTTTCAGAACGTTTTTGCAGTGCGCTGAGAGAAAGAAATATGTCCCTGAAATATCGACATGTTTACTTTGATATCAACGTCCTTTCTTCCTTGTCTTTTATTTTATTGTCATGGTTTTGGTTCTGTTTAAGTTTTATCTTTGAGTTTTTATTGGTTTTATTACCATTTTGTGTTATTGTAGTCATTTTTGATTGTCTTTGTCTTCTTAGGTATTTCTTGTTTGCCCTTTTGTGTGAGTCTCTTTTTCACTAGCTCCCTTCTAGACGCCTCTGTTCACACCTGCTCCCAATCTGCTGATTAGCCTGGACTTTGTTTCTCTCTCCCATATATGTACCTTCTGCTCAGTCACTGTTTGCTGGTTTGTCGTAATTTCTTTGCCCCCTCGTGAGTATTCCTGGATTTTCAGTATTTTGGGATTTTGTGGATTACGTGTGTGGAGTTTTGCATCTGTTAACCTGTTTGTTATGAATCCTGCAAGAAACCAGTTCACTTTCAGTCTCCTCCCACCCAACTCCCACCCAAACTGACATTTTTCTTATTTTTCTTTCTGTCTTTGAAAGGAAGAAGAGTTTATCTAATTGACATAAAATAGTAAATAGAATAATATAAAATGTTTATCAGATATTTATTGATAATAGTGAAAGAACAACCAAAGCTAAAACTAGACTCATAGATTGAATTACACTTGAAGTGTGATGTTAGTTTAAGAAAGACTCTGATGCTGGAAACGATCCGTATCTCTACCTGCAGGAACCACTACTCTGCAACATAGTCAGATATAAACACGCTGTAGTTCTGGTTGTTTGATGAAACTTCATAAACAGGAATATTCAAAGTTGTCCGTTGGGAGCCTGAAAAAACTTCCCACTTGTTTTATTTGTTTTAAACATGTTTTTTATTTATCTTTATTTGCTTTTATTCTGCTTTTATTTTTCTTCTATTGTAATATTTAATTCACATAAAGCAATTTGAATTGTCTGAAATGTGCTATACAAATAAACTTTCCTTGCCTTATTCTTTTCCGCAAACCTAAAAAGAGTAAAACTAAATATATGAGGCGTCTAAAGAGAAAATGGCTGAACACTGGAGACATTTATAGAACCACATGTTCGTCTGGATGAAAAGGAGAAGCAGGAAGTCAATTTTTGGTGATAATCTGATTGGTTAAATAAAGGTTAATCATTAAAACTTGCTGTGTTTATGTGAAGTTTTACATGTTACAGCTCCTGTTTACATAAACTGGTCTTTGGGGAACTTCTGGTCCAGAATTGGAAGGGTTTAAATCCTTCTGAAGGAGCGAGATCTTTTTAGCATCCGTGGGTTACTTTACATCAAAGGCCATACACTGCAAAAAATAGAAATCTCAATAAGTTATTTTTTCTTAAAATAAGTGCGTTTTTCCTTGATTTGAGGAGGTAAGTAAGACACTTTGCCAATGGAACAAGACAATTTCCTTTTAAAATAAGAAAAAACAATTTTATCTTCTTATTTCAAGTAAATATTATCTAACTATCTTATTTTAAGGGTGAAAATACTCATTCCATTGGCAAATCATCTTATTTACCTGCTCAAATTAAGGCTAAATATACTTAATTTAAGCAATTTTTTACTTATTTCTGGATTGTTTTTGCAGTGTAGAAATCGCATATAGTGTTCTACAAGGGTCCATCTTAGGGCCCAGAATGTTTGTCATCTGGATCAAATTAAACAGATGTTATAGTTTTCGGACCAAAGGAAGAGCGTTTCAAAGTTAGCAGAAAAACGTCTCACCAAGCTGTATCGGTTGAAGCAATGTGGTGTTCTTGGATGCTGGTTCCCCCGGTTCCATTTCTGTGCAAGTTTACATCTCGTTTCCTGTCAGTTACTAACACAACATGGCCGTCAAGAGGGAGCAGATCTGGAGAGGATTTCTTCAAAAATCATAGGAGTGAAGAAGCAGATAACTAACGTCACTGAAAAGCTGAGAAATTAATATTATCCTTCGGGATGGGGAGTAAAACAATCTGGCGTTTGCCTCAGGGAGTCTGCTCCTCTTTATGTTCCTCCTTATTGCTCCTGATGTTCCGCAGCTGAGGAGAGCTCAACCATAGTGGGCAAGGAAATGAAGAGACGCACAGCAACCTGTGGTTATGACGGAAAGTTCAAACAAACTGAGGAAAATAAGGGAATGATAATAAAGACACACGTAGCACTCTTCACTCTCTCTTCAGAGCTCTATGGCAGAACGTTGGTCTTATTGGACCACCCATTAGGTCACGTCTCCAATTTGGACTGGGAGAATATTTCTGTTTATAAATATTTTGGTATTTTTGATGTTCAATTTATTTCTATAGCACCAATTAACGTCATCTCAGGTCACTTTCCAGTTCACCAGATCATCCAGTCAGATTGATTCAAAGTTTTCTATCTAAGGAAAACCAGCTGATTGCATCGACTCATTGACTCTTCAGCAATCCCTCACACTAAGCATGCTTGTAGCGACAGTGGAGAGGAAAAACTCCCTTTGAACAGGAAGAAACCTCCAGCAGAACCAGGCTCAGTGTGAGCGGCCATCTGCTGAGGCCCACTGGGGTTCAAGGAGACAGAAGCAGACATAGAAAAAGAAGCATAGATACAAGAGGCAACTGTCAACCAGCTCCACAGGCGGTCCCGTCCAGGAAACACACAGCCAGGCAGACGAGCTCCGAGCCAGCTCCCATGTCAGAGGATGAAGAGAGCACATCCAGTTAGTCACAGTCAGAGAAACAGGACTACACTGGAAAACAGGCCAAGCTCCAACATCTAGAAACAAAGGTGTTGATGGCAGCAGCACAGCTGATATTTCTCTCCAGGATGGAGTCACAGCCAAACAGGAACAGACCAGATGAAGCTACTATGAGAAAAAGCAGAGAGAGCAGAACGTTAGAGATTGAACTAACAGATTCTGCAGAGTGGGAGAATAGAGAGAGAATGAAGCAGAATGATGAAAAAGGGGTCCCTATGTCCTCCAGCAGTCTAAGCCTATAGCAGCAGAACTATAGAGATAGATCAGGATAACCTGAGCCACTCTAACTAGAAGCTTTATCAAAAAGGAAAGTTTTAAGTCTAGCCTTAAAAGTAGACAGGGTGTCTGCCTCACGGACTAAAACTGGTAGTTGGTTCCACAGGAGAGGAGCCTGATAACTAAAAGATCTGCCTCACATTCTACTTTTAGAAATTCTAGGAACCACTAGTAAACCTGCAGATTGAGAGCGAAGTGCTCTGTTAGGAACATAAGGAACAATCAGATCTCTGATATCAGATGGATAAAAGATGGTTAAGTTTTGCACATTTATCAGGTATTTTCCAACGTCTTTATGTCAAATTAAACATTTCTTCTGGATTTACTGATCATGTGTGAAGAGAAGCAAAGGCAGCATCTCTAAACTTCACTCCAGTTGTTCCAGCATTGACATTTAAGACCCTCTTTTACCGTGTTTGGACACCAACTCTTCTGATCCTGTGTTGCTTAAAGCTTTGTGTAAATGTAAATAAACACCATGTGACCCATCAGGCTAGTTAGGGTCTACCTCCTTCCCAGGGAAGCCTTATTTGACTCTGATCAGCCCTGGACGGATTTCTCAGGACGGCGTGGCAGCAGTTGGCCCCGGCTGCTCCCCACTCAGCTGTTGCACCTGCTCAGAGGCTGGAGGCAGCAGCACAAAGGATCCACTATCACTGAGGAGTCCCATCGCATGCCTGGGATTCCCAGAGGGTCTTACCAACCGAGCTGGCAGAGGATGAGGGAAAACAGCTCTGGGATTTGGTGGTTTTGGAGAAACGGCGGTGACTAACCCACACCATCTGCCGGGGAGTTGAAGGCAAACAGGGTCCTGAACAGATTTGTTGGTAACTCTGGTTAAGAGGCATAAAAAGGTGGATTAAAGCTTTGATTTGAGAACCTTAATCAAATAAAAAAAAAGAAAAAGTTAAAGCTAAGCATCCAATTCTTAGCTCAGTGTTCTCATGTGAGAAAGGTCTTTTTTATGGATGTAGATTGAGTCTAACGGTTGCCATGGAAACCCCAGACCCCAGAAAAAACTCTCTTGGAACCGTTTCTGCTTCATGGAAACAGAAACACATTTGCTGTTTCTCAGTTCAGAACGCGAGAATGGACTCGTGTTCTCGCCAAGTGTGTTCTTGAGAAGAATACAGGAAAGTCTGGACTCAGGGAGAACGGGAGCATGCAGTAAAATCTGGCTCAATTGGAAGAGAAGCATATTAATGACATCACCAGCTCGGCTGGAGCTGCATTTAACGTTCCACCAGCAATTTTCTCCTCTTGGAGCGGCAGTTTCTCACACATGTGTAATTTTGTTGTGCGGTGGTAGCTAAACTACGCGCAGAAGTAGTTTAACATACATGGAGTATGTCAGGACTCCTGTTTTTGTGTTTCTGTGTTTGTCTCCCTTCCTCCACCAGGAGGCGCCTGGTTCTGGTCCGCCTCCTCTCACACCTGCTGATGGTTTCCTCGTTAAATGGAGTGAACTTAAACTGCTGACTGCCACTACCTCGACGCCAGTTTAGGGTACTCTAGCCAAGCTGAGTTTTTGCTGAGTCAAGCTGAGCTTTTGTCAACCCGAGTTTAACTTTGTTTTTGTCTTTGCCTCTCGGCAGGAAGTCATCCTGCAAACTGGATCTCTCGGACCTTCTCTCCCTGGAAGGATCAACTGAGCTACTAACTGAGATGGGGCTCAAACAGGAGGTTTGGATCCATTTTCCCCAAGAGATCCTTTGAGCTTTCCACTGAGAAAGGGATTATTCTCCACCACGACCCGTTCAAGTAACGCAGGAAATCTGAGTGGCAGTCAGTTTCTCCGTTCACCAATTAACAACTGCATTCTGGGTAAACCCTGTTCCGCCCTCCACCGAATCAGACAAACACTGGAACTACAGCACAAAGACAGGATTCAAGGATTCAACAACAACTCTGGAAACGTGAGTCGGCAACCAAATCCTCTCCTCCAAGTTCACGAGTCAAATTCCCCACTGAGCCTAAACTAACCGCTGTGTCTTCCCCTCACTTTACAGTTCCGGTTGAGCAGTGTTCAGAGCAACACTTCTCCCTCTGTTTAACTTCTTCAATAAAACCCGTTAAACCTTTCCCCTGGTCTCTCTGTCCGGTGTTCTGCATTTGGGTTTGAACTTTGTAACATCCTGACAGAGTATGTTTATTTTGCTCGCGGGTATTTTGGAATAAATGTGACGCCATTTTTAAGCGCCAAAGAATGCTTGAAAATATCTTATAAAAATATTTTATGACTTTTCTTAGACGATTTGATGCGTTTTTCTCGTTAAATTGCAAGACTGACGTCATCATTGGGCATGCTGAGAGCAGTCCGGCAATTTACGATTACAGCATGTTTATCTGCATTTTAGATGTCTTATTTATATCATACACTCTATACAGTAAAGCTAACACAGAAGGCATACATAAAAATAAAAAAGGACTAGATTAATGTAATAATCCAAAGCTGACATTAGCTGCTGGAGGCAGCGTATGATTCCATCTCCATGACATATCGGGCACAGAGAACAGATAAAGGATTTAAACAGATTTATGTTCTCAGAAAATAAACTTTTACACATTGTAGTTTGGTATGCTTACTATTTTTAGGGAGAGAAAAAAATCAAGAAAAAACAAGGGCAACGTGGGTGTATATCTGATCTCCAGCAGCAGGGTGCCGCCATTTTTACAAACAATGCCAGAAATACAGTCTGGAGCTCCGTCCCAACAGGAGTTTAATGAAGTCAGATTAAATCCACTGATTTTAGGTTTTGTAATAAGCTCAGAACATAGAATCCAGAATTCAGGCGAGACAGACTGGAATAGCTAAAAAGTGTTTATTTAAACACAGACGGATCTGCGGATCTGCAGCGGCTAGGGCGTCAGAAACATGAACGTCAATTGGAGGGAAACACAGGTTCGTGACTGCGATAATCTGACAGAGGATGATTATGAACGCGCGTGTCACTAACCTGGTTTGGCAGTTCAGTCCTGTGCCCAAAGAACGGGAATGGTTCCAGCCGGTCGATTGAACAGAAGCAGTGGGGGCGACCAGAGAGTTCCAGACGTGGAAGGCTGCAGAGCCAACAGGAGATCAGATCCCAGCAGACGGAGGCAAACGGGACAATCCAAAGGGCCAAGTCAAGACGCAGCTCCAGGTTCAATTCACAAAAAGGAACAGATCAGAATCAGACAATCAGAACACTAAAGCAATGCTAGAGAACTCTCTACACCAAGGCTCAAGAATAATCTGACCCTGATAGCCGAAAACAGAGGGAGCTTTAATAGGAAACTGGAACAGTTGGATCTGATGAGTGAAGAGGAACATGACAGAGCTAGACAGGTGAAAGGAATGAGCAATCAAGCCAGCCATCAGCACCAAAACCATGACAGGTTTAGGTTTCTCTGCCACCAATGTAAAGATCAGCATTTAGCCCTCAAGGAAGGGGAGAACCTGAAGGTATTAAAGTCCTTAGGTGTAGATTTCCTCTAAAACTTCTGGTAGGTATCGTGAGAAAGGCAGCTGCTGCAGTGGAGTGCCTCTCTGTTTGGAGGGGAGAAGGAAAACGTAAGTTTTCCGTTGTACCTTTTTTTTAAACGTATACTCCATCCAGCAATCGTGTTGTAGCCTAATAAATATAGGAGGTACGCCCTGTCTCCTTCATCCCCCGTTAGGACTCCTGGTGCTGCCAGAGAGCGCCATCCCCCCCCTATACACGCTGGTGTTCGCTGCAACTGCTTCTTAGCAATCAAAAATTTAACATAGGTCCATAAAGATTCAAACACCCTCAGAGTTACTGTTGTCCTGGGTGAACCTTGCTAAATAATTTAAACCAAATAAGCAATAGATTGATTTAATTTCAGTTTTCCATCTTGAAGTTTTTTTATTCCAGAATCCATTTGCTTTTAACTGTGTTTTATCTCATCCAATCTTTCAGCAAAGCCATTTTTCTTGGTCCGAATATTTTTCTCTGCGGTTCTTTTAATTGCCCTTTCTCTGGAGGCGCTAACCCTAATGACTCCCAACACTTTGCACACTGCTAATGGGCACACACTTAAACACACTCGCCAGCCGTGGGAGTGTTACATGTTCCTGTGCAGCACATTTACTCAGCAGCCTTTATTAAAGTGTCCCATGCAGGCCTGAACTAATGGCTGTAGGTGGAAGTTAAGGCATCAGTGGAAGAGGCGGAGCAGCAAACTAACGGAGGGAACTGTTAAAGAAACAGAAGTGAGGTCCAGCTGTGTATTTAAATTCTCATTTTTCTATTATGGTTCTTATTGTTTATTTTTTCCTGGCTGCAATGTCAGCCTACATGCTTAAAAAAAAAGAAGGGCTTTGATGAGCTATTAAGGGTCCATAAAAGCTGACTAACCATTTGTCTGTCTACAAAAGGGACGTGAACCTGGTTCTAGAAAGGGCCACCAGACTCCAGTTATCTCAAAAAGTGAGTCCAGTCTTAAAGCAGATGTTCAGTCATATTCCGAACACAAACTTCTGAAAGTCCTTTAAATCTGAAATGATTCCATCCTGTTCAATAAATGATCAGTGTTTTTAATTCAGAGTAATTTTCATGTGAATGTGCTTTACTGGAGGCATCCATGTTTGTCAAAGAACACTACTGCCACCTACTGGTTAGTGACGTCACGGTGCGGTATCGGCTGTTCATCAAGTCCCAGTGCTGTATCTGGTGTTTGTCACAACGCGCTATTATCCAAGTCATCTTGAAAACATTCTTCTTCCAAATGTTGGCTACATATTACGGGTTTTTTCTCTGGCCAGAAGTTCGATGGCAAATCCTCCCTCTTCAAGTTGGCGATCCAACGACCAACCCGTCTGTGGAGGATCAGGAATCAGAAAGGTGGAATAACTCTTTTTTATCCACTTTTACCCGATGTATTCCAGCATCCAGCTGCCATGCACGTGGGCATTGTCAGTTTCACTATAGCTCTGGTGAATTTCAATGGTGAAGTCCTCTGGAAATCTTCAATAATTGTTGTTGATTGCAGATGTGTCTAGTAGTTCCCATTGATTTAGCTTGGAAAGCGGGGAGAATGGCGCTAGGCTTACCGCACCGTGACGTCACTGCTGGAAGATGGCAGGAGGGAGGGGCTACTATATTTGGGCAAAAATGGCCGCACTCAGACTCAGGGATCACGAAAAAAAATATATATATCATTTTTATTTTTCTACCTTTTAATGCTAAAGTCAATAAATCACAGCGGATGTATTAGTTTTAGGCATAAATAATGTCCTCCAGATGGATTTGATGAAGGAAGTTGAGGAATTTAGATGTATAACAAAGACCAGCAGGTGGTTGTGGAGAATGAGTCCTGTTGAGTCCTAGATGGGTGGACTGGACCAAGAAGTGACCAGAGGATTAACGGGACGCGTTGATGAGCTCTAAAAGCTGGATCACAGAAACTAAAGACAGATGACCTGGTTAGAATTGTCACTCCTGCTGGTCTCTGTTAGTCCAATGGGCTTCATGTGACAGAAATGTTTAAAAAATCTTTTTTTTCCCCAAGTTTATGTCAAGTTAAAGTACAACTAAAGTTAATCGCCTGAGACCGTTTGTACAAACTAGGACTTTGGTTTCAGGTGCTCAAGACGTACATACTGTAAGTTTAGATTTATAAACTTAAATTAAGTGCATTTACCCCTAATTTAAGTTGGCTAACAAGATGATCTGCCAATGGAATGAGTATTTTTACTCTTAAAATAAGATAATTGAATAATATGCACACAAAATAAGAGAATACAATATTTTTATTAGTTTAAATGTTAACTGTCTAGTTCCACTGGCAAAGGGTCTCACTTACCTCCTCAATTCAAGGAAAAAAATAGCATATTTTAAGCAAAGATTACACATTGAGATTTCATTTTTTTTCCAGTGCAAACAAGTTAGCTGTTATTTTTGTGGAAATAGACCCGCACAGGTCCTGGATGAAAGGTTAATCATCTTTCCTCTGCAGACCTGAACATTTGTACCAGTTTGGATCAGTCCTGTTTATCAGATGAGCCAAACCATAAAGAGATGGACGATCAGGACAGGCTGATGATAGAGTTGGAGAAGAGGAGCAGCAGCTCCTGTGGAGGGTTGTTCTTCTTACCCTTCCTGTCTGTAAACTGTCAGCAGGTGAGTCGGCCAAAGTCAAGTCTCTAATGCCTCAGCTCTGTGTGAAATACTTTGTGTCAAGGAGTATCAATATTTAACTTGTTCTGTTTCTCCTTTAAGAATTCCAGCTAATCACCTGTTCGATATGACATTTACAGGACTTTCAATTAAAATTATTCATTTTCTTTTTGCAGTGAAAAAAAGGCCTCTGACTCTCACCACCGGTCCATCATGGTTCCCCCGTCAGGTGTTAAGCCCACTGAGGCATGGACTCATGTCTTTTGCTCAGGCCTGGCAGAGTCACATTAGATCACCCCAATCCTGGGTCCAGAGATAGGTTCAGCTTTACCACGCAACTTCACTGGCCTGGTTTTTGTACTCACGAAGGACTTCCAACCGCTCTTTGTCTGACCCAACACACAGTCTTGGGATACTCTGACAGGGACATTTAAGGGCACTTAGACCCCTTCACCACGTTAAAATGACCATCTAAGGAGAGGTTCTCGATGGGAAAAAGATGCCTTACCATCTTCAAGACAGATATTTTCTTTTAAGGCTAGGCTTAAAACTTTCCTTTTTGATAAAGCTTCTAGTTAGAGTGGCTCAGGTTATCCTGAGCTATCTCTATAGTTCTGCTGCTATAGGCTTAGACTGCTGGAGGACATAGGGACCCCTTTTTCATCATTCTGCTTCATTCTATCTCTATTCTCCCACTCTGCAGAAATATCAACTTTGCTGCATGGGAGCTGGCTCGGAGCTCGTCTGCCTGGCTGTGTGTTTCCTGGACGGGGCCGCCTGTGGAGCTGGTTGACAGTTGCCTTTTGTATCTATGCTTCTTTTTCTATGTCTGCTTCTGTCTCCTTGAACCCCAGTGGGCCTCAGCAGATGGCCGCTCACACTGAGCCTGGTTCTGCTGGAGGTTTCTTCCTGTTCAAAGGGAGTTTTTCCTCTCCACTGTCGCTACAAGCATGCTTAGTGTGAGGGATTGCTGAAGAGTCAATGAGTCGATGCAATCAGCTGGTTTTCCTTAGATAGAAAACTCTGTAAATTGCCTTGAGATGACATGATGGGAATTGGGGCTATAGAAATTAACTGATTTGAATTGAATGCTGTTTTGGAGAGTTCCTGCCTCAAGTAAAGGAGTTCAGGTATCTTTGAAACTTGTTTAAAAGTGAGGGGTGTTGAAGAGACAGTTGGGCCAAAAGAAAAAAGTCTTGATTTACATGTTGGTCTACGTTCCTGCCCTCACCTATGATCATGAAGTCCAGATTACGATGAAAGAATGAGATCCTGAATTCAAGCAGCTGAAATGAACTTTCTCCAAATGAGCACTCAGTCTAAAACTAAAAAATGTTTCCCATATTTTAATCAAACCTTTTCAAAATCAAGTCTTCCTAAATGTGCTTAATATACGTATAGTACATATGACAAAGTTATTTGGTTGAAAGACATAAAACAGAACGGAAAGGAAGAACATGAAATACAGTTGAACACAGTGAAAAGACAGCTGAAGAAACAGAGCAGTGACTAAGGGTGACGGAGTAAGGGAGGGAGCGCATAGAGAGGAAGAGGGAGCGGTGAGAAATAACAGATACTGGAGACGAACTGAAATCATAATAAAACATGAAGGACTGAGACAGACAGAAAAAAGAGAAGCAGACGGCAGGCTAGGCAGACACCAGGGGCCTCGGACATCTTGTCTTCTCCAGCATTCGCTTCTCACCTCTATGGACCCATCTGTTTCTGGATTCTTCTGAGATTCTGATGATCGCCTCTGCTCCTCAAAGAAGCCTTTGAAATGAACTTTTAGGAAATTAAGGGAGTCATTTCCTAGTATTTTACATAAATTTTTTTCCCGTTATCTTCTGCAGGCCAGTTAGTTCTACGTCAGCCTGAACACCTAAATTCGGCCAATCATATATCAACGGTCATCTGTCCGGTCACCAAACCAAGCTTCTGCCGCCCTGGCGTCCTCTTCCACAACATCTTCGTCCCCGCTTTCCTCCTCTAAATAAAAAATGGATGACGGAGGAGACTCATCCACGACCTCCGACACTAAACTCTCCTCCTCTTGCATGTTTCCTCTGTCCATAGCGTTCCTTGACAGCGTCGTTTCTAAGTCACCAATTTATGCTACTTGGTCCCAATGGAATTTCCCATTGGGAACCTACTAGCACTAAGTTGCTAACTGGTTAGCAAGATGCTTCCCACAAACCGGCCAAAATCAAAGAGGCTTGCAAACCTTCTGCCGCAACAACCCCGCCCCCTTGACAAACAACCAATCACATTCACTTTATTCACTCTTGTATGACTTCCTGCCGAGAGGCAAAGACAAAAAACAAAGTTAAAACTCAGGTTGACTAGAACTCAGTTTGACTCAGCAAAACTCAGCTTGGCTAGAGTACCTAAAACTGGCAAACACTCTGGCGTCAAGGTAGTGGCAATTAGCAGCTTAAGAACACTCCACAGGTAATTAAGCAACGAGCTGCAGGTGTGCAGGGAGGCCCAATGAGGACGGGGCACTACCTGGTGGAGGAAAAAAGGAAACAAAGAAACAACCCACAAAACTGGATTCCTGACAGTCCACCCTATAAAACCTGGAACTCAACACTATTTCTAACATTTTGAATTGAAAAAGCTTCCTGGATGGGAAGAGAAACGTCTTCAAACTTGGGAAAAAAGTCCAGTGGATTGTATTTTTACTTTTAAGGAATGACAATAACTAGATGACTAACAGTCTTCACCAGCAAATGGAAAAATACTAGAAGGAAAAACTTCTATTGGGAATCAATCAATGCTTTAAAGTTCAAAATAGGCTGTTAAATACAGAAAGTTCTCACAAATACAAATATGAATCTGTGAACATAAATGCATTTGATCACAAGTTGTCTATAGATCTATAGAACCTAAAACATGGACCTAGTCTCTACACTGTCACCCTTTGGTCCCTAAACTAACCAACTTTATCTCTGCTTCCAACGAGATGGATGCTACTCTGGGCAGAAGAAGACAGATTACAGTTTAGTCACACAGAGAGCTTTATTTCTGCAGACATGTCAGAGGTCTGAGGGGTTCCTAACCATTGGACCAACTGTGAGGTAGAGGGGTGGTGCCGTCATGCTGTGGGATTGATTCTGCCATTCCTAGAGGCAAGATTTGTGTTTGAGGTCCTGGATGTGGTCCATGAACACTGCAAAAACGATCTACTAATAAGTAGAAATTTCTTAAATTAAGTGTATTTAGCCTTTATTTCAGTAGGTAAACAAGATGATCTGCCAATGGAATGAGTATTTTTACCTTTAATATAAGATAATTAAATAATATGCACTCGAAATAAGACAATGCAATTTTTTTTCTTATTTTAAATGTAAATTGTCTTGTTCCATTGGCAAAGTATCTCACTTACCTCCTCAATTCAAGAACAAATGCATTTAATTTAAGAAAAAAGAACTTATTTAGATTTGATTTTTTGCAGTGAAGACTCAAAGTTTCCAACCAACCCGCAGAACATGACGGGTGTGATTTTTTTTTTAATAAGATCAGATCAAACTTCTATGTTTGGATTAAATGGACAAAAAAGTGGGAAATAGCAAAAGCAGCCTTTTGGTTTCTGTGTATGAGTGTCTAATCTGGCAGAAAGTAAGATTTAAAGGTCTAGTCAAAGTCATTTAATAAGAAGAAACTTTATTGTCGCTGTACTTATATCGTTTGACAGCATCACAAGTTAGAAGATATGTGAAATAAAAAAGTTATAAGGAAGAGAGAGCAGTGAGCCAGAGTCACTCCTCTGGTCCTCCTCCTCCTCCTCCTCCTCCTGGGCTGGAGGAGGAGGAGAAGGAGGAGGAAGAGGGATGCAGGAAAGCACACCTTACCTCCCTCCCTTTCTTCATCCCTCTCTCTATCCCTCCTCACTCCACACTGACAGCAGCTCTCATCCCCACAGCCCAGCGCTGCTGAAGCATTCAGACTCACACACAGACTCTGAGTGGCATCTCCAGCTCTCTCCAGGAAGCCCTTGGACTGCTGCAGGCGAGGTGAGTAAATATTTGGAAACTCCTCTGCTGCTGTGGAGTTGGTGTGATTTCTGCTCTCTGGATGCCTGCATGTGCTGTTGTGGTTTCCCCTCTGCTCTCAGTGTGTGTGTGTTGGTGTGTTTACGAGGCCTACAGGAGCCAATGAGACGCGTGTTTTGCACCAGACCAAAACAAATCCAGAAAATAATGCTGACTCGCTCCCGGAGGAGTACGTGTTTCTGTGCAGGCATGCGTGTGCATGTGTATTCCTGGAGAGGCCCGGAGTCTGACTGGAAACTTGTCAGCTGTTGGGAGTGTAACTGGTGAGGTAGACACTCTCTGCAGGCCAAGCGGTGGAGTTAAAGTAATACAAATCTTATTGTTCAACATTTTCAAACATTTTCTACTTGGTGCAGAAAAGTAAAATTCAGCTTGAAAAGGATCCAAGTCAGGAAACACTGAGTGGCTCCTCTAAAAGATATAAAGATGTTAAACAGGCATCATGTTGAGTTTGTTTATGCTGGGATGTTTATGAGCAGACAGTATGTTACCTGAGGCACAGAGGGATCAGAATCATGATGGTTTGGAGGCTCAGAAACCTCCTCAGACATCTTCATGGTCATGTTCTTCATGTTGGACAGAAAGACAAGTTAGACCCCTTTCCCATTGGCCGAAATAACCAGTTTAAACCCGGGAACAACAGGCATTTACTGGTGGTGGGTTCAGCTTACACATGTTTACCCGGGTTAAAACTACTCGGCAAGCGACCCGCGTTAAAATGGACTCGGTTCTGATGGCCATGCTGTGGGAACACCAGTATACCCGCTAAATTAAGTGACATCATTGTACGCAACATACGGACGTCAGCGCAACATTGCAGTCGCTTCTGATCTAACAAGCTGAAACAACTCTGTTTACAATCGATAAACATGGAGCAGCTCTGGTGAGATGGTTTCAGACAAATAATAGAGAGAAACAATAAATTCTATTCAGTTTATTTCTATAGCTCCAATTCAATACTCATGTCATCTCAGGGCACTTTCCAGTTCACCAGATCATCCAGTCAGATTGATTCAAAGTTTTCTATCTAAGGAAAACCAGCTGATTGCATCGAGTCATTGACTCTTCAGCAATCCCTCACACTAAGCATGCTTGTGGTGACAGTGGAGAGGAAAAACTCCCATTTAACAGGATGAAACCTCCAGCAGAACCAGGCTCAGTTTCAGCGGCCATCTGATGAGGCACACTGACTATGCCCCGCCCTTCCTTCCATGTTGCTCTCCATTGTTTACTTTCCTGATTTCTGTCGCACTGGTGACATTATCAACGCTAACCCAGCAGGGGTTAGCGTTGATAATGTCACCAGTCAACACTAACCCAGCAGGGGTTAGCGTTGATACAGCTGCCAGTGAGGGGTCTGACCAGCTTTTTTGGCCAGTGAGATGGGAGCTAAATGTCGGATGTTAGCGGGTAGATCCATGTTTAAAAAACGCGCGTTAACCTGCTATTTTCAGTGGGAAAGAGGCTATAGAGACATCCTCCTCTGAGTGAAGCTGGGTGATGAATCCACCTCAGACCTAAAGAGCAACGCCTTCCTTTAATCCACTGAGGTAACATTTGATCCATTTCAAAAGTCATTATTAAAGCTTGAAACATTTATTTTCACAAACATGTTAAATGTACTGCAGGAATCCCCAAAGTCGGTCCCAGAGGGCCACTGGGCTGCAGGTTTTAGAGGTTTCCCTGCTTTAGCACAGCTGATTCTGATTGTTGCAGTAGAGCAAAAGCCTGTTAATCAACAATCAATGTAAATCAGCTGTGCTGGAGCAGGAAACCTCTAAAACCTGCAGGACAGCAGCCCCCCAGGACTGAAGTCTGAGGTTTGAATCCAACTCACTACTTCCATCCAAGAACCTTTAAATAATCAGCTAAAAGGACAAAATAAAATGTTTTTTTTCTTTGTTAATTGATGAGCTTCTATAAGGCAGAGAGTCTAGGACCTGGTTGGTGGTTCTACTGTTCACATCTCGTGGCTGGGCTAACTCTTAGCATGTAGCCCACTGGTTTGCATCCAGAAAAACATTCTTGTCTCTAACCTCTCTGTTTGGCCTCAGAAACAGACGTGTTTTATAAGCGGCTCAGCATCCATCCACTGCATATACACCAGAAATAATAGAAATAATTATTTTTCTTCTTAAAATACAGCTGGAACAAGACAATTTATATAAAAAAAAACTAGAAAAAAACAATTGCATTGTCTCATTCAAGGTCAATATCATCTAATTAGCTTATTTTAGGTGTAAAAATACTAAATCAATTGGCAGATCATCTTATTTACTCAATTTAGGGGTAAGACACTTAATTTAAGAAATGTTGACTTATTTCTAGATGTTTTTTGCAGTGAACCAGCTGATCCCTGGAGAGGTGACCCGGACAACAGACACAGATGTTCTGCTTCCCGAACACATTTCAAAGTATTCAGTAACAGTAACATTTCTGGAAGAAAGTATGGAGAACCCGGGGAGACCCCGTCCATGCTAATGGAGAACCTGTCCATGCTAATGGAGAACCCGTCCATGCTCATGTAGAACCCATCCATGCTAATATAGAACCCATCCATGCTAATGTAGAACCCATCCATGCTATTGGAGAACCCATCCATGCTAATGTAGAACCCATCCATGCTAATGGAGAACCCGTCCATGCTAATGGAGAACCCAGCTTATGGAGAACCCGTCCATGCTAATGGAGGATCTGGGGAGAACCCATCCATGCTAATGGAGAATCTGGAGAGAACCCATCCATGCTAATGTAGAACCCATCCATGCTAATGGAGAACCCGTCCATGCTCATGGAAAACCCGTCCATGCTAATGTAGAACCCATCCATGCTAATGTAGAACCCATCCATGCTATTGGAGAACCCGTCCATGCTAAAGTAGAACCCATCCATGCTAATGGAGAACCCGTCCATGCTAATGGAGAACCCAGCTTATGGAGAATCCGTCCATGCTAATGGAGAACCCATCTATGCTAATGGAGAACCCGTCCATGCTAATGGAGAACCCGGGGAGAACCCATCCATGCTAATGTAGAACCCATCCATGCTAATGGAGAACCTGTCCATGCTAATGGAGAACCCGTCCATGCTAATGGAGAACCCAGCTTATGGAGAACCCGTCCATGCTAATGGAGAACCCAGCTTATGGAGAACCCGTCCATGCTAATGGAGAACCCAGCTTATGGAAAACCCGTCCATGCTAATGTAGAACCCATCCATGCTAATGGAGAACCGGTGCATGCTAATGTAGAACCCATCCATGCTAATAGAGAATCCGTCCATGCTAATGGAGAACCCAGGGAGAACCCATCCATGCTAATGGAGAACCCGTCCATGCTAATGGAAAACCCGTCCATGCTAATGTAGAACCCATCCATGCTAATGGAGAACCTGTCCATGCTAATGGAGAACCCGTCCATGCTAATGGAGAACCCAGATTATGGAGATCCCATCCATGCTAATGTAGAACCCATCCATGCTAATGGAGAACCTGTCCATGCTAATGGAGAACCCGTCCATGCTAATGTAGAACCCATCCATGCTAATAGAGAACCTGTCCATGCTAATGGAGAACCCAGCTTATGGAGAACCCGTCCATGCTAATGTAGAACCCGTCCATGCTAATGGAGAACCCGTCCATGCTAATGTAGAACCCATCAATGCTAATGGAGAACCCGTCCATGCTAATGGAGAACCCAGCTTATGGAGAACCCGTCCATGCTAATGGAGAACCCAGCTTATGGAGAACCCGTCCATGCTAATGTAGAACCCATCCATGCTAATGGAGAACCCGGGGAGAACCCGTCCATGCTAATGTAGGACCCATCCATGCTAATGGAGAACCCGTTCATGCTAATGGAGAACCCGGGGAGAACCCATCCATGCTAATGGAGAACCCGGGGAGAACCCGTCCATGCTAATGGAGAACCCGTCCATGGTAATGGAGAACCCGTCCATGCTAATGGAGAACCCGGGGAGAACCCATCCATGCTAATGGAGAACCCGGGGAGAACCCGTCCATGCTAATGGAGAACCCGTCCATGCTAATGGAGAACCCGGGGAGAACCCGTCCATGCTAATGTAGAACCCATCCATGCTTATGGAGAACCCATTCATGCTAATGTAGAACCCATCCATGCTAATGGAGAACCCGTCCATGCTAATGTAGAACCCATCCATGCTAATGGAGAACCCGTCCATGCTAATGTTGAACCCATCCATGCTAATGGAGAACCCGTCCATGCTAATGGAGAACCCAGCTTATGGAGAACCCGTCCATGCTAATGTAGAACCCATCCATGCTAATGGAGAACCCGTCCATGCTAATGGAGAACCCGTCCATGCTAATGGAGAACCCGTCCATGCTAATGTAGAACCCATCCATGCTAATGGAGAACCCGTCCATGCTAATGGAGAACCCAGCTTATGGAGATCCCATCCATGCTAATGTAGAACCCATCCATGCTAATGGAGAACCTGTCCATGCTAATGGAGAACCCGTCCATGCTAATGTAGAACCCATCCATGCTAATAGAGAACCCGTCCATGCTAATGGAGAACCCAGCTTATGGAGAACCCGTCCATGCTAATGGAGAATCTGGGGAGAACCCATCCATGCTAATGGAGAATCTGGAGAGAACCCATCCATGCTAATGTAGAACCCATCCATGCTAATGGAGAACCCGTCCATGCTCATGGAAAACCCGTCCATGCTAATGTAGAACCCATCCATGCTAATGTAGAACCCATCCATGCTAATGGAGAACCCGTCCATGCTCATGGAAAACCCGTCCATGCTAATGTAGAACCCATCCATGCTAATGTAGAACCCATCCATGCTATTGGAGAACCCGTCCATGCTAAAGTAGAACCCATCCATGCTAATGGAGAACCCGCCAATGCTAATGGAGAACCCAGCGTATGGAGAATCCGTCCATGCTAATGGAGAACCCATCTATGCTAATGGAGAACCTGTCCATGCTCATGGAGAACCCGTCCATGCTAATGGAGAATCTGGGGAGAACCCATCCATGCTAATGGAGGATCGGGAGAGAACCTGTCCATGCTAATGTAGAACCCATCCATGCTAATGGAGAACCTGTCCATGCTCATGGAGAACCCGTCCATGCTAATGGAGAATCTGGGGATAACCCGTCCATGCTAATGTAGAACCCATCCATGCTAATGGAGAATCTGGGGATAACCCGTCCATGCTAATGTAGAACCCATCCATGCTAATGGAGAACCGGTGCATGCTAATGTAGAACCCATCCATGCTAATGGAGAACCCGTCCATGCTAATGGAGAACCCGGGGAGAACCCATCCATGCTAATGTAGAACCCATCCATGCTAATGGAGAACCTGTCCATGCTAATGGAGAACCCGTCCATGCTAATGGAGAACCCAGCTTATGGAGAACCCGTCCATGCTAATGGAGAACCCAGCTTATGGAGAACCCGTCCATGCTAATGGAGAACCCAGCTTATGGAAAACCCGTCCATGCTAATGTAGAACCCATCCATGCTAATGGAAAACCCATCCATGCTAATGTAGAACCCATCCATGCTAATGGAGAACCCGTCCATGCTAATGTAGAACCCATCCATTCTAATGGAGAACCCGTCCATGCTAATGTTGAACCCATCCATGCTAATGGAGAACCCGTCCATGCTAATGGAGAACCCAGCTTATGGAGAACCCGTCCATGCTAATGTAGAACCCATCCATGCTAATGGAGAACCCGTCCATGCTAATGGAGAACCCGTCCATGCTAATGGAGAACCCGTCCATGCTAATGGAGAACCCATCCATGCTAATGGAGAACCCGTCCATGCTAATGGAGAACCCAGCTTATGGAGATCCCATCCATGCTAATGTAGAACCCATCCATGCTAATGGAGAACCTGTCCATGCTAATGGAGAACCCGTCCATGCTAATGTAGAACCCATCCATGCTAATAGAGAACCCGTCCATGCTAATGGAGAACCCAGCTTATGGAGAACCCGTCCATGCTAATGGAGAATCTGGGGAGAACCCATCCATGCTAATGGAGAATCTGGAGAGAACCCATCCATGCTAATGTAGAACCCATCCATGCTAATGGAGAACCCGTCCATTCTCATGGAAAACCCGTCCATGCTAATGTAGAACCCATCCATGCTAATGTAGAACCCATCCATGCTAATGGAGAACCCGTCCATGCTCATGGAAAACCCGTCCATGCTAATGTAGAACCCATCCATGCTAATGTAGAACCCTTCCATGCTATTGGAGAACCCGTCCATGCTAAAGTAGAACCCATCCATGCTAATGGGGAACCCGTCCATGCTAATGGAGAACCCAGCTTATGGAGAATCCGTCCATGCTAATGGAGAACCCATCTATGCTAATGGAGAACCTGTCCATGCTCATGGAGAACCCGTCCATGCTAATGGAGAATCTGGGGAGAACCCATCCATGCTAATGGAGAATCGGGAGAGAACCTGTCCATGCTAATGTAGAACCCATCCATGCTAATGGAGAACCTGTCCATGCTCATGGAGAACCCGTCCATGCTAATGGAGAATCTGGGGATAACCCGTCCATGCTAATGTAGAACCCATCCATGCTAATGGAGAATCTGGGGATAACCCGTCCATGCTAATGTAGAACCCATCCATGCTAATGGAGAACCGGTGCATGCTAATGTAGAACCCATCCATGCTAATGGAGAACCCGTCCGTGCTAATGGAGAACCCGGGGAGAACCCATCCATGCTAATGTAGAACCCATCCATGCTAATGGAGAACCTGTCCATGCTAATGGAGAACCCGTCCATGCTAATGGAGAACCCAGCTTATGGAGAACCCGTCCATGCTAATGGAGAACCCAGCTTATGGAGAACCCGTCCATGCTAATGGAGAACCCAGCTTATGGAAAACCCGTCCATGCTAATGTAGAACCCATCCATGCTAATGGAGAACCCATCCATGCTAATGTAGAACCAATCCATGCTAATAGAGAATCCGTCCATGCTAATGGAGAACCCAGGGAGAACCCATCCATGCTAATGGAGAACCCGTCCATGCTAATGGAGAACCCGTCCATGCTAATGTAGAACCCATCCATGCTAATGGAGAACCTGTCCATGCTAATGGAGAACCTGTCCATGCTAATGGAGAATCCAGATTATGGAGATCCCATCCATGCTAATGTAGAACCCATCCATGCTAATGGAGAACCTGTCCATGCTAATGGAGAACCCGTCCATGCTAATGTAGAACCCATCCATGCTAATAGAGAACCTGTCCATGCTAATGGAGAACCCAGCTTATGGAGAACCCGTCCATGCTAATGTAGAACCCGTCCATGCTAATGGAGAACCCGTCCATGCTAATGTAGAACCCATCAATGCTAATGGAGAACCCGTCCATGCTAATGGAGAACCCAGCTTATGGAGAACCCGTCCATGCTAATGGAGAACCCAGCTTATGGAGAACCCGTCCATGCTAATGTAGAACCCATCCATGCTAATGGAGAACCCGGGGAGAACCCGTCCATGCTAATGTAGGACCCATCCATGCTAATGGAGAACCCGTTCATGCTAATGGAGAACCCGGGGAGAACCCATCCATGCTAATGGAGAACCCGGGGAGAACCCGTCCATGCTAATGGAGAACCCGTCCATGCTAATGGAGAACCCGTCCATGCTAATGGAGAACCCGGGGAGAACCCGTCCATGCTAATGGAGAACCCGGGGAGAACCCGTCCATGCTAATGTAGAACCCATCCATGCTTATGGAGAACCCATCCATGCTAATGTAGAACCCATCCATGCTAATGGAGAACCCGTCCATGCTAATGTAGAACCCATCCATGCTAATGGAGAACCCGTCCATGCTAATGTTGAACCCATCCATGCTAATGGAGAACCCGTCCATGCTAATGGAGAACCCAGCTTATGGAGAACCCGTCCATGCTAATGTAGAACCCATCCATGCTAATGGAGAACCCGTCCATGCTAATGGAGAACCCGTCCATGCTAATGGAGAACCCGTCCATGCTAATGTAGAACCCATCCATGCTAATGGAGAACCCATCCATGCTAATGGAGAACCCAGCTTATGGAGATCCCATCCATGCTAATGTAGAACCCATCCATGCTAATGGAGAACCTGTCCATGCTAATGGAGAACCCGTCCATGCTAATGTAGAACCCATCCATGCTAATAGAGAACCCGTCCATGCTAATGGAGAACCCAGCTTATGGAGAACCCGTCCATGCTAATGTAGAACCCGTCCATGCTAATGGAGAACCCGTCCATGCTAATGTAGAACCCATCAATGCTAATGGAGAACCCGTCCATCTAATGGAGAACCCAGCTTATGGAGAACCCGTCCATGCTAATGGAGAACCCAGCTTATGGAGAACCCGTCCATGCTAATGTAGAACCCATCCATGCTAATGGAGAACCCGGGGAGAACCCGTCCATGCTAATGTAGGACCCATCCATGCTAATGGAGAACCCGTCCATGCTAATGGAGAACCCGGGGAGAACCCATCCATGCTAATGGAGAACCCGGGGAGAACCCGTCCATGCTAATGGAGAACCCGTCCATGCTAATGGAGAACCCGGGGAGAACCCGTCCATGCTAATGTAGAACCCATCCATGCTAATGTAGAACCCATCCATGCTAATGGAGAACCCGTCCATGCTAATGTAGAACCCATCCATGCTAATGGAGAACCCGTCCATGCTAATGTTGAACCCATCCATGCTAATGGAGAACCCGTCCATGCTAATGGAGAACCCAGCTTATGGAGAACCCGTCCATGCTAATGTAGAACCCATCCATGCTAATGGAGAACCCGTCCATGCTAATGGAGAACCCATCCATGCTAATAGAGAACCAGTCCATGCTAATGGAGAACCCAGGGAGAACCCATCCATGCTAATGTAGAACCCATCCAGGCTAATGGAGAACCCGTCCATGCTAATGGAGAACCCGTCCATGCTAATGTAGAACCCATCCATGCTAATGGAGAACCCGTCCCTGCTAATGGAGAACCCAGCTTATGGAGATCCCATCCATGCTAATGTAGAACCCATCCATGCTAATGGAGAACCTGTCCATGCTAATGGAGAACCTGTCCATGCTAATGTAGAACCCGTCCATGCTAATGTAGAACCCATCCATGCTAATAGAGAACCCGTCCATGCTAATGGGGAACCCAGCTTATGGAGAACCCGTCCATGCTAATGTAGAACCCGTCCATGCTAATGGAGAATCCAGCTTATGGAGAACCCGTCCATGCTAATAGAGAACCCGTCCATGCTAATGGAGAACCCAGCTTATGGAGAACCCGTCCATGCTAATGGAGAACCCAGCTTATGGAGAACCCTTCCATGCTAATGGAGAACCCGTCCATGCTAATGGAGAACCCGTCCATGCTAATGTTGAACCCATCCATGCAAATGGAGAACCCGTCCATGCTAATGGAGAACCCAGCTTATGGAGAACCCGTCCATGCTAATGTAGAACCCATCCATGCTAATGGAGAACCCGTCCATGCTAATGGAGAACCCATCCATGCTAATAGAGAACCAGTCCATGCTAATGGAGAACCCAGGGAGAACCCATCCATGCTAATGTAGAACCCATCCATGCTAATGGAGAACCCAGCTTATGGAGAACCCTTCCATGCTAATGTAGAACCCATCCATGCTAATGGAGAACCCGTCCATGCTAATGTTGAACCCATCCATGCTAATGGAGAACCCGTCCATGCTAATGGAGAACCCAGCTTATGGAGAACCCGTCCATGCTAATGTAGAACCCATCCATGCTAATGGAGAACCCGTCCATGCTAATGGAGAACCCATCCATGCTAATAGAGAACCAGTCCATGCTAATGGAGAACCCAGGGAGAACCCATCCATGCTAATGTAGAACCCATCCATGCTAATGGAGAACCCGTCCATGCTAATGGAGAACCCGTCCATGCTAATGTAGAACCCATCCATGCTAATGGAGAACCCGTCCATGCTAATGGAGAACCCAGCTTATGGAGATCCCATCCATGCTAATGTAGAACCCATCCATGCTAATGGAGAACCTGTCCATGCTAATGGAGAACCCGTCCATGCTAATGTAGAACCCATCCATGCTAATAGAGAACCCGTCCATGCTAATGGAGAACCCAGCTTATGGAGAACCCGTCCATGCTAATGTAGAACCCATCCATGCTAATGGAGAATCCAGCTTATGGAGAACCCGTCCATGCTAATAGAGAACCCGTCCATGCTAATGGAGAACCCAGCTTATGGAGAACCCGTCCATGCTAATGGAGAACCCAGCTTATGGAGAACCCTTCCATGCTAATGGAGAACCCGTCCATGCTAATGGAGAACCCAGCTTATGGAGAACCTGTCCATGCTAATGGAGAACCCAGCTTATGGAGAACCCGTCCATGCTAATGGAGAACCCAGCTTATGGAGAACCCTTCCATGCTAATGGAGAACCCGTCCATGCTAATGGAGAACCCAGCTTATGGAGAACCTGTCCATGCTAATGGAGAACCCAGCTTATGGAGAACCCGTCCATGCTAATGTAGGACCCATCCATGCTAATGGAGAACCCGTCCATGCTAATGGAGAACCCGGGGAGAACCCGTCCATGCTAATGGAGAACCCGGGGAGAACCCGTCCATGCTAATGGAGAACCCGGGGAGAACCCGTCCATGAGAATGTAGAACCCATCCACCCTAATGGAGAACCCGTCCATGCTAATGGAGAACCCGTCCATGCTAATGTAGAACCCATCCATGCTAATGGAGAACCCGGGGAGAACCCGTCCATGCTAATGGAGAACCTCAGAGAAGCAGAAACCCAGATTTCCACTCAGGCCTTCATGCTGCTGCCTCACCGCTCTGCAAGAGGAAGAGCAGATCAATAGTTTGAAGTATTAAACGAGAGAAAGGCTGTGGATTTTCATCTTTAACCCAGATTACAGCTAAAATAGGACAGATTACAGGTTAGCACTCGTTAGAAGGCCTCTGCTCAGTTTTAATTTGACTCCAAGTCTTTTTTATTTTTCGTTTTGACCACTTATTGCTGCAGGTTTCGTACCAGATCTCTATTTTTGGGACATTAGTGGTTAGAGCGGTGCGCTTGAGCTCTAAGAAGGTTGCAAGTACCCGATTCGACCCCCACGCTGCTCCCCGGGCGTCGTACAATAGCAGCCTACTGCTGGGTTAGATGCAGAGAGTGAATTTCTCAATTGTTGGACAATAAAGGGATTTGCATTACAATCTTATATTATCTCTCTTCTATAAACAGTTGCACTGCAAAAAAAAAAAAAGAAATTCCCGCAAGAAATTGATAAAGTGATTCTGATTCAGGAAGCCCTTTGGCAGAATTCAATCTAGCCATTTTAATCTAGATTAATTCCAAGATTACAATGACATTAATCTAGATTTAAAAAATAAATCTATGCCCACCTCTAGTTGTTACTGAACATTATTTCCAGTTCAGTGTTTTGCCTGCAGGTGGCTTTTGTTATTAGATCATAATCATTCTGCTTTCCTGCAGCAAACCCCTGCTGCTCCTCCTCCTCCTCCTCCTACTCCTCTCCGTCCTCCTGTCCCTGATCCGATCCATTTTCAGTCATCAGGGCTGTGAGAGCCGACCGCCGAGGGTTTGGCTGGAATGAGTCTGTTTGACAAGCAGACACCCACGACCAGACCCCCCCCCCCCCCCCCCCCCCCTCGCCTCCCAGAGTCCGACCAGCGCTGGGGTTTGTCTAATTACCAGAGTTTTCTTCTGCTTGTCTGTATCCAGAAATGAGAAACACGCAGCGGTCGTCTGATTGACGCTGCTCCGCTTGGCTTTTAGGATAGAGAGGAGGCGAGGGGATCGAACCAGCAACCCTGATACTCTGTGTTACATCTGAAGGATAAGGATCCTTCATTTACTTCATTTCTTTGCGTCAAAGTAAATTCAGGAATTCTCTCGTGTAATTTCACACTAGAACATGTGAACAGAACATTTCCAACCATCACAGTGATTTACCTGAATTTATCGATGAAAAGCAAACAGATAAAACCTAAAACCAGTCAGTAGGAATGAGGCATCAAAGCTCTGCTTGTTTCCCAAACTGCTTTTCTCTCTTATGAATAGTTTGCTTCTCAGATCATTGGGAAAACTACATTTCCTGCAGCTTATTTCTCTACAATGTGAGGATGAATGTGAGAGGAAGGGAGGATGAGGATGAGGAGTCCTTCATCATCATTACAATCCATCTGATGAGTTTTCTTTTTAGTATTTGGTGGTTTGAGCTGCTGAGAAACATCTCAGACCATCAAACACTCGTCTCTCTGGCACAATGAAGGTCACGACCTGGAAAACTCCAGAGAACCAAATGGTCTGCACAAAGCAAAGATAAAATCCTGAGACTCTAAACCAGACATCCTTTTATCTAAGCTGTACCTTAAGGTACCGACCACCAGCAGCATGAGATTAATGGATCCTCAGGGACCCTGTCTCAGAGTGCACAGCCTTCAGTTTGGTTATAAAACATCCTGTCCCCTGGAGCAGAGGTCAGCCTGAACCTCCAACACCCTACAGTTTCCCATGGAGGCAGAGAACGTTCTGCCCTCACGACCCAGACCTGGATAACCGGAAAGACGAAGAGTTCGAGAACCAAACGAGGGCTTTGCCATCAGGACATCCGCATTTAAAAGTGGTGAGCTTCTGTCAGGCGCCCGATCATCCTTCAGGCACAGAAGAGAAGCTTCTTTACACTAAGGAAGGTCAGTCAAAGTAAATAATGCACAGGATTAGTCTGCCGTTATTCTGTCAGATGATCATACCGTCAGACCCACATAGTCAATACCCTTTAGTTTATGCTTTTAGTTTGTAAGGAAAGTCAACTTTAAAGTACCTCAACAGGCATGCATCCCTTTAGTTGTGTACAAAAATAAATTAATTACTTACTTTTTGGTGTTTTTTAAAGCGTTCTCATCTTAAATCGTTTTTATTTGTACATGACTAAAGGGATACACGCCTATCCAGATAGTTTAAAGTCTATTTTTCTACACTGCTCAAACAATATAGAAATAAATAAAAATATCTCATATTAAGTCCATTTTCCCTTAATTTAAGTGGATAAATAAGATGATTTGCCAATAAAATTAGTATTTTTAACTCTTAAAATAAGCGATTTGGATAATATGCGCCTGAAATAAGACAATGTAATTGTTTTTTTTCTTATTTTAAATGTAAATTTTCTCGTTCCATCTGCAAAGTGTCTCACTTATCTCCTCAATTCAAGAAAAAAAATCACTGATTTTAAGAAAGAATGACTTATTTAGTCAACAAACGGATGGAAGGTAAACAGAGAATGAAACTCCTGCTGATTTGACCTTTAACCTTTAGAGTTGGGAGCAGTTGAAGGCGTTGGCCCAAACCGCCTTAAAAACCTCCACAACAACAAACAGAAGATCGTCTTTGGTTTAGGGCAGGAAGTGTGTAGAGATCTTATAGAGACCGGTACCTTAACCCTGGACATTCCAGACTTCATGTTCTTCTCTTTTCAGATGAAATCTGGTCAAATGTTCTTTTAATCCAAAATAAATCACAGGCTGCCTTAAAGACCAACCCTGGGATTATTGCAGGTGTTTTACGTTCCATTAAACATCAGTTAACGCGGCAGGTATTCATATAACAGGTGTCTGACAGCGAGTGGATGATATTCAGGGGTGGGTCACCAACGTTCCTCACAGCTCCTGGGTGTCTGTCCGTCTCCTAAGGTTACCAGCACTACAAAAACAAGACTGCGAGGCGAGGGGCCCCAGGGGTCCATCAGGGTGGGGAAGGTGGTGGGAGGGGGAAGCGGAGAAGACGAGGGAACCGTGTTTACTTTGGTCTTCTTCTTTCTTTCCTGCCCTGCTCGACTGAGCTGCTGGGAAACGACAGCAGAGTGAGGAAGGAAAGAGGAAGACGGTGTCTGGACAGGAGAGAGACCTGCGGGGGGAGGGTGGGGGGGCATGGAGACGCTGTGGACTGGTTTCCAGTGGTAGCCCAGTCTCTGCTCTAATCTAAACATGCAAGAAACTAAAGTAATGTTTCACTTCATTTCCTAACAAAGGTCAGAGAATCAAACTTCATCTGGAGCACAGAAACACTCCTTTAAATGTAGTTCTATAGATCAGCTCTACTCTAAATTAGCTAAATTAATCTGCTGGTGGAACGTTAAATCAAGAAATCCAGTCAGTTATGACTGTTCTGCACAAGCATGTGGTGACAGTGGAAAGGAAAACCCAGCAGAACTAGAACCAGAAGCACGGTCTGCATCAGTTTGTTTGCTTTAGTCCAAGTCGCTCGATAAGTTTGGAAAGGTTGCTTTTCACGCAGGTAAAACCCTAAAGGAACCAGAACCCGTCATCAGAGCAGAACTTTCATTGTGTCGTTTGATCAGCTGTTCCGCGTTGAGGATAACAAAGTGGGTGTATTTCTGTTGAAGCAGAATTGTGTCCAGGATGTGTGTGCTCTGCAGAGATGTTAGCGGCATCTTTCCTGACCTGAACCACAAAGAACCGTTGTTATTTTAATACTTGGCTCTACAACTAGAGGCACTGGAGTAAAACCACAAGAGCTGCATTTATCAAATAAATAGTCAAAGGGCTGCTGGAAAGCGTGGACTGCTGGGCCGCCAGCCGCCATGAGCCGCCCGTCCTCAGCCGGAGGAGGGGGGCTGGGGGCTGGTAAGGTAGGCGGGGTGGAAGGACGGGGCCGCCGGTGTCCAGGCTACAATTACTGGGTCGGGGTCGGTCGCTACATCCCCCGCTGGCTCCCTGCACCACTGGCGTTCCCAGACCTGCCCCGGAGCTGACGGCTCAATTCAAGCGCCCGGTGTGTTTCGACTTCGTACTTCACTATAGGCGACCAAAAACCCAGATGATTTCCAAATTCCCCCCGGACATTTTTTTAGGTCTTAAAAGTAGGAGATGTCCGGGAAAAAAGGGGGCGTCTGGTCCCCCTACCACATCAACAATCTGATGTTTCAGTGAGTGAGTGCTTGTTGCTATGATGCGTCTTTGCTCAGCAGCTTGGCTCGTTGTAAACCAAACAATCAGAGCACAGCTCATCTAAATATTCCTGATCAAACCATAAAAGGAAGAAAAGCTGTGGTTTCATTCTAGGGCTTTTAACCAGGCTGCATTAGGGCTCATAGAACAGCTAATAGGCCATTTTCAGCCCAACCAATGTTACGCTAACCTCGTGAGACCATCCTGATCTCGCGAGCTTTCAAGGTTTCACTCGCAGATCAGTCTGGAGACTCTCCGTTAAAGAAAATTTGGAGCCGTTCACCAAACGAACGTCCAATCAGCGTTGGCTTTGAGGCGGGTTGAGGTGTGACGCAACGAGAAGCGCGACAGTTCAGTCTAAAGAACATGGCGGCTTCAGCCGATGAAACTAGCGTTAGCGTGGCTATCCAGCTAGTTTTATCGGAATTACAGAGTATTTCTTCACTGAAAGAAGAGCAAAACACTGATCTGGAGGCTTTTCTCAGAGGAAAAGATGTTTTTGCTCTTCTCCCGACTGGTTTCGGCAAGAGTAGCCTGGCTTGTGGTTGTGCTTTCGTCGTCGCTCTGTTAGTGCGTCATATGCTTCGTTGATCTGATTGGTTTATTTGGCCCGTCTATCACCAACATAGGCCAATCAGCTAACCAGTATTTTCGCCCCTTCCCAAAATTACTTCAACGGAAGGTTTCCAGATGGATATGCGGAGCAAATCCATCTGGCGGAGTCAGGTTAATATTACACACCCTATTCAGAGACCTGAAGGACCAAATACCCTGTAGAATCATTCTATCACCCCTTTAAATTAACATTTAATGTGTCGCTTAGGAGGTAACTTCATCTTTAACTTTAAGAAAATGTAATTTAAAGGAGCTTTGATTTACATAACTAGTTAACAGAGAAATAAACTGAAAACTTTTCCCAGATTTTCATCCCTCCAGACTTGAGTCTCTCCTGATATTCATTTCAACACCTTTAGGATGAGGATGGTTTATGGTCCTGCAGCTGTTAATAAGAACAATTTAAAATTTTAGGAACATGTAGAGCAGTGATAGAGGAGCTTCGCTTTTTTATGGAAGATTTACTTTAAATACTGTTTGTGAAGCAAAAGGAACCAAATTCCTTCAGTAACGAAGACGAAATGCTGAGATTTAGCCTCTGGTTTGAGTTATCAGGTTGCCTCCTTACCTGTGTGTGCACAGTTCCCAGAGTGTGTGCGTTCTGAGTCATGCCTCTGGCTGAGCGTGAGAGCACGTGTCTCCCCCCGTCAGACAAAGCGTCCGTCTCCCCCCTGAGTGTGGCCGGACTCCAGCTGCGTCTGCTTGGATAATGAAGTCCAGGTGCTACGGCGGCTGCTTTGAGACACCTGTCACTAATATTTCATGCCAGAGAGCCAGACTGCGGAGCGGGTGAGGCGAGATGTTTGCTTATTTTAATAAGGCTACCTAACTGGACCAGAGAAGATGGGATCATCCCAAAAACGTAGTGTCCAGGGATCTACAAGCCTGGGCAAGTGATCATCCTCCTCCTCTGGCACAGACCTATCTAAAATAAATACCATCCAGCTGACGGCTGAGTAACATCGGAGCAGATTTGGGATGGGAGGTTTTTATGCATAAATATATTCAGGTTTCAGAAAACCCAAAAAGTTAAACCTAGAAACGGTTGGAAAGCACAAACAGCAAAAACACCCAGATTTTGTTTCCAACCTTTTTTTCTTGGTATCTTTTGAGAAACTGAAACATGTTAAAGGCAAGAAGGAGATGTTTTCAGAAGAACAAGACGTCCTTTAGAGATCCAAACCCGTTGCGCCACCTTCTGCAGCATTAAATGGACTCTGATGAGGCAGATTTTCTACCACAACATTCTTTTTTATTTTTCCTGTCTGGCGATGTGGCAATAAGAATAATTGTCTTGATGCCAAAAAGACAGATTTTACTTTCACAGGTGGAGCAGTACGGCTATCGCCATAGTGATCCACTTGATTAATGCATATAAATAGCTTTATTATAATTATGCAGGGAGTTTAACAGATTATATGGACACTGCAATGTAAGAAGAACAGGAAAGGAAAAACAGGAAAAAGAAGAAAAGATGAAAGGGAGACTATAAAACGTCTTCAGTCTGCCTCATCACCTGCAAAGAGATTTAAAAAGAACAGCACAACCAACGGATATAATATAAGAGATACAATAAAGTAGCACCTTGATACTATCGCTGAAATATAAGTATTATTATTTAATCCGACATGTATACTGTGGTAGCTGAAGATAAGAATATGGGCTTTCTGTATGGAAGTGAATCTCTAAGAATGAATCTGTTGGGAGCTGGAGAAGTTCCACCTTTCTCCAGCAGAGTCCGCCGTGGATCCTCTGAGGGAGCCTCCTGCACAGCTGCAGCTCGTCTAGATCATCAGAGGATCCACTACTTAAGCTGTCTTCAGACCTTGCCTCAACGCCGCAGTGTTGTTCCAGTTGGTCAGCGCTTAAGCCTAGATCCTCAGAGTAAATCTATGACTTTCGAATCCAGCTTGGATTCTAACCCCTGTGTCTGTTTTCCAGGAAACCTGTGCCTCCTCTGTGAAAGCTCTGGAAGAGCTAACCTGCCGAGCCGACCCTCTGAGCCAAACCTGAAGATTCACAGAGAACCTCCAAGCAGCTCTGGACTTGAGCTGGGTAACCCAAAGCCAAGGTCTGTTCTAAGTAGACGTGAGACGCTGAAGCAGCTACGGACTCTGCTGATGAACTCTTCTCCAGAACCAACAGTGACTCTCCCAAAGCTAACCTCAAGAACCCTCAAGGTACAATCAGTAGACTTCTGGAAATCAAACCTCTGTTGGCAACGCTAACTGAACTGTCTCTCACGCAGACTCCGGTGAACCAGAATCCAGGCCCCGAACCTGAACCAGAATATTCAGTGTGCTTGTGCAAAATAAAACTGTTAAACTTTCGTCCTTGTGTCCGTCAGTGGTGTTCTGCATTCTTGGGTCGCTTTCAGTGAACCCATCATGACAGAATCTCTTTGGTGAACAAAGAAAAAATGCTCAATAGTGGTTGTGGAGAGCCAAAGACGCGCCCTAACGTTCTGAGTCACACTTGGAGATAATGACTTTGATAAATAAGATAAAAATGATCAGGCCATCAGATCCATCAGTGGGATCAAAACCAGCTCCTCCTCCAGGTTGGACTCCAAGCCTAGAAGAAGGCCTGGTAGGCTGAGGCTTACTGAGCTCAGAACTGTGGGCTGATGGACTCTGGTTCAGGTGGCTGCTTGTACCTGACAGCAAAATAATAATCTGCTTCTGTCTCCTTGAACCCCAGTGGGCCTCAGCAGATGGCCGCTCACACTGAGCCTGGTTCTACTGGAGGTTTCTTCCTGTTCAAAGGGAGTTTTTCCTCTCCACTGTCGCTACAAGCATGCTTAGTGTGAGGGATTGCTGAAGAGTCAATGAGTCGATGCAATCAGCTGGTTTTCCTTAGATAGAAAACTTTGAATCAATCTGACTGGATGATCTGGTGAACTGGAAAGTGACCTGAGATGACATGATGTGAATTGGAGCTATAGAAATAAACTGAATAGAACTGAATAATAATGAAAATCTTCAGCTGAACTTTTGGAAACTGTATTTAACGATTTCACATCTGAGCAGCTTTAATTAAGTTTAAAATTGTCCGACTTCAGATGGTTCAGATCATATCAGACATGATAACAAAAGATGGATTCTGTTTCTGGACTATTTTCTGTTTTTTCTTCACTGAAAGTCGCCTCTAAATCTTTGTGACGATTCTGAATCATTGGGTTTCAGGAAACTCCTCTGAGAAGCCTCCTTTTCCTGTGGGTCTGCGGCCGTTCCCGCCAGCCTTTACATTCAGACTCGTACGTTTCCTCATGGTCTGTGGAGCAGAACAAAGGCCTACCTGTGCAGCAGTGAAGGGAAACTTCCCTACAACCTTCCAGCACTTAAGGCCTTGTTGAACCTTTTTTAAAGCTCAGCCGTCTGCACCACCTGCGGCCTCTCAGCAGCCCATCTGCGTCACGCTCCACCTGCCAGGGGCCGCATGCGTGGACCCGGCATGCCGGCCCGGAGGAAACAGATGTTACTTTGTGTTCTGGCTGCTTGGAGTCCACTTGCTTCATGTTTAGATCACAGCTTTCTAGGATGCAGGTTCTATGGAGAGACATTTATTCCAGCATTTTTGAAAACAAAACACCCATTTCAAAAATGGACCTGACTTAAAAAAGGTTTTAAAAGTAATTTATAATGTCTCTGCTCTGCTCCCAAATTCTGGAATTCACCACCACCAGATATTCTTAATATTAACACTTAGCCTCTGTTTATATCAAGGGTAAAAACGCATCTGTTCAAGACTCCACTGACTATCTCAACTTTTTTTAATATATTTTATTTTGCATGATGTGTATCTTGACTGTTTGTTGTATAGTGTCCTTGGGTGATCTGAAAGGCACTTTAAATCAAATATTATTATCTGTAAAAAGCAGAAACAAAGTCCCCCGGTCCTCGAACCAGACCCCCTCCTGTCATTGGCTCTGCCTAGAAATCCTGTGCATAAAGGTGTTACTACCCTAGACAAGGGTCCTACCCGGACAAGCTCCCACATGTTACTACCCTAGCTCAGGGGGTAGGAACAATGATGGGGAGACCACACAAAAGAAAGGTTTCACCATTTATTAAAAGTAAATAAACGTGTTAGGTCAGTGGTGTATGTAATGTTGGGATGCATGAGGTGTGTGAAAGTGTACATGGGTCAAATTAAACTAAAACTGGAGCAGGAGGCCAGAGGAGTCCATGGAGCGCAGAGAGAGCAAGCCATGTGCTCTGTTTCAATTTATAGGAGGCCATTGCAGGTGTGATACTCTCAGGTCCGCCGCCCACTTCCTGGAAGCACAAACCAGAGGAGCCGTCTCTTCACAATAAAGGCGGCCTTGGCCGTCACAAAGGTTATGAGGAAGTCCGGGAACAAGTCCGACCAAATGTCTCTAATGCAGACCAAACTCCTGCTCTGCTGGTATAGGGACCGGATGGCCCCTAGCAAAGAGCTGCTGACTCTGTACTACTGAAGCACCCCCAAAAAAGCACCACGGGGGGACACGGTCAGATGCCTTCTCAAGGTTCACAAAGCACAGGTAGAACAGTTGGGCAAATTCAGAAGCACCCTGAAGGACCCTGCAGAGAGTTTAGAATCCGTCCCCTGGTCCACGGCCAGGATGTGACCACACTGCTCCTCCTGTAGCTGAGGTTCAACAATCGGCCAAGCCTTTATCTCCAGCACCCTGGCATAGGCCTTCCTGGGAGGCTGAGAAGTGTAACCCCCCTATAGTTGGAACACATCCTCTAGTCCCCCTTTTTGTGCATGCAAACAATCACCCCGGTCTGCCAATCCAAGGGAACTGTCCCCAACCTCCATGCAGTGTTTAAGAGGCATGTCAGCCATGATAGCCCAAAAACATTCAGGGCTCTAAGGTACCCAGGGCGGATCTCGTCCTTCATGGAGTCTTTTGACCACCTCTGTGATTTCAGGATTTGTGACAAACAAATTAGTCTCCAAGCACCCTGTCTCTTCTTCCACCACAGAAGTTCTATCATCCAGATTGACGAGATCCTCAAATTATTACTTGTCCAACGATGTCCTCTTTAAAGTTAATGGCTCCCAAACCCCCACTGAAAAAAGAATCCCTTTGACGCCAGCAAACTCTTTGTCCATGGTCTCTCTAAACTCATCCCAGCAACAGTTTTTGCCTTGGCAACCACCCAGGTAATGACACAACATCAAGATACCTGCTTGCTGCTTTGGGAGTTACACAAGCCAACCAGGCTCTATAGGACTCCTTCAGCATGACAGCAACTCTTACCGCCGATGTTCACAACCAAACCCCCACATAGACCTGACGGCCACAGCTACTGGCGGCCGCATCGACAAAAGAGGCAGAGAACACAGTTCATTCAGGCCACACCCTCTAGTGTTCATTATTGTCCAATCACGCCCCTCCAGGTGTGTCTATCATTTCCCATTTTGGAGTTGAGGCCTCCCAGCAGAATGATGGAATCCCCCAGCCAGGCAATGTGTGGAGGACAGTCTAGTCGGTATTGTTCCACCTCCTGCACAAACTGAGGTCTCTTTATAAAGATTTCACCCTCTATCCTTCCAACCAATAGAAATGCTGCTGCTAACATCCAAGCAGAGCAGATTACAGACCAGCCTGTGGAGAAAAGAATGTATTTTGTAAAAAACAAAAACAAAACATAAATAACATTTATGTTAAATGAGGAGGTTATGTCCCCTAAAAAGCCGTTGCGCCCCGGGGGCTTCCTCACGGTTCTTTTCCTAGGAGCAAGTTATTTACTACTCTTAACTCAAACTTGGTAAAACCATGTAAAAAAGGACTATAAAAACAGGAGTAAAAAAGTAACAGAGTTTATTCCAGATCAGGTCGTTACAGGACAGAGAAAATGCTTGGAGCTTGCACAGCTGTGGGCTCAAAAAATCACGTCCCGAGCGTCCGGCAAAGATTGAGTCCCGAACAAGGTCGTCTTCTCCTTCTTATAGCTCATGAGTCCATGTGTTGGATCATGTGGATGTTTAGCTGTCCGTATCAGAAACTGACACGCCATCCATGCCCTGACCTGTATGCATCTTGCCTCCATGCCCAAGAATTACAGATAGCTCTCCTCTATCAGTCCAGCCCAAAGATGTGCCCATATCCTGTGTATCTTTAAAAGACAAGAAAGCTGTGCTATTTAGATGACCTCCATACACACAGTGACATCCACAATGTGAAGGAAGGCCATCTACTCTCTCTATCTGGCTAACAAAGTAACAATGCACATGATGTATAAAGAATAAACCTAACATTTAGAATACAAAATCTGAAAAACTTTAAGAAATAACATGAAAAAGACTGAAAACTATTGATTGAACCTTTGCATACATTTTATAAATAACTCACAAAAGCTTTAAGAAGGTTGTTTCTTTTTTTTAGCATATTTTTTATGTACGATTTTGAAATGTCTCTCCATAGATTTGATAAAGTAACCCCACCAGGTATGGGGGCTTTTACCTGAGGGGTTACATGTAGCTTGGGACAGTTAGCTTGGCTCCTTCCTGCCCACCTGAGGCATCCCCAGGAACCTCTGCAGATGTGTTCTAGAAGAGAGCGACATCGCCGCCGAGTCACAGAGGAAAGATTAGGACTGCTAATGTTCTCTTTGCATAAGGATAAAAAATCCAGCTGAGACTCTTCTGTGGGTTTGGAAGCTGAAAATCCTCAAATTAGAGTCTGGAGAGAAAAAAAAAACAGCCACAGGTCTCAGCTGAAGGCTTTCACCCACAGCTCATGTATCTGCCACACGAAGTCATTAGTGGCGGCGATGCTTCCCTTCAGAGTCTGTGTCCAGAAACACACGGAGGTCTGTGGCCCAGACCTGGATAACAACCCTAACACGCATGTTCTGAATGCTTTCCCGTCTCTCCTGCTGCAGGCAAACATTCAGATTTGTGTCAAAATGTCGTAACTAGATCCGTTCTCTTCTCTCCTTTCTCTGTGCAGGATGAGGGTGTGGTCATGGGAGCTGTTTGGGGAGACAGGTGTGGTCCTCCTCGGCTTTCTGACGCTGGCCACGTCTGTAGGGAACCTCTCCTCCAGAGGCCTGCAGGTACGCTCCCTCCTTCCATTCATCTCATTTGGAAAGTTGCAGGAGAGCAGGGTCCACTTCACCTTACCCTGACAAATCTTCACTCTCCACAACTTCTCCAAATCTGTTTGGATTACCAGGCAGATCGACACAAAGCAGCAACAAAATAAAAATGAAAAAATATCTGAATAGTGCAGTGTACATTGTCGCGGGAAAAAAGTACTATAAGCACTATTCACTCCAGTTAATTAAATGGAGATCGATGGATTTCCCTCAGTCGGCATTTTAATGCATCTTTGCAAAGACAAAACAAGACATCATACAGGCTTTATTGCAATATGTAATCAGCCCTGTTCTGATCTGGCCAGAGTTTGTATCCCTTACTTACAATAATACAATAATGGAAAGAACAGACACTTCGGTTAAACAGCGATTAATTACATGTTATGAATAAATCTTGAGAAAGAATCTGGCTAGTTATGGGAAGAAATATTCCTTGTATCCAAACAGTCCTCACTCAAACATGTTGTGGCCTTGGACCTCTAAAAGTGAATGTATAAAACTCAGCATTTATAAATCTGTATATATATATATATATATATATATATATATATATATATATATATATATATATATATATATATATATATATATATATATATATATATATATATATATGTATATATATATACAGTGGGGAGAACAAGTATTTGATACACTGTTGATTTTTCAGGTTTTCTTGCAAAGCTTGTAGTAGACAAATTTTTATCATAGGTACTCTTGAACTGTGAGTGATGGAATCTAAAACAAAAATCCAGAAAAATACATTGTATGATTTTTAAATAATTAATTTCCATTTTATTGTGTGAAATAAGTATTTGATACACCAGAACAATGAAACTTAATATTTGGTACAGAAACCTTTGTTTGCAATTACAGAGATCAGACGTTTCCTGTAGTTCTTGACCAGGTTTGCACACACTGCAGCAGGGATTTTGGCCCACTCCTCCATACAGATCTCCTCCAGAGGCTTCAGGTTTCGGGGCTGTCGCTGGGCCACACGGACTTTAAGCTCCCTCCAAAGATCGACAACGACAATCTGGACTAACGAGGATCTGGACTAACGAGGATATTACACATTTCACAGGCAGAGTGGATTCTGCTCTTTTTACATTATAACATAAATGGAAGTTTGTAATTTTGATAAAAAGTGAAAAAGTTCAGCTTTAGAGTCTCCAATGGTCTGCAATGGATGCACCATGTCCAGGTGTGTAAACTCCTGCAGACACAAAGAAGTGTTAATATGTCAGTCTGTAGAGTTTTAGTGTCCAGATGAACCATCAGAGCCGTAAATTGGGACTTTCCTCTGGACTCAGGTCTCCCTCCGTCTGGTATTTGCTGAGTTTCCCTCACAGCTGCTCTGTCTCACACCTTTACAAGAAGCTCAGTGTACATTCCAGCAATCCCTCCGATGGATCTGTTTGAATAAATGGATGCAGCCTTGGGCTTGGGTTAATGCTGCTAATCCACACCAGGAATGTGGAAAAAGCCGGATGCCTTCACAAACTGGAGCCTCCGTACAAAAACACGGTGACGCTCCCTCCGCTGGCCGGGATTTGTTCTGGTTCCTGACGCACGCTCCCGTGACAGTCCAACAATCGTCCAGCTGTTGTTGTTACTGTCAGGAGGAGCACCGCAGATTAGGTTGTCTACACACAACGAGGATCGTTTCCAAAACAAAACCTGTTCTGCTGCGTTTGCACCTGTCGTCCACATCGTAATACGCCGCGGGTCCCAGAAGAAAAGACCAAGAGGCTCTTTGCTGAGTCGTCACAGAACCGGTTCGATTCTAAGAAACGATTCAGCAAAACATTAACAATCCTAAGGCCCTTTTTTTCATGATTGACAGATCATCAAACCCTCAATTCAATTCAGCTCATTTCTACAGCGCCAATTCACATCATGTCATCTCAGGTCGATTCAATCAGATCGTCCAGTTACATTGATTCAAATTTTTCCATCTAAGAAAAACCAGCTGATTGCATCGACTCATTGACTCTTCAGCAATCCCTCACACTAAGCATGCTTGTAGCGACAGTGGAGAGGAAAAACTCCCTTTGAACAGGAAGAAACCTGCAGCAGAACCAGGCTAAGTGTGAGCGGCCATCTGCTGAGGCCCACTGGGGTTCAAGGAGACAGAAGCAGACATAGAAAAAGAAGCATAGATACAAAAGGCAACTGTCAACCAGCTCCACAGGCGGCCCCGTCCAGGAAACACACAGCCAGGCAGACGAGCTCCGAGCCAGCTCCCATGTCAGAGGATGAAGAGAGCACATCCAGTTAGTCACAGTCAGAGAAACAGGACTACACTGGAAAACAGGCCAAGCTCCAACATCTAGAAACAAAGGTGTTGATGGCAGCAGCACAGCTGATATTTCTCTCCAGGATGGAGTCACAGCCAAACAGGAACAGACCAGATGAAGCTACTATGAGAAAAAGCAGAGAGAGCAGAACGTTAGAGATTGAACTAACAGATTCTGCAGAGTGGGAGAATAGAGATAGAATGAAGCAGAATGATGAAAAAGGGGTCCCTATGTCCTCCAGCAGTCTAAGCCTATAGCAGCAGAACTATAGAGATAGCTCAGGATAACCTGAGCCGCTCTAACTAGAAGCTTTATCAAAAAGGAAAGTTTTAAGTCTAGCCTTAAAAGTAGACAGGGTGTCTGCCTCACGGACTAAAACTGGTAGTTGGTTCCACAGGAGAGGAGCCTTTTGTGTGTTTGTTTCTTGTTAATGTATTTCCAGTGAGTTTGCACCTCCCATAACTGCAGATTTACCATTTAAGGATGGTTATACAGCCTGCATCCAGGCAGGAGGTGGACCAGCTGGTCCACATGTACCATCAGAACCTTCTGGAGTTCAACTTGTGGAGGGAAAAGTTGATTCAATCTGACCAGATTCTTGTCTGAGTCGACATCAATGCACCATTCAATATGGTTGATCCAACGCTGGAACTGGACTGGTTCAGAGTAACTCCTTTGAGTCATCCTATGGTCCACGCTGACAGAATAAGTTCTAGTTCTGATGATCCAATAATGTGGAGCAAACTCCCAGATTCCCTTTAAGGTGAGGCTAAAGCCTGTTTAATTTAATGCTGCCTTAGATTGTCCAGTTTAACCATGAACTGATCCCACCTTAAATGCCTCTTCATTTCCTTTATCCTGTTTTATGTTTTCATCACTTTGATTGTTTGTTTGATCCTGAAGAATTCAGGAATAAACTTTGAGTTTCTTTATTAACAGAATAATCTCAGAATTAACAAACATCCTCAGTGAGAAGCAAACCGCTGCTAATCGCCTCCATGCTTTGTGGCTGAATTGCCTTTTTCCAGGAGGAGGGTGCAGCTTCCAACAGCCTGGAGGACCAGCAGGAGGTGACCACCTACTGGTGGGGGGAGTGGGCCAAATGGACGGCCTGCACCCGGACCTGCGGAGGGGGGGTGATGTCCCAGGAGCGGCACTGCCTCAAACAGAGGTCTGTCACAGTCAGTCAAACCCCAGAGTTGTGAATTGACATCGATTGGAGGAAAAGTTTAGATCGAGTAGAGAGAGAAAACCCTTTAACTCTGAGTTCTTCTGGAAGTTTACAGTTTGTTTGGTTTGTTTTAACACAACGAAAAGCAGAAAGACATCAGAAGTATTGCCCACCAGTCCAAAATATCTCAGAACTGCGCAGAGTCACAGTGTGAAGCTAAGAGATGAGACAGAAAATACCAGAACATTATTTTCTTATCTTATTCTCTTATTCTTATTTTTAAAGTCGTAGGGAAATCTTATTTCAATGTCAAATCATTCTGACTTAAACATGTATATAAATGTACTCTTTATCAGACAATAAATGTAGAAAATTTGTATTTAAAAAAAAAGTCCTGTCTTAAAATCTGTTTTTTTTTCGTTATCTTCTGCAGGCCAGTTATTTCTACGTCAGCCTGAACACCTAAATTCAGCCAATCATATATCAACGCTCATCTGTCAATCAAATGTTTTCGGTCATAGCATCTTGATTCATGTGTCGCAGCTAATATACGCAACGGTTGAAACCAGAATCCTTTCCTTTCCCATTGAGTTGCGTCCCAGTGTTCACGGGGATGGACGTCTGTGTCTTCGGCAGGCGTAGAGCTAACAGAACTGGCAGCGTTGCGAGGCAAGGGCTCAAACATGTACGGCTGGAAGCCTTCTACACCAAACCAAGCTGATATAATAATAAAAATAGAAACTGATATAATAATCCAGATTTATTCTTAAAAGCTGCAATTATCTAAACTCACATTTCCCCAACAAATTTAAAGACGGTTTTAGAGGTGAAAGATGTTAGACATTATATGAATCTGCAGGTTGTTCTGCTGCTAAAAGCAGATATTTGGGACATTAATCCTACGTTCACACCGGACACGCTTTGAGCATCAAAAAGCATCACATTTTAAGTTCATTTAGGCGTTAATAAACAGTTTCAGAGGAGTGATCATAGCGCTCTGCATCAGCAGTGCTGCGTCTGACTCCCTGCCAGCTCCCAGATCAGCCTCTCTCATTGGTTGATGTGGCGCATCAAAACGTCTATAAGCGCCGCAGGACCTTTTATTGCGCCTTGATGCGCGTCAACCATTGACTTTGCATGTAAACCAGCTGCTTCTGCTTCTGCATTGTGAACGTAGCATTAGACACATTAATTGAACATTTCGGTACACAACAGTGTAGTGATGATCCTCCAAACAATTGATAGCTAAACCTTTTTTTTGGGACACCAAACAAATTCCTTCTCTCTCCACTTGCTAGCTTTTTCTGTCAACATTCCAGGTTGACTTGCAGGACTGGGAAGCAACAAGAAGTCCCAGCCATCACATCCTGTCAGTGGCCGCCATATTGTGCCCCTAGCCAATTGAATAAATAACCCTTTTTGAGACGTAGCAATGTTAAGTCTGGTTAAACAGTAAAATAAGCAATTTGACTTACATTGGTTACTATTTAACAGTGGTAGTTTTGAGATCTTAATGAGATTATAGCTTATTTTATTGTAATATGTGATGTGTAGCTTTTTATTGTTAAATAAACTGTCACAAAAACAGAACAAAGAAATGTGCATTTAACTGATTCCCTTGGGGAGCAGTGGGCTGCCATTGTGCAGCGCCCGGGGAGCAGTGTGGGGTTAAGGGTCTTTGCTCAGTGACACAAAGTGGCAGTCTGTGGGAGTGGGTTTTGAACCCAGGATTCCAAGCTTTATGCTCTAACCTGACTCCGCCAGATGGATTTGCTCCGCATATCCATCTGGAAACCTTCCGTTGAAGTAATTTTGGGAAGGGGTGAAAATACTGGTTAGCTGATTGGCCTATGTTGGTGATAGACGGGCCAAATAAACCAATCAGATCAACGAAGCATATGACGTACTAACAGAGCGACAACGAAGAGGAGCCAATTGATAGATCAAACTCTTGCCGAAACCAGTCGGGATAAGAGCAAAAACATCTTTTCCTCTGAGAAAAGCCTCCAGATCAGTGTTTTGCTCTTCTTTCCGTGAAGAAATACTCTGTAATTCCCATAAAACTTGCTTGATAGCCACGCTAACGCTAGTTTCATCGGCTGAAGCCGCCATGTTCTTTAGACTGAACTGTCGCGCTTCTCGTTGCGTCACACCTCAACCCGCCTCAAAGCCAACGCTGATTGGACGTTCGTTTGGTGAACGGCTCCAAATTTTCTTTAGCGGAGAGTCTCCAGACTGATCTGCGAGTGAAACCTTGAAAGCTCGCGAGATCAGGATGGTCTCACGAGGCTACATGTTAACTGGGTGGCAGAGAAATCCTTTTAGTAAACCAAACTGTGGTGAGAAAAGTTTTCTAAGTTGTGAAACAATAATAACAGAAATCAGAGAGTTGATCATAAAAGTCGGTCCTGATTGGGTTAACATGGCCTCTGGTTTTATTGTGTCTTCATAAAAGCTTCATCCTTTAGGTTTATTTCTGCTGGAATATGTGTTTGGTTGATTGAGCCTAATATTGCAATAGGAGAGTTTAATATGTCCATGGAGGGAAAGCTGTCAGCGTTTTCCTCCTGTTCTCAGCCTCTTCTTTACGTTTTAATGTGCTGCTGTTTGTTTTCTGTCCAAAGAAAGAAAGTCACCGCTGGGAAGGACAACATGACCTGCACAGGAACGGCCAAGAAATATCATCTGTGCAACACCGTAGTGAGTGTCAGACCTCTTCTTCCTCAGTTCACTTCAGGTTTCTGATCCAACAACCAGGGCTGCTTCAGTAGAACGGAGTGGGATTCAAACCGTCAACTGTCCCAGAGCAAATGAAAGAGCCAGAGGGCCGGTCCTAGTCTGATAGCAGCACAGCTGGGATCTTCTCCTGGCTTCATTCATCCTGGTCTGCATGGTTCAGCCCAGAGTAAAAACCTGAATCCTTCTCCGTTTCGATTTTTTTCAATTTTTTCCTTTAAGGTTCATGGAAAGTTTGACAACAAACAACCAGAAACTTTGACCAAGATCTACACCTGAGTCCATGCATTTATTAAAATACAAACAGTTGGGAAAAAAAAGATTTAAATGACCTAAAATGTTTTAAAAATGAGGAAACTGTGACACATCTTTATGTCTCACACTGCAAAAAATGGAAATCTAAATGAGTCATTTTTGCTTAAATTAATTCATTTTTCTTGAATTGAGAAAATTTGCAACTAGAACAAGACAATTTACATTTAAAATGAGAAAAAGACTATTGCTTTGTCTTATTTCAAGTGCATATTATCTAATTATCTTGTTTTAGGTGTAGAAATACTAAATCCATTGGCAAATCATCTTATTTATCTGCTAAAATTGAGGGTAAATACACTCAATTTAAGAATATTTTTTCACCTAATTCTAGATGGTTTTTGCAGTGCAGGTCTTCAGTTGGTCACTGGAAAAAAAATAAAATCTAGAGAAGTCATTTTTTCTTAAAATAAGTGGATTTGTTCTTGGATTTAGGAGCTGAAAGAGACATTTTGCCAACGGAACATTTACAACATTGACAATTTACACTTAAAATAAGAAAACATAATCACATTAATTTAAGAAATGTCAGTTTTTCCAGTGGTCACAGCTCCCCTTCTAAGTTAAACTAAACAATGACTCCATGTTTGAATTTGTACAATTTGTCCCAAATGTTGGACAGAACTGACTTCATGGTGGTTCTTCTGCAGACGGACCTGATTAACCCTTTATGGTGGCTGTGTTGACAGGACTGTCCTGCCTCTGGGAGGAGCTTCAGAGAGGAGCAGTGTTGGTCCTTTAACTCACAGCGCTACAGCGGGAGAAACTACCAATGGAAACCGCTCTATCCTGGTAATAAGTGATGCATTTCAGAAATTCCTAATCTGATATATACTTAGTGAAAAATGGAGGATTAAAAGTCTGCCACATTAAACAGATTTTCTTAAATGTATTCTATAACTGCTGGCAGCATCCATTTGTAGGAGTTCAGTTTGTCGGACCAATTATTGCGATAAAGGGGGCAGAAATTCACAACACTGAGCAGCAAAGAAATGTAGCGGTAGCAGTGGTTTAGCATAAACATATATTTATTAAATAATTATAAAATTTGAGTGAAGATTTTAATTTTCAACATAATTCAATTCTATTCAGTTTATTTCTATAGCTCTGATTCACATCATGTCATCTCAGGTCACTTTCCAGTTCACCAGATCATCCAGTCAGATTGATTCAAAGTTTTCTATCTAAGGAAAACCAGCTGATTGCATCGACTCATTGACTCTTCAGCAATCCCTCACACTAAGCATGCTTGTAGCGACAGTGGAGAGGAAAAACTCCCTTTGAACAGGAAGAAACCTCCAGCAGAACCAGGCTCAGTGTGAGCGGCCATCTGCTGAGGCCCACTGGGGTTCAAGGAGACAGAAGCAGACATAGAAAAAGAAGCATAGATACAAAAGGCAACTGTCAACCAGCTCCACAGGCGGCCCCAGGAGACATACTGAGATATAAAAACTAATTTCTGTTTAATTTAACATCTAAATGACAAAAAATGCAGATAAGTTGAAGGATATGATATAAATTTAGGAGTTAAAGGTTTGGGTAACACGTCTGAAGGAGACTAGTCAAAGCTGCTCTGTCGGCGTTGGAAACATGGTATCAGACGCCATAGTGTCTTTGTTCACTTCTCTCCTCAGCAGCTTAGCATCTCCAGAAGAGCTTCTCCTGATGTGGATAAGTCGGATCTGTTGGTGCTGTTCTGACTGCAGCTTTTAAAGGCCAGAGCACACAGTACAGAATCTGATTTTCAGCTGATTCGACAGAGAATTGTGTCAGAAGAGGTCGTAGCGTTTAGCACTCATTGAAAGTCAGTGGAGATGGTCACAGCTGACACGATTTCCTGCAGGGGGCGGCAAAGCTCCAACTGAGATCGAGCCCTGGGCCTATTTAACTCAGACTACGCAGCAATTCAGCAGCAATTTAATGGGTCTGACAGGAAGAGAGACTCAGTTACAAAGTAAAACGCTTTGGGGGAAAATACAAAATAAAATCTGTTAATCTCATGAGGAAAGAGTCAGTTTGGAGTCGCACATTCCGTATATAGTAATGCCCCTGTCACACCTTAACGATTTAGCCAAGCATATGCCTGACTAACAGAAAATCTGCCAAAAAACGCTGGTCTACGTTGGATAAGTTATGGGTACGTTTTGTAGAAGCGATGAGCACACTGAGACACGCTGGAACATGTCAACATACAGCAAGTACCTCGAGATACCGTCGTATTGTCATGATTTAACTAAGGTCTGACCCCAAGATGCAGAAGACCAAACAGAGAGACCAGGGAAAAGTTTAAACAGGTTTATTTAGTAATGATGTGATGAATCCAATGCTGCTCTGAGCACTGCTCAACAGGGATTCTTCAGGGAAAGGTGTCCTTTAAGGTATCCGGACTGTGAGGATAGTACCAGAGATTGTCTCGTTGGGTGATGGGTGGACTGGGTTACTCAGACTGCGATTGTTCCCGGGTAAATGGAGAAGCTGACTGCCACTCAGATTTCCTGCGGTACTTGAACGGGCTGCGGTGCAGATGAAACCTTTGCTTGGTGTGAAGCTCAAACTACCTCTTGGGGAAAATGGATCCAAACCTCCTGTTTGGAACCCCAGCTCAGTTAGAAGCTCAGTTGAACCTTCCAGAGAGAGAGAAGGACTGAACAAATCCAGTTTGCAGGATGACTTCCTACCGAGAGGCAAAGACAAAAAAACAAAGTTAAGACTCAACTTAAGACTCAACTTAAGACAACAACTCAGTTTGACTCAGAAAAACTCAGCTTGGCTAGAGAATCCACCACTAGCAAACACAAACTCAGGTTAGACTCTGCTGAACTAAGCATGGCTAGAGTACCCTGCATTGGCAAACACTCAGCCCCGAGGTAGTGGCAGTCAGCAGCTTAATCCTCCACAGTTAATGAGGCAATGAGCTGCAGGTGTGCAGGGAGACCTAATGAGGACGGGGCACCACCTGGTGGCAGAGGAAAGGAAACACAAAAACAGACCACACAAACTGGATTCCTGACTCGTATGCCAGCGTCTGCCATCCTTAGGCCGTCGGTTCCAGGTCAGTTATCTGATGGCTGACATCCGTTCAGCATCAGTTCCTCATCAGTCGTGGCGTCTAGCTGATCCTAAACCTCTGAGTAACTTCTGCCTAACTTCTGCGTAAATTATCAAGAACTTCTTTCCAACGCATATCAACGTATCTGACGTGTTCCAGACGAGCGCTGAACGTGTTTCTAACTTCCAGCTACTGTATAATGGCGTATCTCAATCTGCTGCTCTTTCTTTTTTATCCTTTTTTTTTTTTTTTTGGCGGGCGGTAAACAGCAGCTAGGTTAATACAGCGATCAAAGCCATCTTTTTCTGCAGCCCGGGTGCCTCCGGACTGGCTTGTGCATCATATCATGGGCATGATGCTGCCGTGCATTATGCATAAGTTACACACCCAAGTTATAAACCCAAAATTGAAAAAATACATAGAAAGTTCATCGTACGCCAGCGTTTCAGGAGATTCTGGGAGGTCAGGCATACGCTGGATAAATCAATCAGCAAGGTGTGACACGGCCCCAAACAGGACAGACTGGGGAAAAACAATGAATGAAGCGTTAAAAAAAAGAAATCTTTACCCATGATGGGAGTTCAGGAGGACAGAAAACGGATAAACCAAAATAATGAGGGTCAGACAGAGCAGGTAAGCTCAACGTATCTCTCTCAGCTCTTAGATAAAGTTCTCAGATCTCTCTGAGAATCCCCTGTCTGCCTCAGTCAGCATAGAAACCATCCAAAGCCGTTATGGGATATAGTTTTAATGTGTGTGTAACACAGAGACAGAGGTGAAAGCAGTCTGCTCAGATCTGCTCACCCTGCCTAGTCAGAGCCTCTCTATATGCAGTCAGTGCTACATGGAAAACAATCCGATCGGAGATTAAAAATTGGACGCAGCCACTGCGTTCGGGCCTTAAACCTGTTCTTCCAACAACGCTTTGGGTTTTATTCCTACTTTGCTGAAATTAAAAGGTCCTGAGGGAGCTGGAGGCAGGGCCAACGTCATTTAGAGTTCAGAGTAAATACCCACTTCATGTCTGTTGCCTTTAGCCTGAGGAGACGGAAAGATATAACGATGTCCCGTGTCCCCGTCCCTGTCTTTAGATGATTACGTCCATATCTCCAGCAACCCCTGTGACCTCCACTGCACCACCACCGACGGCCAGAGGCAGCTGATGGTGACGGCGCGAGACGGCACGTCCTGCAAGTACAGCAGCTACCGGGGCGTCTGTGTGGAAGGTACGTGTGAGGTGAGTGCCAGTTGTTTCTAACCTCCCAGCTGTCAGCTTCTAGTGCCAGGCAGGGCTAGGCTTCTCCGGGACGGGCTCCAGGACCGGAGGAAGCAAAAACAGCTTCATTTGGAACCTTGCTATCATTGAATAGGGTTCAACATGATGTTATCACATCATTTAAAGCTACAACAGTCTCAGCTTGCTTTCCATGAGGTTCAGCAGTGTCTCTGAAGTACACTGGTGAGGTCAGACACTGGTGTGGGCTGAAAAACAATCCTCGCAGGAACCACTCAATTTATCTGAAAGGTGCTTAAGGGTTAGATATTTAGCTTTAACTGAAAGATCAGCTACTGGTGCTAAACTCTGACAGATCAAAAGCAGCACTGGTTTGGCTTCCACCTCTGTTTTCTTCCAAGTTTCAGAATTGTTGAGATCTCAGTTCATTTTAACTGCAGTAAGGAGCTCAACAGATAAAACTCGGCTTGTAAAGCATCTGCCCAGATTGATTGAACTGCCTAATAGAAGGAATGTGTCCCTTTTATTTACTGTAGATGCAGGGGTGGATTTAGGGAATTTGGGGCCCTAGGCAAAGACAGGCAGGGGGCCCTCTGAGTTAAGACAACACATCAAACAGCCCCATTATAGAGATATAGAAATGTTAATAGAATAGACATCCATTCTCTGTTCTAGGTTGTGTCCCTCTCTTCTTGTCCCTTTTCTTCTTGTTTTCCTCTCTATGTTTTGTACTCAGCTGACTTTTCATGCTGTCTCTAAAGGAATGAAAGATTTTTTCCAAGCACTAAGCTCACTTAGCTGATTGCTCCTTCCTGTGTTTCCAAAAAGGCCAAAGTAAATAACCCAGTCCTTCTTTTCACTGTAGACAAGCCATGATCTGCTTATCTGTTCTCCATTTTTCATTTGGATGAAATAATAGCTGCATGAATCATGACAGCAGACAAGATAGAGGAGAGCAGGAGGCGGGGTTACCAATCTACTCGCTCTGGAGAGCAGAGTTCGCTGCTTTTAGATGTTGTCTCCAAAGTAGCAGAAAAAAGTCTCTAGATTTGGCGCTAGGAGCTTTTTAGAAATCAAAGTGCTAGAGGGGTCTGAAAAGTCGCTCTCAGACCAGTTGTTTCTGTCTGACAGGTTGGTGGATGGAACAATATGGCAAGTCAGGTAGATGGTGATGAGGAAGAAAGGACAACAGTTTGAAATGGGAAAGAGACAGATAGAGGAGGTAAAAGGGCATTTGAAAATCAAGGAAATAAAGTGGAATTTGAAGAAAGCTGTTTAAATGAATAAAGAGTTGTAGGAAGAAAGGTTGTCAGAGAAGAGATAAAATAACATTTAGACTCAGTGCTGAAGATAAACAGTCATTTGATCTGCAGTTTGATTTCCAAGGAAATAAGTAAAAAAAATTAGGGAAGTCGAATTAGTGAAGGACTTGAGGGATGGAAACTTGCTGGTAATTTGCAAAAATGAGGAGCAAAAAAGCAAAGCATTGGATGTTGAACACTAAGGAAAAGGAGGTCATAGAGATAAAAGTCATAGGAGAGAATAAAACAGTGAAAGGAGTGATAACAGGAATTAACAAGAATTTAGAGGTCGGTTAAGAAGCTACAGAGGCTGCATAAAAACATAGTCGTCGGTTCTACCTGAAAGAGTTAAAACAGGTTGGATGAGTTTCAGACCGTTTGTTCCACCTCCACTCAGGTGCTACAGGTGGCAGAGCTATGGACGCCTGGCAGCAGTTTGTAGGGGAAAGAAAAGGTGTTGAACATGTGGAGGAGAAGACAGAATGGAGGAGATCAGGGAAGAAACTAAAGAAAGGTGCTGCAGCTGTGGAGGCCAGCACAGACTTAACTATGGAGGATGGGAGGAGAGAAACAAAGCTGTGGAAATGAAACATGTTAAATAACAAATATAAGCTACGCAGAAGCAGGGAAGAGAGTTCAAGGACAAAGGAAGGAGACATTATTCACTATAACAGTAGAGAAACTCATTTTATTTATAGTCATGAAGTGTTCAGACCAACCAAGAATAAGACAGAGAAAATTAGGATAATTCAGAGTAGATAAAAAGTTTTTGGGACCCAAAGAAGTTGGAAAATACAGTTACAAGGTTGTAGATGGAGGGAAGAACAAGAGCATCTGGAACATACATTTTAATTCAATTCAATTCAGTTCATTTCTATAGCTCCAATTCACTTTCCAGTTCACCAGATCATCCAGTCAGATTGATTCAAAGTTTTCTCTCTAAGGAAAACCAGCTGATTGCCTCGACTCATTGACTCTTCAGCAATCCCTCACACTAAGCATGCTTGTAGCGACAGTGGAGAGGAAAAACTCCCTTTGAACAGGAAGAAACCTCCAGCAGAACCAGGCTCAGTGTGAGCGGCCATCTGCTGAGGCCCACTGGGGTTCAAGGAGACAGAAGCAGACATAGAAAAAGAAGCATAGATACAAAAAGCAACTGTCAACCAGCTCCACAGGCGGCCCCGTCCAGGAAACACACAGCCAGGCAGACGAGCTCCGAGCCAGCTCCCATGTCAGAGGATGAAGAGAGCACAGAGTGGGAGAATAGAGATAGAATGAAGCAGAATGATGAAAAAGTGGTCCCTATGTCCTCCAGCAGTCTAAGCCTATAGCAGCAGAACTATAGAGATAGCTCAGGATAACCTGAGCCACTCTAACTAGAAGCTTTATCAAAAAGGAAAGTTTTAAGCCTAGCCTTAAAAGTAGACAGGGTGTCTGCCTCACGGACTAAATATATCAAGATAAACATCAAGAATATCATAAACTATTAAGATATTGTTAATGATAAATAGCAATTCTAGTAGATAAAGATAGAGGATATTGGTTTATTATTTTATTGATATAAAGTAGAGTATATATAATGAATGTGTTAGTATAGTGTCATTTTGTTCCAGTATCCATACCAGTAGATGGCAGTAATATACTTTTAAATTGTTAAATTTAAACATCACAACAGAAGAAGATGTAAAGGATTCTTTATCTACAGTCCAGATAACATCCTCACTTTGAATATCAAAGCCTTCAGTGAATTAGCATACAGAGGATGCCTCTGCATGCAGAGGAATCATTCCAACAAAAACTCAGATCTAGACCTTAAACTCCATTATATATTTCTAACGAGAAACAACTGCATTTCACAGGATGCACTGCAAAAAATAGAAATCTATATAAGTAATTTTTTCCTAAAATAAATGTGTTTTTCTTGAATTGAGACAAAACAAGGCAATTTAATTTTAAAATAAGAAAAAACTTATTTCAACTGCATATAATCTAATTATCATATTTTAAGAGTTAAGAAACTCATTCCACTGGCAAATCATCTTATTTACCTTCTCAGATTAACGGTAAATACATTTAATTTCAGAAATATTTACTTATTTCGAGATCATTTTTACAGTGCAAAGAATTATTTATTGAAATGAAACGGAAGGAATACACCTTTAATACACTACACAACTTCTCAAATTAATTTGAGTAGGAAAATTAGATGATCTACCAATGAATGATTATGTTTACCCTTAAAATAAGATAGTTCGATATTATTCACTAGAAATAAGAGACTATAGTTGTTTTTTCCAATTTTGAATGTAAATTGTCTTCTTCTGTTGACAAAGTGTCTCACCTGCTTAATTCAAGAAAAATGCACTTATTTTAATAACAAATTACGTTTTTGCAGCTTAACTATGAGAACCAATTGATAATTTATTATCTGTGCATTATTATTTAGACATATAAACAAAACCATATATAAACTAATGGAAGATCAGAATTAGGATTAAGCTACTTTAAATCTAAGATGATGAGAAAAAGTTAATGAGGTTCTCTCAAACCAAAGGCAGTTTTATAAGGTCTAGGTCTGAGTCCTTATTGGAGCTCCATCAGGTCTTTCTGGAACTTGTTGGGACATTTAGAGACTTTAAGCGTTTATTAAAGTGGAGCTAAGGACCCAGAGCCTGTTTCCTGGGAAGTCCAAAGAAGTTCTTAAGTGAATAAAAACAATCCACTGGACTTTGCTCCCAAGTTTGCAGACGTTTCTTTTCACATCCAGAAAGCTTTTTCAATTCAAAATGTCAGAATAAGCGTTGAGTTCGTAGCTTAATAGAGTGGATCAAAAACTTGTTTTTGATTAGAAAACATGCAAAATTGAACCATGTGAGTCGTTTTGGCTTCTTTGTTAGCCTGTAATACATGATACTGGTCTATGTCTCTGAAAGGGGGAATTGTTGGCTTGGCTGCCCAGACATGATGTTTTGTCCCCTGCATGGAGGTGGGGGGGGGTTGAAATGATAGCAGCAAGGACGAAACTCCAACAAGAAGAAGAACTTCCTTGTTTGTGCATGAGCAGTGCTCGAGATTCTGGTAAATCGGTTCGTAGCTCTGCTTCAACAGCAGGATTTCTTTACAAACACCTCAAGATGGCCGACTGAATTTCAATTATGTTTGATTTTACTGATCGGAAGGTCATGAGAGGCTGATCGCCCCTGGTTACCCTCTGTACACTACGTGAAGCACGATCAGGCTGAAAGTCGGCCCGATTGAAAAAATTCTCACACGACAGGAGAATCGACCTTAAAAGCCATACAGTGTATGCCCGGCTTAATGTCGGTTCTTCTTTCTTAACATAAATGGAAAACACCTGCAGCATGACGACGTGGATGCAAATTTATCCTGACGTCTTTACTCAAAGCTAACCATTTTAGATATTAAAACCTATTTGCTGCATTGTTTCATATAAATACCTTTATTGTCCCAAAATGGGACAGATTCCCTCTCTGCATTTAACCCATCCACCTGGGGAGCAGTGGCAGCCATTGTGCAGCACCCGGGGAGCAGTTTGGGGTTTGCTCAGGAACCCAGAGTGCAGACTGTTGGGATCGAACCAGGTACTTGCAACCTTCTCACAGCACCACTGGGCCAACACCCCCATAAGGGTACAAACATGTTCAGTACGAGAACAAACACTTTCCCACTGGTTATAATCTGTGACCATGCTTATAGTGGCTCTGCTGGTGGCCTGCCTGAGGAGCCACGTGTGTTTTAAAGCCGACATTCATCATCTTTATCCTCATTTTCTGTTCCTCATAAAAGTATAGTATTTGTTTCATGGCTCGGTGCTACCTAAACCATAAATTCCCTTCCCTGCTCTTTACTCTTGACACAGAGCAGCCAGCCAAGAGCAGCTCTCCCTGAAACAGAGGTGCATGTGTCTGTTCGTTCTCCTCTTCAGAGAACATGTCTCCAACCTTTGTGACGTACGTGGCTGGACGAAGCTGGAGGCTCATGGAAACTTGAGTTTTCAGCTAATTTGGAGGCTTTAGGTCTGCAGCTGTTAAATTTACTCTGGGATTTTACCAGTTAATGTCTGAGTGGCTGTCGTTCCCAGTCCGCTATGACAGAAATATGACTGGATAGAAGTAAACTGGAAAAACCTTGTACTCATTGATGCTTGGTTTAGACATGATGCGTCTACTTTTCACATTGCTGACGCAGTGTTTGTAGCTTTTTATGTTCCCTGAGGCTCTTCTTCCCTGTACCCAGGGGGGATTTACCATTAGGCTAGGCAGTTGCCTACTGTAGGGCCCCAAGTTCCTGGGGGCCCCATAAAACTCTGTTTACATGTATAGTTAATACAACTAGTCCTTATTTGTGCACATTTTTGTGCCTTTTTGATAAAAATCCTATAATTATTAAGTGTATAATGGCTCTGTTTTATGTCTTTGTGCCTCTGAATACCACCTGTATTTAAGAGCTCATACTAGGAAAAATAAAAACATTGATGTCTGTCTCCTGCTTCCATTTTCACTTCCCAGCCGATCGGCTGCGACGGCGTTCTGTTCTCATCCAACACTTTGGATAAGTGTGGTGTTTGCCGGGGAGACGGCAGCAGCTGCAGCAGAGTCACCGGCAACTTTCGGCGAGGAGCCACCACTCTGGGTGAGCCTCTGTAGGCTTTGATTCTGTCGTTTATTTAGCAGACGCCAAGAGAAAGGCCTACGTTTCTCACTATTCCCTCTGGTTCAGGTTATTCTTTCATCACCCAAATCCCTGAGGGGTCCTGGGATATCCAGATCATCGAGAGGAAAAAGTCAGCCGACGTTCTCGGTACGCTCTCAGACAAAGTTCAGATGGGTAACGTTCTCTCTCTCCAGCATCTTTGTTGTTCTAGATTTTCCATTTTTGCTTTGTTCTAGCGGTGACCGACCAGGCGGGAAACTTCTTCTTTAATGGCGCCTACAAGCTGGATAGTCCCCAGAACTTCCATGCAGCAGGAACCATCTTTAAATACAGACGGCCCATGGACGTGTATGAGACCGGGATTGAGTACATCGTTGCCAAAGGTCCCATCGACCAGGCGATAAATATTCTGGTACGTCCACATCGACCTGGGTTATTTTGAACTACAGACCTTGTGACTTCATTCTCATGGGCTCTGGTCTGAACACAGGTGTGGAACCAGAACGGCCGAACGCCTTACATCACCTACGAATACACTGTCCTGCGGGACTCCCTGCCTCCTGTTCCTCCTCCTCCGGTCTACACGGGATCAGACGCCTCAGCTGGTGAAGCGTCTATGGAAGAAGATGGCGTCACGCCCCCTAATGCCAGTGTTTATGACCAGGACGTCCCAGGAGGCCATTTTGCGACGGATGAGGCAGATGGACAGAAGGGCCAGGAGACCAACGAGGTGTTTGAAGAGACCACAGCAATCGACTGTGATGAGGACAAAGCGGGCGTACCCAAAGCTCCAGGTGAGGACGAGTGGTTTATGGTTTATGGTTCAAATCTGACCAGGAGTCTTTCAGTCTTCTCAAATACAATGTTTGGCAGGCTGACAAGAAATTACATATTACCCCCCACACACTGGCAGTGCGCTTTCACTGGGAATCCCGAGCAGCAGCTGCCTCTGGCCCGGCCGCATCTTCGCAGTTTTCCGCTACTATTAGTGGAGTCTGGACCAGAATAATAAAATCGAACATATTTTGCCGGCAGGTTTCTACATTCTAAGTTAATTTAGGCGTTAATAAACTGTTTCAGAGGAGTGATCATAGCGCTCTGCATCAGCAGTGCTGTGTCTGACTCCCTGCCAGCTCCCAGATCAGCTTCTCTCATTGGTTGATGTGGTGTGTCCAGCACCTAAAGTTAAATGTTCCGAACTCCAGCTGCTGGTTCTGAAGTGTCAGATGCTCAGAAGCTCATGATGCGCCGCTTCAGCTGCTCTAGATGCGCTGCAGGACCTTATGCTGCCCCTTGATAGCGTCAACCATTGACTTTGCATATAAACTAGCTGCTCCTGCTGCCTCTGCTGCTTGCTGTCTGAACGTAGCATAATAGATCATTTATTAGGGACCTGTGCAAGACTTCCTTCATCACCACACTGGAAAAAATGGAAATCTAGATAAGTCATTTTTTCTTAAAATAAGTGTATTTGTTCTTGGATTGAGTAGGTAAAATAGACATCTTGCCAATGGAACAAGACAATTTACACTTAAAATAGGAAAACACAATTGCATTATCTTATTTCAAGTGTATTTTATCTAATTATCTTATTCTAAGAGTAAAAATTCTCATTCCATTGGCAAAGTCTCTCATTTACCTACTCAAATTAAGGGTAAATACACTTAATTGAAGACATTTTTACTTATTTCTAGATTGTATGTCCAGTGCAGATGACTGCATGACCCTTCCTAACTTAGTGGCCTTAAAAAGGACTCAATTGGTTCAGAAGCTGAGGGCTGAGCTCGGTCTCGTCTGTGATTTGCAGCGAAACAAACATGGTGAGCAGAGTGATCCCAGTGATGACCGCTTTGTGAGGGTCGTCTGTCTCTTCAACAGCTTTAGGAAATAGGAGAATTTTCTTTAAGACCAATCAGACAATGCCTTATGTCCATTTTTTTAATTCATTAAAGTTTTTATTACCCCTCAAAATGGAGAAAACTATGATTTATTTTCATTTTCCATTATAAGAAAATAATTCAATTTATTGTCAGTCCCTTAAGCAGGCATACAGTGTGCAATTCTTTGACTTTTCAGGCCGATTCTCCAGTCGTGTGAGAATCTTTCGATCGGGCCGACTATCAGCCTGATGGTGTGTGGTGTAGCGTACAGGGGGTAACGAGGGGCGATCAGCCTCTAACGACCGCCTCACCATCACGAACCGTAAAATTGGGAGAAAATCAAACATGTTTGAAATTCAGTCGTCCGTCGTAAGGTGGTCGTGGGCAAATCGTTCAGAGAGCAAACAAGGATTTTTCTTCTTCCACTCAGTAGATTGTAGCGTCGGGTTGCAAAGTGTGAGAACATACATTGCGAGCTTTGAACTCAAACTGTAAGACGAAAACCTGCGGTTTCGTCTTACAGTTTGAGCTGTAGCTGCTCCTCCATCTCCGCCCCGCAGCGCTCCAGACCTCCTTCGCAAAGCAAAGCCTACAGCCTCCGCTGTTCCTCCCCTATTGCTGCACTCCGACTTATCATGTGCAATATTATCATTAAATTAATTTGAGCAAAACATGCAGGAATGAACGCTTAATTTAAAATGACAGGTTAAAAAATCTCAATCAGCATCCAGCAGATGTTCGGTTTCTGATGGAGATGAAAAATCTGCTTCCTGGTCTGTTGAAGAACCAATAGTTTGCATCCAATCTTTTTAAATCAATGGTGTTAGTTTTTTGAAATATAGATGAATTATGCTCTAATTTCTAGTTACCGATCTGTTGTTACTATATTTTAATTTGACAAACCGGATCTTCTCGCCGTTCTATTTCCTGTTTGGTGCGATTTCAATAGAGGATCTTGCCCTGGCCGGAGCGGAGCGGATCCTGCACTGTCGCTACCCGGTCCCAGAAACACGATCCGTTCTGCGCATGCTCCATCAGCTCATTTGTTCATCCAGATATACACCCAGGTCATCCTCGATTTTATTTAGTTAAACATACCTAAATGATGTTTTCCCTGCCCAAAAACAGTAAAAATACTAAAATATAATATGTTTAAGATTAATAATGTATTTCCTGAGAAAATAAATGCCTTAAAATCCTTTCTGTTTTATCACTCTATGCCCAATCTGCACTGTTAATGGGATCCTACGCTACTCCCGGTGGCTAACTTTTTCGGCTTTGGATTTAAATATGAATCTAGTCTTTTTGAATTTTATGTTTTCGTTTCGTTTTAACCTCATGGTATATAGCGCGTAATCTAAAGAAAGAAACAACTAAAATGCAGATAAACATGGTTTAATCAGATTTACTGCTCTGAGCATGTCTGATGAAGTCAGAAAATATTTAGAGAATAAAGTCGTAACATTACGAGATAAAGTCATCAAACCACCACCTGTTTCAGAAAGAAAGCTTGGAGCTCCGCCCAGCAGATGACGGCCGACCAGCTCCACCAATCAGCAACCAGAGTCCACTTTGACATCCTGCCCAGTTTGATGCTGCTGCTAAAAGATTTCCTTATTTGTCAAAGTAGAACTTCACATGATGCTCCACATTCCTCATTTTAGGGAAGAAAGGGCTTCTTGGAAGAGTTTCATAAAATACAACTTTATTCTTATAATTCTACAACTTTATTCTCGAAATAGAAGGAAAAAGATCTCTTGCCAGGCTCTAATACTCCGTCATACGAAATAGAGTTTATTAGCAGAAAAAAATGATTTATTTGTAAGTCAAACTTTAAAGAAGGAACTTTCACTTTTTTAAAACAACTATTTTTTTCACCCCAAAACTGTATTTAGACAGAAGTGGCTCCGCCCTCTTTCTTAATGCTTCTCCAACTATTTCATCATAAGAAGCTAAATGTTTTTTGTTTTTTTATCAATACTTCAATGTTTTCTAACTAAATAATAAGTCAGTTTATTGTTTACATGTTTAATAGAATCTAAACGATGAAAGCTAAGTAAATCACCAAGTAAAACTACCAACTGTTGTTATGATGCCATGAAATGCAATCAAAACTTCCTTATTTAAATCCTAAACTGCTCCATTAAAGCAGCAGTGAACTGATTCTCTATGCAGATTAAATCAGAGGTTAGAAAATAAACCCTCAGAGTTTATTCTGTCTCTTCGGTGGACGAGAAAAGATCTGTCCAGTTTTACCAGCCTCCCTTCATGCTCCATTTTCTGCATGTGTGGGAGATGGCCCTTCCAGCTTTGCATTATTTATTTCATAGAAACAAAAAATAGACCAAGGTCGATAAAAAATTCAGAATTTTGTGGCGTTTTTGTCTTTTAAAAATGGCTGCATCACAAACATGAGTGCTAATGGCCTTCCTGTGGGCTCTCAGGCTGCTCGGCTGGATCTCAGCTGCATGCTCACCCCTGCAGGACCAAGACACGCTCTCTTAGAGATGACATCATGTTTCCACAGCAAACCCTAGGAGCCAGACACGTATCATGACATTTTTCAGTGCAGCTTTTCCAGCTTTTTGACTCTTAGCTTTCTTCCTGCAAACACCTTAAGAAGTCTGGTGTCGTTATCATGTTTTTGGTTCCTAAATTGTCCATCAACCCATCTCTGGGGATAAGGGAGTGTTGGCCTAGAGCAGAGGTCACGGATTAGCTGATCCACCTGCTGGCTAATCTGGACCCAACCTGATTTAAAACTTTTATAAATTACCGCATGTTGTCTGATGGCAGTGTCTAACTTCCCTTGCGCCTCTTCTCCCGTTAATACGGTAAATCCCTGGGGAGCGTCCGGCTCCAGGCTGCACGTGATCCAAATGAGCCAATGAGCTGTCAGTCTGGGTTGCTGCTGCTGCTACTTTTAGACACAGCAGGCAAACCTGTGGCAAGCCGGGCGATGGGAACGAAGGAGAAGACGATGGAGCAGCCCACTGCTCCCAAAGGGGACGGGTCAAATGCAGAGATGGATTTACATTTACATTTATGTCAGGTCAGATACCTGGGTTCACTATAACTAGCCTTCACCTCTTAATGAAGCTAAAACACAGAAGCATCAGAAATCCTGCAGATGAAGGAAAAGATCATATTTTCCATTTTGTTCCATGTCCAGGGAACCAAAGCCACAGCACCATCAAACCTCCCCCTGCGGGTGGACCTCTGGACTCTGCTCCAGACTCCACCAACCTCATCTGGAGGGTCCTGCTGGACGGACGGATGAGTCCAGACGAGCTGCTGATCAACATCTCCACCAATCAGCTGCTGACGGAGGGGGACGCTCTGTTCCCACCCGGGATGGGCCTGAGTGACCCGGAGCGGGACGACCCGCTGGACCTGAACGAGACCCTTGAGTTCGCTCTGGGACACAGAGGCAACGACAGCGGAGACGACCAGAACAGAACCGCCCAGACGGGCGCGGGCCGTTCCAACAGAACCAGGTGAGATCAAACAGATGTTGGCAGGCAGACGGTGAAGCTGTCAGGGAGGCTGTTTATCAGGCAGTAAATCTGGCGGCTCAGACGGTCAGCAGGTGGACCTGCAGACAAGAACCATGTGCTGGAAACTAAGCCGCAGTCATTGTTTACTGCAGCTTTATCTGATTAGTGTGGAGGATCAACCCTACAGCAACCTAGAAATAAACAAACTGATCAACTCTCAAAATAAATGGTTGAATGGGTCATTAAATGCAATAGAATAAAAAAAAACATCTAAGGTTTATTCAACAACTAATATAAACATCAGACATAGATTAAGAGTTCTATTTTAATTGTTAGTGGTTTTAATCCCTCTTTGCTTAATTATTCACATTTTGTTTTAATTTTGGTTTCCTTTATTTATTCTAATAAATTATATTTTTTTCTCGCCATGTAATCTACGACGGAGTATATAAGAATAAAGTCACGACGAGAATAGTCATGAAATTACGAGAATAAAGTCGTAAAATGTCAAACTTGGAAACCAAGTCCAGTGGATTGTTTTTAATTTTTTTGGAATGACAAGAACCTGAATGATGGAAAACCTTCACCAGCATGTCATAAAATTATGAGAGTAAAGTCGTAAAATTATGAGAATAAAATTGTATTTTATGTTAACTCTTAGAAGAATCCCTTTCTTCCCTAAAATGAGGAATGTGGTGCATCGTGTGAAGTTCTACTTTAGCATCGGTTTGACAAATCAGGAAATCTTTTAGCAGCAGCATCAAACTGGGCAGGATGTCAAAGTGGACTCTGGCTGCTGATTGGTGGAGCTGGTCGGCCGTCATCTGCTGGGCGGAGCTCCAAGCTTTCTTCTGAAACGGGTTGTTGAACGATGACTTAATTCTTGTAATGTTACGACTTTATTCTCAAAAAAAATATATATATTTTTTTTAAATCTCTAACCTGGCCCTAATACTCCATCATAATCGGTCAACAATAGAATAGTTTTACAATAAATAACAGTCCTGAGTTTTTTTTATGGAGAGAAATTAGCTTCTCATATTATTTAAATCAAATATGTTTCAGAAAATAACATTTCGAAGAAAATATATTTTTAAATAAGGGACTTTGGAAATGTTCTGAAACAAAGAAAAAGATTTATAGAATAATGTATAATTTTCATATAAAAGTTCAACTTTTAGTTTTATAGTTTGATATTTTTTCAGGAGTATTTCCCAAATTGAATGATTTCAAGATTAGATTAGATTAGATGAGCTTTATTGATCTCACAGCAGAGAAATTCACTCGTCACATATTGGCATAGTAATTAAAGAAGGTGTAAACAAGGAGGAAAATGTGCATTAAGAATAAACAATATATATACAGTATATCAGGATTAAGGTGCAAGTGTACATGTATCACTCACAATGAAAAACAAAATAGAAATAAGGAATAAAAATAAAAAAATACAAGGGAGTAACACAGAGAGTAGCACAGAGAAATTAGTATTTTTCAGATTTTGTGTTTTTAATTTATTTTTGGGAGGGAGCAAATGACACTTCTAGATTCAGTCAGCACCTTTAGAGCGGACCAATAGAAATATTGCTAACATTCCACAGAGACCACCTACAGTCTGAAATATTTAATGCAGGATGTAAAAAGAATATAACTCCTAAAATCCTAGTTCCCCCTAGAAAATGAAGAAAAACGGTTAAACTTTTGCGTACAAATTAAAATCATTCTCATAAACGTTTTTGTTGATTGACAAGATTTCCAATGTTCAATTTTTGAAAAACATTTTCTTCCTTGAACAAATTCGAAGAACAAATCTATCCCTGAGGGACTGTTTCAGCTCCACTGTTTGGGAAGACAGCAGTGACTGCTGGCATCACAGACTAGGTTTACTTCTGTGTAGACTCTGTGACAATACTTAATTTTTCCAATACAAAGCCCTGATAAACCCTAAAATTAAAGCTTTCCTCAAAGAGAAGAAAAGAGCCCTCAGATCAAAACACAAGGAGGAGCTGAGAGCAGTGCAGAATTCGCAGGATCACGACTGAAAAAAAACACTTAGAGAGTTTTGTACTCAGCTGACTTTTCATGCTGTCTCTAAAGGAATGAAAGATTTTTTCCAAGCACTAAGCTCACTTAGCTGATTGCTCCTTCCTGTGTTTCCAAAAAGGCCAAAGTAAATAACCCAGTCCTTCTTTTCACTGTAGACAAGCCATGATCTGCTTATCTGTTCTCCATTTTTCATTTGGATGAAATAATAGCTGCATGAATCATGACAGCAGACAAGATAGAGGAGAGCAGGAGGCGGGGTTACCAATCTACTCGCTCTGGAGAGCAGAGTTCGCTGCTTTTAGATGTTGTCTCCAAAGTCTCCAGTAGCAGAAAAAAATCTCTAGATGTGGCGCTAGGAGCTTTTTAGAAATCAAAGTGCTAGAGGGGTCTGAAAAGTGGCTAAATATAGCGACTAAAGCGCTAAGTTGGCAACACTGCTCTTTGCATGGTTTGTTTTCAAATGGTTTGCTGCTGTCTGTTTGGACCTTTCTGAACATGTGCAGCAAATGGACTGATCCGCCCTAGGCAACTGCCTACTATTGCCTAATGGTAAATCCCCCCTGCATCTAGAGGTTGAAAATCCAGGTCCAGAAAGTAAAAAGCCTGTTCAGAGATTAGTTCCAACAGTTGATCAACTGGTTTAGTTAACTGGAGGATGGAAAACTAGAAATGATCTGGTGTGAGCTAACAGAATTGACAAAGACTCCTGGACAGGTGTGGAAATGTCTTCAATAAAACTAAGTGAAAATCTGGTTGCCTTCCAGTTTAGACCTGTTTGTGGTTACAAATAGATTTTCCTTTTTGGACCTGGATCATCCTCTTCTGGTTGCATCAGCCACCTTCCATTTTTAGGTATGTTGGAGCTGCAACCAAGAAAGGGCAGCTTATTAAAAATAACAGCTCTATCAAGTGGAAGGAGACAATGGGTCTGAGTGGAAGAATGACATCACTGTGGAGAGTCTTCTAATGCATTAAGATGAGCTGGAGCGCAGCTTCAGTTACTGCTGCACCCTTGATCTGGTATTTTTTCCTTCCACTAAACTTTCTATGAATATAAAGCTTTGTGTCCTTCTGTGTTCACAGGGGGAATCAAAGGTTTTACCAGAAGAACCTGAAGCTGAGTGCTGCTGACATGTACCGCTGGAAACTTTCATCCCAGGAGCCCTGCAGCATGACCTGCTCTATAGGTAACTCCCTCTGGATCAGCAATCTACCCAACAGATTCATTTAGAACCAGACACCTTCCTTATGGGTAATGCTTTGATGCATGAAAATATTTTTCTCCTAATCCTAATCCAGGCGTGTCCAAGTCCTTTGTCACGTGTGTTCGCTACGATGGGGTGGAGGTCCATGATATGTACTGTGATGCTCTGACCAAACCGGAACCGGTCCATGACTTCTGCATTGGTAGAGAGTGTCAGCCGAGGTAGAGTCCTGCTGTTATATCCGCTCTCTGCCTGTTTGCATCGGTTTTTATGTGAAGGTGATGTTCCAGGTGGGAGGCGAGCAGCTGGAGCGAGTGCTCCCGGACCTGCGGGGAGGGATTCCAGTTCCGTCAGGTGCGCTGCTGGAAGATGCTCTCTCCAGGCCTGGACAGCTCGGTCTACAGCGACCTCTGCACCATGGCTGACCTGGAGAGGCCGTTGGAAAGGCGAGCCTGTAAGAGCCCCACCTGTGGCCCCCAGTGGGAGGTAGCAGAGTGGACTGAGGTAGGACACCCCCCCAATCAGGTGTAGAAATCACTGTTGCAGATTGAAAATTACTGGTTTTGTTTCCTGGACTCAGGACCAAAGTCTTCTGGAACGTTATTTTCTTGTATTTTTAAGTTATTTTTCATCTTTATTAGCCTTTTAAATCCCTAGTTAAAGGCTACACGTTGCGTGTCATGTTCCATACAGTGCCCTGCTAAATGTGGACGTAAGGCTCAGGTGACCCGAGACGTCCGCTGCTCCGATGAGACCAGATCATGTGACCCCATGACCCAACCACCAAACGTAAAGAATTGCACCGGACCGCCCTGCGAACGCCACTGGACTGTGTCAGAGTGGGGCCCGGTGAGTCTTCCCAGCTTTCTGCTCATCTTTCTGCTCCTCTTTCCTCATCTGGAATCTGCAGAACCGTCTGACTCCTCAGATCTTTCTTCTGCTCAGTTTCCTGTCTGGCTGCTCAAACTGTAGAGATCCAAGTGTTTTCTGGGAGCTTCACCAACTCCTAGGGTATAGAGGGTCAGAGATCCTTAGAGATGAAGACTCCGTCAATGCTGGGAGCTCTGGGAAAGACTCTACTAGCATGAAGTCCATCCTCTTCTTCCATTTTCTTCCTTCTTGAACCTTCTGTTGTGACATTTCTTAGATCTGGTGTTGATACAGGCTTCATGAGTCATCCAGTGAATCGTTCTTTGTGTCTGTGGCAGTGCTCTGGCTCCTGTGGCCATGGCAGGACGGTCCGCCACGTCTACTGTAAGACCCCAGAGGGCCGTGTGGTTCCTGAGAACCAGTGCCCCCCAGAGAACAAGCCTCTGGCCATCCATCCCTGTGGAGAGAGGGACTGTGCTCCACACTGGCTGAGCCAAGACTGGGAGCGGGTGAGTCCACCACACCAGAACATGAAATCCTCATCTCCTAGAAAACAGTTGAAGTCCCTGTGAAGAGCCAGGAGAGTCCCTCTGCCTCTCTATCTGCAGTGCAACACCACATGTGGCCGTGGCGTGAAGCGGCGGATCGTCCTGTGCGCCGGCATCAGCGCAGGAAAGTTCGTCACCTTTGACGAAGAGGCATGTGGAGCCAACGAGAAGCCTGAAGAGGAAGCCACGTGCTTCGAGAGGCCGTGCTTCAAATGGTACACCACCCCCTGGTCTGAGGTACTTCTACTACCACCTCCTTCACTGCATCTGTTTGCAATTTGCAGGCTCTAAATGCTGGCTGGCTGGCATCAGTTTGAACTCTGATATGTCAAAGAGTCGATTCACAGACCTCTAGAAGAACCTTGATGTGTGTCACACTCTGTAGTTTTGATCCACTTTTCCTTGTTCTGTTTCTGTTTGCTTGCTCAGTGCACAAAGACATGCGGCGTGGGAGTGAGGATGAGGGACGTGAAGTGTTACCAGGGCAGGGAGCTGGTCCGAGGCTGCGACCCGCTCACCAAGCCGGTGGCCAAGCAGACATGCACCCTGCAGGCCTGCCCCACTGAGCCCCCAGGTGAGGAAGAGGAAGAGCTGAAAGAGTGAAGGTGTTAAATAGGAGCTGTGTGATTGGTTGATTCTAAGAAATATTCGGTTTATTAAACCTATTTTTAACCAGGAAATTCATCATTGAGATTAACAATCTGTTTTTCAAGGGATTTCTGAGAAAAAAAATCAAATAGAAAAAGTAAGTTAGAAAAAAATTACAAAATATCACATCTGAAACTTTACATAAAAACAGTTGTGGAAAGTAACAAAGTACATTCAATTGATTACTGTGATTTTTGGAGTTTCTTTGAGTATCTTTACTTGAGTCACTTTTTTTGCAGCTTCCATTTCCAGGAAGCTGCTGGTTCCTTGGTCTTTTTTGTTCAGTTTAGCTTTTTAATCCATTTTGTTTGTCTTGAAATGTAGTTTCCATCATGGCAGATAGCAGCCCTTAGGACTGAATCTGGATGCCACTGATTTAATGACGTTCCACAAATGAGAGAAACTCAGAGCAGATATTATTAGTAGTAGAAGTTCTTAAAGGTGGTGTAGACTCTATAGAAGGAGGTTCTATGCATCAGAATGCTCTGTCTTGTAGGAGCTTAGTAGGCAAAAGCAAAAAGAATGAAATTAGTTTATTTCTCCAAGGTATCCTGGTGTTAAAGGCAGCATGAGTCCATCCTTTGTCCAGCTTGTTTAACTGAGATGTTTAGCTACCATTTAAAGACATACTGTCAGACTATATGCCAGTTTGTTTCAATTTAGCGGACGCTAACTGAGATCTAGCTCTCGTCTGGGTGCTGTTAGCGGCACTTTTAACGTCGTAGGGAAATTGTATTTAAATGTCAAATCATTCTGGCTTAAACATGTATATAAATATACTCTTTATCAGACCATATTGTCCCAAAAGTTAGAACATTTATATATTTTTTTAAAATCCTGTCTTAAAATCTGTGGGGCGGGGTTTTCCGTTATCTTATGCAGGCCAGTTAGTCCTAAACACCTAAATTCGGCCAATCATATATCAACGGTCATCTGTCAATCAAATGTTTTCGGTCATAGCATCTTGATTCATGTGTCGCAGCTAATATACGCAACGGTTGAAACCAGAATCCTTTCCTTTCCCATTGAGTTGCGTCCCAGTGTTCACGGGGATGGACGTCTGTGTCTTCGGCAGGCGTAGAGCTAACAGAACTGGCAGCGTTGCGAGGCAAGGGCTCAAACATGTACGGCTGGAAGCCTTCTACACCAAACCAAGCTTCTGCCGCCCTGGCGTCCTCTTCCACAACATCTTCGTCCCCGCTTTCCTCCTCTAAATAAAAAATGGATGACGGAGGAGACTCATCCACGACCTCCGACACTAAACTCTCCTCCTCTTGCATGTTTCCGCTGTCCATAGCGTTCCTTGACAGCGTCGTTTCTAAGTCACCAATTTAGTGCTACTTGGTCCCAATGGAATTTCCCATTTTGAACCTGCTAGCACTAAGTTGCTAACTGGTTAGCAAGATGCTTCCGACAAACCGGCCACAACCAAATCTGCTTGCGAACCTTCCTCCACAACAGTCCCGCCCCCTTGATAATCGACCAATCACATTCACTTTATTCACTCTTGTAAAGTCGGGCACCACTCGGGAGAATTCAGAAATCCAACGGTTGGAACGGCCGCTTCCCTACGACTTTAAACAGGTGGTTCTGGAGCTGGTTGCTCTCAGAGGAATGTTAAAAATTTATTCTGTGAAGCTCACTAACTCACTAAAGCCTTCTCCGTCTACAGTGCTAATAATCTATTCTGTTTCTATTCTGTTTCAAATGTTCAGCCTAATGCCTTCCACTTCTATATCATCTTCTCCATCTGAGCTCAGCATAAAAGTTCTGCTTCTCCTCCATGGAGCACAGCTAAATGGGAGCTATTAAATTTATCCAGTGTTTATATTTATAAACAGGACCACACAAGGTTAATTCTGCATCCTCTTCGCCATCGAACAGTGGAAATAATTAATCCATTTATAAATTCCTTACATCGGTAAGGACACTTATGCCACAACAGAAGTGCATTTGGTTGTCGTAATAAGTGCTGTCCGAATAGTCCTGGTAGAAAGCACAAAGATCAGGAAGCAGGAGGCTTCCTAGCACCATTGTAGTTAGCATGGGGATGTCCCTAGCAACTGTTGGGAGCTTTATGGTTTCCCACAAACCTTTGCTTGACAGGAGGCCAACCTCAGAGAGTTTAACAAATGCACATTATTTTATGACATCTACTCTGTGTGACACATGCGATTGTGTGGTGGAGAACTGTTTTCTCTTGCTGTTTTTTCAGAAGGCTGTAGTCCCAGTTTGACAAGCGTCATCAACGTGTGTGTCCATCATGTAAAGACATCTGTTAGGCTGAAGGCTGTCTGAATTCAGCATGGCAGCCTTGAGCCGCTTTCCTATCCGTGAAAGAGTTGTAACTACATGCCGTATTTTTGTGCCACTGACCTAAACACGCAGTTACCGTTCTGAGCAACTAGTGAGACTGATGTGCTGAGTTTACACTCTGCCCCGTTCGCTCAGTACGTTTCTGCTGCATGCTCAACTCTAACAAACACGATCACAGAGATGAAGCTGATTGAACGAGCAGGGATCGGGCCGAGCGAGCACGGAGACCAACACAAAGTAAAGGAGTGAATTAGGAGCATAGGTGGCAAAGCAGACCTGGTCAGAGTGGGGATTGCGGCAGACTGATCTTGAGCAAGGTGGGAGTATAAAAGCTGTCCATCAGTCTCACTGCGAACTCAGACTGTTACTGTGGCACAAAAACGAAGCCATATAACTGTTGACCCCATGAAAGGTGAAAGAGTAGGAGCTACAAGTTGGAGCTTCTGGTCTGGCTTTACTTGTCTTGCAAACACCTGTGAGGCTACACTGATGCAACGTTCAGACCGCACGCTGAAGAAGCAGCAGAAGCAGCTAGTTTACATGCAAAGTCAATAGTTGACGTGCATCAAGGTGCAGCGAAAGGCCTCACGAACTTCTGAGCATCTGACGCGCTTCAGAAGCAGCAGCTGCTGGAGTTGGAAAAATTTAACTTTTGGGACGGCAGGTCGTCAAACTGGGTTCGGGGTGAGACGACGGTAGCGCTGGAAGCGACTCTCGTCGGCTCTGAGTTCCTGAAGTAGATGGTGAAACTCTCCACAAACCGAACGGCTTTGAATTATCTTGTGAATCCAGATAGGTAGAAGACGCGCCCGACAAAGGTGTTCTCTAGCTTTATTCATTAAAATAAGCCCAGCGAGTCTCTCGATTTCATCCACCATTGTTACTGGCAAAGAAAGGATAGGGTAGCTCCGCCCAACGCGCATCAGACTCACTGGTTTACCGCGCAGCCAGAGCAGCAAAGATGCTTCAGCCGCGCGTCAGAACTAAACTTTTACAAGCATAAAAAATGAAGCTGTTTTTGCTGCTTCTGCTGCGTGCGGTCTGTACGTAGCATTACAGGACAGCGGTGCCCTCTAGTGGACAACATTGCAAGTGAAAGAAATTCCATCCAAGCCGATGTTTTCTGTCAATCAGACGGAACAAATTTTAATCTAATGAACCCTAAATTGACAATCATTAATCGATGGTTTGTTTACGCCCCTAATCCAGATGAGAGCTGCCAGGACCGACCCTCCACCAACTGCCTGCTGGCTCTGAAGGTCAACCTCTGCAGCCACTGGTACTACAGCAAGGCCTGCTGCCACTCCTGCCGAGCCGTTCGACCGTAGGCGTCCGGGACACCCCACTGCAGCATCCAGCTCTCAGCATCACCATGAGGAACCACATGGCGCTTCCTGACCTGAGAGGGGCGATGTAATCTTTATGCAAGCAGTGCTTTTCCCTTTGCATACCGTGCACATTCTCCCTTCCTTCAAGCCCGCTCTGATTAAACCTTTATCCGGCTTTCCAGTTAAAATCATTGTTGATTATTTTGTACCCTTTTGTACGGAAGCCCACAGGGTTCGTCTCCCTTTGATACTTTTTCATTGTGGATTTCTCGAGAAAACAAGTGAATTTTATCATTATCTAAAGATAACGAAAGACGTTTTCTCGTGATTACGAGATGATTGGTTTGTGTTAAAACTGATTACATCCTTCAATACCACAACAGTAGGAGAGGATTTATAAGTCATGGCGGCCTATGTGTAATTCTGTAAATAATCCCGTGTTTAAGTTTTAGGTAACGAGACGATGTTGCTGGTTTGATGATTTGCTTACACTTCTGATTCATAAAGCTGTATAAATCTTTTTGCCATTTTCGGGCAGATTCTCCAGCTGTGTAAGAATTTTCCGATCGGGCCAACTTTCAGCCTGATGGTGCGTAGTGTAGTCTACGGGGGTAACAAGGGCCGATCTGCCTCTCACGACCACCTCCCCATCAGGAATCGTAAGGTCGGGAGAAAACCAAACATGTTTGAAATTCAGTCGGCCATCTTAAGGTGGTCGTGGGCAAATCGCTCAGTGGGCAAACAAGGATTCTTTTTCTTCTTCTCAAAAGGAAAACCCAGCAGCATGGCGGGGGTGCAAGTGAAATGAAGTTCTTTCTGAAAAATTGACAGACCGTAGTAGCCACGTTTGCTCAGCCATGTCTTTGTCCAAATACGTCGTCTCCTTTTCTTTTTAGGGCTTTCAGCACAAAATTGCCCAAATATCCAAGGCAGCGCGTTTCACTCTAGTGAGCCACATGTTCCTCTTCTAATGGTTTAGCTTCCAGATAGACGAGTCCAAGTAGCGCTGACTGCATCAGAGCGTCGGGTCGCACAGTGTGAGAACATACATAGTGAGCTGTGAACTTTAAAGTCTTGCAGTTTCGTCGTACAGTGTGAGCTGTAGCTTTGTGCAACAACTGAAAATATCGTACAGTGTATGCTCGGCTTAAGCAATTAGAAATTAGCCTCCGACGCCTTAGTGCCCCTGTTCTGCAGGGATTAAATTATTCCAGCCCCAGGCCGGATTTCTTAGCCTGGATGCCATTGCGAACTTAGAACTTAAGTTCGGACTGGCATTGCTCAATAGTAGCGCGAGTATGCTAGCACAATATCTGGCGGGCCAATCAAATTGTCAGGGCAGGCTTTATACGATGATGGACAGATGATCAACAGTAACGTAATCAACCACGTGACCAAAGCACGCTTGGGTGACAACAACAATGGCTGCCGCTGGAGAGTTGAGGTGAGTAGATTCTGCTATTAGGTCTGTTCTAGAAGATATCGACAGCAAATTAATTTTAAAAGAGGAACAGAGAAACGCGATCAAGGCTCATCTTCTTATTCTAGGCGTGAAACTGCACGCTTTAATTTTTGTTGGCAACAACTATGTGTTACTTAACATGCGTCACGCACTCCGTTGCTCTTATTGGTTGTAGGTCTATCCAATTGAGTGCAGAGGCATTTTTTTTCCTGGTTCGTTCGAAACACGCCCCATAATCACAGCTCTATGGAGCAGCATCAGACTCATTCTGACTAGAATTGAGTAGGACTACGTCAGGCTACGGATTTCTGGCTCATGGTAAAAAAAATCACTCGAAAATAAATTGATGGTAAATAAATTTTAAAAAGACAATCGAAATCCCCCTTGCGTTTGTCAGCCGATGCACTTCATGAACACCGGCACGCTGCGCTCGAAGAAGCTTATTTACGCATTCCAGTGGCAAAATGGTGCTACGCAAACATGAATAATACGCTGGTCATCGTGCTGCTGTTTGTGCGGCTGCGCACACTACACGTTAGCTGGGAGCTACGGCAACAGCTGATGTACCAGCATCAATAACTGACCGTGTATGCGAGTTAAAAATAAGGGTTTGTGCTTTCCTCGCCGCACAAAACCTCTTATTCACACCTGATATAGATGCACTCTTGCCAGCTTCTGGCCGTTTTTGGTAGTGGATTTTCAAAAGTCAAATTTAGTCTTCAGTCATTCATGCAATAATTGGAAATACACACGCACAGGGCCATATATTTATATATATTTATATATAAATAAATAAAAAAACATATATGGGCGTGTGTGTCGAAAAAGTTCAGGCTTTAATCCCTAGTTCTGTTACCAGGCTGAACAGCTCCAGTGTTACGCCTCAACAGGTCTAGGATGCATTAACCCCCAAAATGAGTCCAGATAGAGGATTTTCATTAATAGTCCGATTTGTTTCTACCGTATCCATGCAACCCACCACGACAATGAGTGAAAAGTTTTTTGCGCAGATATCACGGATTATTTGCACACATGCAGTGCCTGGACTGCACAACTACGGCCCCCGCAGGCATGGATGGACTGGGAATCCAGGGCTGTTGGCCTGCCTCCTTCATTACTCACACAGGTTAATCAACTCGTTATCTGAAGAAATCAATAACTGTTTTCTTGTGATAACGAGATAATTATCTCGTTATCACAAGAAAACAATTAATGGTTTAAACGTGATAACGAGATAGTTACGTCATTATCTCGAGAAGGCAAAGGCAAAGAAAAAAAAGTGGAGTATGACCACTCTAGGCTTCCGTACTTTTGATATTAAAGCTGTATTCCACTCAGCAACTATAAAACCCTATAGTTCTCATCCACCTTTGATAGAACGTTATCGCCCCCTCTGGCCTGGCATGCTTATTTCAGATGCAGCACATTTCAAGGCCTTGTGTTTGTAGAGCAGCTACTGTGAATAATGAAGGAAGTGTTAAAGAGCAGAACTTTTTTGGATAGTTTAGGTTCTTTTTTTAATCTTATCATGATGTTTCTGTCTTGCTATATAGACTGTAAGCTCTTTTGTATCAGCTGTTATTGAATATTTATCTGTTATCAGTTCTGCTGTGAAGCTGGAGAGGATGTTCCACCTTCTGTTGAGTTCATCGCTGCAGCGCAGAGACTAACTTATTCCCCAGCTGAATATACTGCATGATTCTGTTCATAAAATCCCTGTTTAAGGTCGTTTTGGCGTCCGGCTCGCTGCCATTGCCCCGTAAGAAACATTCCCGCTTCCCCAGCTGCTGTTTGGGGCGGCGCCGGCACGCCTGCGCGACGTGGGAGAGTATTTATTAGTTGTAGCATATTTTCATTTATCATGACGGTCCCGATGCCAGCCGACGGTTCTTCATCGGGTCAACTGATGCCGGTTCTGGTCTGGTCTCCTTGGAGACCGGGCGGAAAGTTTCCTGACACTTGAAGTATGGCTGAAATGTATTCAGATGTGTATTTTAAGCTGTTGTGTACTGTGTGTTTTTATATAACTGATACCTCTTTGTACAAAACAGAAGTATGGACATTTTTTACTGTTGATAGTAGCTGAAAACATGAAGGTACTTTTATTTCCTTTAAATAAAACTCTGAATGAACGGATTTGCCTTTTCTAATCTTTATATGAGTTTAAATGAGGCAGAGTCGGGTGCAGATGTGAGGTTTGTGGTTGTTTTTATCCCCTGGAGTGATTCTGTTTGACTCTACCTTCATAAAATTAACCTTTAATTCTCTTGAGTTTTGTTGAAAAACTGACTTTTTCAAACAAAATCAAATAATTTAAACTGATTTTATGAATGATGATCAGAGGTTCTGAGGCTGGTACCCCAAACCGTTAGATAATTTCACTAAGGGAGGTTAAACGGAAGCAGCTGTCGCCCCCTGCTGGTGGGCGGGGCAGCATCTCATCGGCTGAAACTCATAAAAAACATAAGCAGCTAATCTGGTAAAACCAAAAAATTATTTAACTAAAAGCTGGGGCGGGTCCAACTGGGAAAAACATAAACTTTGAAGGTCAATTTATCCTGAACATTTCCTCTTAATTTAAAGGTATAGAGGAGGATCTTTTATTTCCGGGTGGATCATCTAAATAAGTGGTGCTCCTAATTGTCAGTCATTCTTGTGATATGTTTACATAAGGCCGTCCTACGTGATCATCCTGTTAGCTATCTTTTTCTGCGCACTTTCAGACGTATAACTGTGGTGAGCTACGGTTTCAGTCAGTCATTGAAGCTCACTTTTCTCACCGCGGTTCTTTGAAAATGGCCGAGGGTCAGAAGAGAAAAAGTTTCTACGAGGTTGATGAGAAGAAAAGAAAGGCCTCAGAAGAGGCAGATACATCCCAGAATGCTTTGCGCTGAGAGCTCTTCTCGCAAAGCGTTACAATACCTTTAAGCAAGTAAGTGATACAAGTTGCCTATTAAACAAGTTTAAAAAGAGAGAAAAACCCACTCATTTGAGTGCATGATATCTAATTTTAAAAACTAAAATCCAGCTCTGCAGTGTCCTACTCATAGGAGCTTCCTTTGAAACAACAAAGAAGTGTATTGTGAAAATATGTTTGACTTTGTTTTACAACTTGTTTAGAAATGATTTCACACCACCGGTTAATTCTTTAATGAAAAGGAAACATCTACAGAGAATTTCTGCATCCTTTTAGATTCATGTGAGACGCTTGTGTTTGATGCGGCTCCAGCAGGTCTGATATTGTTGTTGAGTTCCTCAAAACCTCCACCTGATCCAGCTCAGTCACATTCCAACAACAAACATGGATGAACTTTATTAGGATTTAAAGTACTGAACAGACATATAGAAGGAAAGTGATACACAGTCATTAAGGCATTTAACGGGGCCCATAAAGAACCTCTAGTTACACCAAATGCCTTTGGAAGTCATATGGTTAGTTAATAAACTTCAGATGTTTGCAGAATGAACGCAGATCCATCAGTTTTTAAGAGGTTTGTTAGTGAAAAACCAGATCCTAGACATGACTGAAGCTTTTCAGAGATGAAATCAGTTCTGCCGCTGTGCTAAAACTACTGTGTTCAACAGCAAAATAAGAAGGTTTTCTGTTTCATTTAGCATCTCTTCTGCAACAAATGAGAACATCTCACACTGCAAAAACAAAAAAAAGGAAATCTCAATAAGTCATTTTTTCTTAAAGGAAAAGTCCGGTTATATTCAGGATTCAAACTTCTGAAAGTCTTTTAAATCTGAAATGATTCCATCCTGTTCAATAAATGATCAGTGTTTTTAATTCAGAGTAATTTCCATGTGAATGTGCTTTACTGGAGGCATCCATGTTTGTCAAAGAACACTACTGCCACCTACTGGTTAGTGACGTCACGGTGCGGTATCGGCTGTTGATCAAGTCCCAGTGCTGTATCTGGTGTTTGTCACAACGCGCTATTATCCAAGTCATCTTGAAAACATTCTTCTTCCAAATGTTGGCTACATATTCCGGTTTTTTCTCTGGCCAGAAGTTCGATGGCAAATCCTCCCTCTTCAAGTTGGACATTTTTTTTTTTGCAGTGCAGTTAATTGCAATAAAGAAGCAATGTTTTTACTGCTTGTTGGCCAAAGCCAATAGACTTGGTCTGAGTGAAATCTCTTAATTCAAACAAAGTCATCTTAAACAATTTCGGCAAACGGTTTCTCTTTATTTGTCCTTTATTTTGGTTTGAAGCGTTTGTTCCATTATAATACACTTCAGTCATGCATGGTTCATTTCTGGATTCATAAAAGAACATTTTCTAAATTTGTTCATTTACTTATTAATTATATTAATGAACTTTCTAATGTTCCTGGGAAATATAAAACAGTTTCATCGAGGGGGAAACATCTCATTCTAAGGATATTAAGGTGTTTATTTTAGGAGTTTAAGTGATGTCAAACACTGAGTATTAAATGAAGTGAGGAAGGTTGAACATTTGAAACAGTGGATCTCTTCACACACAGGGAGGAGAAAAGGTACATTTCTTTATCTGAACACAAATGAAAAAACTGGAAAAAATCAAAATCTAGATAAGTCATTTTTTCTTAAAATAAGAGCATTTGTTGTTGAATTAAGAAGCTAAAAGAGAATTCTGCCAATGGATCAAGACAATGTAGATTTAAAAGAAGAAAACACAATTGCATTGTCTTATTTCAAGTGCATGTTATCTAATTATCTAATTTTAAGAGTAAAAATACTCATTCCATTGGCAAACTATCTCATTTACCTACTCAAATTAAGCGTAAATACCTTAATTTAAGAAATTTTAACTTATTTCTATATCGTTTTTTTCAGTGTACGTAAGTGAAAAATGCGAACATCTACTTCCAGCCGTTGAAAAGTGGCGAGCGGGCCTGAGGCAGCTGCTGCTGGGGATTCCCAGTGACAGCGCAGCGCCGGTATGTGGGGGTCTGAGCGGCTCCCACAGAGAAATAATCTTTGAAGGCAGGATGGTAATCTGGATGAACTGACTGCACAGACCATGTTCTCAGGAGGACTTTCTCACTTCAACATAGATTCTAACTACTTTTTACCCGCTGATCACAGCTAATATAGCTGCCATTGTTCCAGGCAGAGAAAGGATAGAGTAGCTCCGCCCACTGCGCATCAGATCCACTTTACCACCGAGCAGCAAAGATGCTTCAGCTGTAGCATCAGAACTAAACTGGTACAAACATCTAAAAGGAAGCAGCAAGCGTGTTTTAGCTGCTCCTGTTGCGTGTGATCTGAACGTAGCATGAGATTTTTAACGGTTTAGTATTCTTTTATTTTACCAATGCAACATATTTAGGAATTAAGAAACTTTGAAGCAACAAAACTCAACTTTAACGTCAATTAGCTTAATCTGTGATTTATTAAAGGATTTTTCAGGTCAATATTCAGCTCTTGGTGCGAATTGATGCTCCATGCAGGCTTCTCTCCTCATAAACTAAACAGCCTGTAATAACTAAGCTAACAGTTATTAGCTCTGACCCTTAGCTGATCAACAATGGCGTATTAGGACCGTTAAAAGACCAAAAAAAACAAGGATTTTAAACTTGTGAGTTTAAAAAGGCATATTTACGAGAATATGCACACAAATTTACATAATCAAACCATACAAATATTTTAAAAAAAGAAGCACATTTGCCAGATTTAAACATGTACATTTGCAGAACAACACAACATTATAATACAGGTTAAAGGTTGCTACATAAAGCACATGCAAATGCATCATTAATCGGGTTGCTTTAATGGAATGGGATGAGAAGGTCCAAGGGCCTCCTCATGGAAGGTTTTAAATGAAAAATAAATGATACAATAAATTTGCATTTTAAATAATCTTGTAAATGTGCATGTTTCTCGTAAAGTTGCATTTTAGTCTTGTAAATTTTCAACTTTTTTCTTCTAAATTTGCATCCTTATAATGTTGTGAATTTGTTTTTTTCTTTCTAAATTAGCATATTTATTCTTGTACATTTGCAACTTGTTTCCTTCTCAATTTGCATGGTTATATTCTCATAAATTTGGGTGTTTTTACTCGTAAATTTGCATATTTACTCTCATAAATATACCACTTTAAACTTAAAAATTCAAATTACAATTTCTTTCTTCTTCATCTTTACAGTGGCCCTAATATGCCATTGTACTGATCAAACACATTTCTGGTTCTCTGATGGAGGATTCCCTCTAATCAGAACCAAAGCACAGAGGCAGTCTGATCCATTTAGCTATCAAGTGTTGCTTTAAACTGCAAGATGCTTTAAATTGGACCTAGTTCATTTTAAACTTGTACATAAAAATGGCTTCAAAGATAAGGATTCACTGACATTTCCTACTTTTAATTGGAGCTTCGATGCTCCTAGCTAAAAAAAAAAAAAAAGTGAGAGTGAAAGGCCAAACAGAAAGTGAAGATTCTCAGTCATCCAGGTCATTCCAAAAAAAGATCATTAAAAACAATCCACTGGAATTTGTTTCCAAGTTTGAAGACGTTTAGCTTCCCATCCAGGAAGCTTTTTCAATTCAAAATGTCAGAAATAGCGTTAAGTTCAATTTGCATGTTTTCTAAGCAAAAAAACCAGGCTTTGTTGGGCTGCTGGATAAAACCTGGAACTCAACGCTATTTCTGACATTTTGAATTAAAAAAGCTTCCTGGATGGAAGAGAAACCACAGGTGTGACTTTCTGAAGGACAGATGTGGACATGAGGTTGGGTGCAGAGGTTGGGTGCAGCTATCTGTGTTCAGAGTTTTTTTTTTCCTCTCCCCTGCTGCTCCCGTGTCCCGCCTCTCAGTGTGACATCATCGCATCGGTCACTTTGAGACATCTGATTTGCTCAAGCTTTGCAAGAAGCTTTTCCTGGCATTTTAATAAAGAAGTAAGGAGAGCTGCCGATTTAAAAGTGAAACAGGTTCACTGGGATAAAAGACATGCAATAAAATATATCTCCAAGTTTACCAGAAAATTTACAAGAAAAGAATATGCTATGCTATAATTAAAATGCAGCATATCCACAAGTTTCTGGATGGATGGAATTTAAATTGTGCATATCGATTTTGTCATCGGAACCAGCTTTTAGTCTTTTTTTTATATTTTTTATCCTCTTTATATATAATGCACTAAAACTTTCTCTAAATATAAATATCAGTGTATTGTGGTTCTCTTGTGTTCTCAACTATAGGAAAACATTCAATAAATTTATGTTTGAGCTCATTTTTGGAAAATATAAAACCCTAATGAAAGCGTTCGGGTGAAGTAACAGTAGGTCCATCAGCCCCCCACCCTTAAAGCACCCCCACCCTTAAAGCGCCCCCACCCTTAGAGCGCCCCCACCCTTAGAGCGCCCCCACCCTTAAAGCGCCCCCACCCTTAGAGCGCCTCCACCCTTAGAGCGCCCCCACCCTTAGAGCGCCCCCACCCTTAAAGCGCCCCCACCCTTAAAGCGCCCCCACCCTTAAAGCGCCCCCACCCTTAGAGCGCCTCCACCCTTAGAGCGCCCCCACCCTTAGAGCGCCCCCACCCTTAGAGCGCCTCCACCCTTAGAGCGCCCCCACCCTTAGAGCGCCCCCACCCTTAAAGCACCCCCACCCTTAAAGCGCCCCCACCCTTAGAGCGCCCCCACCCTTAGAGCGCCCCCACCCTTAAAGCGCCCCCACCCTTAAAGCACCCCCACCCTTAGAGCGCCCCCAACCTTAGAGCGCCCCCAACCTTAGAGCGCCCCCACCCTTAAAGCGCCCCCACCCTTAAAGCGCCCCCACCCTTAGAGCGCCCCCACCCTTAAAGCACCCCCACCCTTAAAGCGCCCCCCACCCTTAGAGCGCCCCCACCCTTAGAGCGCCCCCACCCTTAAAGCACCCCCACCCTTAGAGCGCCCCCACCCTTAGAGCGCCTCCGCCCTTAGAACGCTCCCACCCTTAGAGCGCCTCCACCCTTAGAGCGCTCCCACCCTTAGAGCGCCTCCACCCTTAAAGCGCCCCCACCCTTAGAACGCTCCCACCCTTAAAGTGCCTCCACCCTTAAAGCACCCCCACCCTTAGAACGCTCCCACCCTTAGAACGCTCCCACCCTTAGAACGCCTCCACCCTTAGAACGCTCCCACCCTTAGAACGCCTCCACCCTTAAAGTGCCTCCACCCTTAGAACGCTCCCACCCTTAGAGCGCCTCCACCCTTAAAGCGCCCCCACCCTTAGAACGCTCCCACCCTTAGAGTGCCTCCACCCTTAAAGTGCCTCCACCCTTAAAGCACCCCCACCCTTAGAACGCTCCCACCCTTAGAGCGCCTCCACCCTTAAAGCGCCCCCACCCTTAGAACGCTCCCACCCTTAGAACGCCTCCATCCTTAGAGCGCCCCCACCCTTAGAACGCTCCCACCCTTAGAACGTCTCCACCCTTAGAGCGCCCCCACCCTTAGAACGCTCCCACCCTTAGAGCGCCTGCACCCTTAAAGCGCCCCCACCCTTAGAACGCTCCCACCCTTAGAACGCCTCCACCCTTAGAGCGCCCCCACCCTTAGAACGCTCCCACCCTTAGAGCGCCTCCACCCTTAAAGCGCCCCCACCCTTAGAACGCTCCCACCCTTAGAACGCCTCCACCCTTAGAGCGCCCCCACCCTTAGAACGCTCCCACCCTTAGAGCGCCTCCACCCTTAAAGCGCCCCCACCCTTAGAACGCTCCCACCCTTAGAACGCCTCCACCCTTAGAGCGCCCCCACCCTTAGAACGCTCCCACCCTTAGAGCGCCTCCACCCTTAGAGCGCTCCCACCCTTAGAGCGCCTCCACCCTTAAAGCGCCCCCACCCTTAGAGCGCTCCCACCCTTAGAGCGCCTCCACCCTTAAAGCGCCCCCACCCTTAGAACGCTCCCACCCTTAGAACGCCTCCACCCTTAGAGCGCCTCCACCCGTAAAGCGCCCCCACCCTTAGAGCGCTCCCACCCTTAGAGCGCCTCCACCCTTAAAGCGCCCCCACCCTTAGAACGCTCCCACGCTTAGAACGCCTCCACCCTTAGAGCGCCCCCACCCTTAGAGCGCCCCCACCCTTAGAACGCTCCCACCCTTAGAGCGCCTCCACCCTTAGAGCGCTCCCACCCTTAGAGCGCCTCCACCCTTAAAGCGCCCCCACCCTTAGAACGCTCCCACCCTTAGAACGCCTCCACCCTTAGAGCGCTCCCACCCTTAGAGCGCCCCCACCCTTAAAGCGCCTCCACCCTTAAAGCGCCCCCACCCTTAGAACGCTCCCACCCTTAGAACGCTCCCACCCTTAGAGCGCCTCCACCCTTAGAGCGCTCCCCCCCTTAGAGCGCCTCCACCCTTAAAGCGCCCCCACCCTTAGAACGCTCCCACCCTTAGAACGCCTCCACCCTTAGAGCGCTCCCACCCTTAGAGCGCCCCCACCCTTAGAACGCTCCCACCCTTAGAGCGCCTCCACCCTTAGAGCGCTCCCACCCTTAGAGCGCCTCCACCCTTAAAGCGCCCCCACCCTTAGAACGCTCCCACCCTTAGAACGCCTCCACCCTTAGAGCGCCCCCACCCTTAGAGCGCCCCCACCCTTAAAGCGCCCCCACCCTTAGAGCGCCTCCACCCTTAGAGCGCCCCCACCCTTAGAGCGCCCCCACCCTTAAAGCGCCCCCACCCTTAAAGCGCCCCCACCCTTAAAGCGCCCCCACCCTTAGAGCGCCTCCACCCTTAGAGCGCCCCCACCCTTAGAGCGCCCCCACCCTTAGAGCGCCCCCACCCTTAGAGCGCCCCCACCCTTAAAGCGCCCCCACCCTTAAAGCGCCTCCACCCTTAGAGCGCCCCCACCCTTAGAGCGCCCCCAACCTTAGAGCGCCCCCAACCTTAGAGCGCCCCCACCCTTAAAGCGCCCCCACCCTTAAAGCGCCCCCACCCTTAGAGCGCCCCCACCCTTAAAGCGCCCCCACCCTTAAAGCACCCCCACCCTTAAAGCGCCCCCCACCCTTAGAGCGCCCCCACCCTTAGAGCGCCCCCACCCTTAAAGCACCCCCACCCTTAGAGCGCCCCCACCCTTAGAGCGCCTCCGCCCTTAGAACGCTCCCACCCTTTAAGAGCGCCCCCCACCCTTTTAAGCGCTCCCACCCTTAGAGCGCCTCCCCCCCCCTTTTAAAAAAGCCCCCCCACCCTTAAAACGCCCCCACCCTTAAAGTGCCTCCCCTTAAAGCCCCCCCACCCTTAGAACGCTCCCCCCCTTAGAACGCTCCCCACCCTTAGAACCCCCCACCCTAGAACGCTCCCCCCCTTAGAACGCCTCCACCCTTAAAAGTGCCCCCCACCCTTAAAAACGCTCCCCCCCCTTTTAGAGCGCCTCCCCCCTTAAAAAGCCCCCCCCCTGGGAAACGCCCCACCCTTAGAGTGCCTCCACCCTTAAAGTGCCCCCCCACCCTTAAAGCACCCCCAACCCTTAGAACGCCCCCCACCCTTTAAGCGCCTCCCCCCTTTAAAAGGCCGCCCCCCACCCTTAGAACGCTCCCCACCCTTAGAACGCCTCCTTTCCCTTTAGACCCCCCTTGCCCCCCCAACCCTTATTAAACGCCCCCCCTTAAACCCCCTTAAGGCCCAAACGCCTCACCCCCTTTAAAGGGAAACCCCCCCTTCCCCCCCCGCCCTTTAGAGCCCCCCCTTCCCCCCCCAAACCTAATTAAGGCCCCCCCGCCCCCCACCCTTAGAATCCCCTTTCCCCACCCTTAAAACCCCCCCCTTGGCCCCCCCCTTTTTAAAGCCCCCCCCCGAACCCCCCTTAAACCCTCCAACCCCCCTTAAAACCCCCCGGCCTCCCCCCCCCTTTAAGAGCGCCCCCCCCCTTTAAAAGAAACGCTCCCACCCTTAGAGGCCCCCAAACCCTTAAAGCGCCCCCCCCCCTTAGAACCCCCCCCTTTAAAGAACGCCTCCACCCTTAGAGCGCCCCCCAACCCTTAGAAAGGGGGCCCCAAAACCCCTTAGAGGCCCCACCCTTAAAAAAGCCCCCCCCTTCCCCCCCCTTTAAAGGGGGAAAAGCTCCCCCCCTTAAAACCCCCCGGCCCCCCACCCAATTGTTAAAACCTCCCCCAACCCCACTTAAAACGCTCCCACCCTTAGACCCTCCCCCCCCTTTTAAAACCCTCCCCCCCTTTTAAAGAAAAGGCGCCCCCACCCTTAGAGCGCTCCCACCCTTAGAGGGGCCTCCACCCTTAAAGCGCCCCCCCCCTTTTAAAACCTCCCACCCTTAGAACGCCCCCCCCCCTTTAAGCGCCCCCCCCAAACCCCCACCAAGGCCTCCACCCGGGTTTAAAGGCGCCCCCCACCTTAGAGCGCTCCCCACCCAAAAGAGCCCCTCCCCCCTTAAAAGGGAAAGCGCCCCCCAAACCCTTTAAAACCGCTCCCACCCTTAAAACCCCTTTCCATCCCCCCAAAAGACGCCCCCCCTTTTTAGAGCGCCCCCCAAACCCCCCTTAGAACGCCCCCAAAAGGGCCCCCCCTTTTAGAACCCCCCTTCCACCCTTTAGAGCCCCCCAAACCCTTAGAACGCCTCCCCCCTTAAAAACGCTCCCACCCTTAGAGGCCTCCCCCCCTTGGGAGCGCTCCCCCCTTTGAGCACCCCCACCCTTAGACCCCCCCCACACTTAAACCCCCCCACCCTTAAGCCCCCCCCACCTTAGAGGCCCCACCCTTTAAAAGCGCCCCCCCCCTTTAAAAGCGCCCCACCCTTAAAGCTCTCCCCCCCCATTTAGACCCCCCATTTTTTTAAAAAAGCGCCCCCCCCTTAAAACCCCCTTCCCCCCTTTAAAAGCCCCCACCTTTAGGGCCCCCCCAAAACCTAAAAGCGCCCCCCACCCTTAGAGCCCCCCCCACCAACTTTTTTCCCACTAAGTTAAAAACCCTTGAGCGAAAGTCTTTTTAAACAAAGCCCCAATGGATTTTTTTTTAATTTTTCTCTTTTTGGTATTCAAAATAATTTAAAGAATTTTTTCGGGTTTTAGCGGGGAAAAAAAACAAAACATTTCAATAGTATTTTTACGCTTTTAGGGGAAATTTCTATAAAATTTCATCCCCAGATGAACTGCTGAATTTCACATTTTTCCCAACAATCTTTGATGGAGTTTTTTTTTTTAACATTTTTCCCTATGTTTGGACTGATAGGATGAGCTCCACAACCAACACCAAACCTCCTTACGACTCTGGAAGAAACCCAATCAAACTGAAGTCTCCCTTAAAATGCTTTTTTTATATCTGAGGTAACCCACTCATTTAGCAGTGTGGCAAAGATATATTTGTTATGCATGATCATTTTGAAGGACAGGCTCTGGTCAGAAGCTGCTCCAGCTGTGGCTCCCAGCTGCAGGCCTCCATCCAGCCCAGATAAAGAGCCAGCAGGCTTTGCTTAGACGTCGGTGCTCACGCTGTGGCTCACCACCTCCTTCCATGGTGTAGGAGCGGATCAGTTTCTGGTAGAAGCTGTCCAGATCCGCGGGCAAGCTCCAGGTCCTGCTGCTGCACAGTCCGGTAGCTGATCCGGCGGCCTCCGTTGCACAGTCGCTCCGTATGCTGCAGGTAGAAGGGCAGCGAGCAGCGGGCGCAGGACGGGCAGAAGGCGTGGACACGCTGGCACCCACTCCGCAGGGGAGGTGGAGAGGAGTGGCTGGAGGGCCCGTTGGCCTCGGTGAGGAAGGTGGGGGTGTACGACTCAGGCTCTTCGCTGTAGAGCTCCGGCGTTGGAGGCGTGGGAGGAGCACACAGAGCCAGGGTCGAGAAGGTGACATGGTGAAAGTTCTGGTTCCTCGTCTTCCCCCTTCTCTGACTCCTCCGGCTTACAGCAGTAATACTGCAGCCAACAAACACAGCAAACAGAAGGACGTTATCACCCGATGACCCCCCGATACATCTGCTGTAATACGTTTTATTCCACTCTTTCTTCAAAATGGGAATACAGAACATTATAAGGAAGTAATTCCGACTTGTTGACCTTTCTATGTAAGGAAACGGCAGCAAGAAACGAGCTGATGACCTGAACTGGCCTTTTTAAAACAACTTTAAAACAGTCAAAAGGCTTTTTGGTCCTATTTAGCATTTAAATGTAATAAGCAGATCGGAAAACTCAAACAATAATGTCAAAGAATCGTTTCTGTATGTATATTTAATAACATGAATGCAAACAATTGCACATTGTTAAGATGTCCTATAGGTGGACGTCATCTGCAACCTAAAGTTACAACAGCTACAGCAAAATGCATTTATGGCAATAACTCTGATTCTGTTCCACAAAAATAAACTGTTAGATCACCAGTAATTCAGGAAAAGGAGATAAGGATTTATTAATAGAAGGAAAGGAAAATAGAAAAGAAAGAGAGAAGAAAAAATAATGAAACAGGAAAAACTCTGCACTACAAAAACGATCTAGAAATAGGTCAACATGTCTTAAATGTACTGTATTTAGCCTTAATTTGAGAAGGTTAATGAATGATCTGCCAATGGAATGAGTATTCTTAGTCTTGAAATAAGATCATTAGATAACATACACTTGTAATAAGAAAATGCAATATTTTTTCTTATTTTAAATGTAAGTTGTCTTGTTCCACTGGCAAAGTGTCTCACTTACCTCCGCAAATCATAAAAAAAAAAAGCACTTATTTGAAAAAAAAAAAAAAAACTTAGAATTACATTTTTTTCCAGTGGGAAAAACTAGTCTGGAAGTTACCAAATCTCCATGGCAACCATTAAACAATCTTCATGCCAGGTTTGTTTGGCTGGCAAAGTCAGGAAAAAGTCACCGTTTCGGAACGTACGCCCTAAAGGCCTGGTTATCGTCCCTCAGCAGTGTGTCGCAGTGAGCTTGTCGCACATTTGTTTGATTTATATGCCCGGTATTGAAGCGTGGTCTGCGCTGTTATTCCACGCACACAACGCCAGAGGGCCAATCAGGAACTAGCTGTGGTGTCTAGATAGGGCCGAGGCGTTGAGGAAGTGGAGGCAAGTCTGTGCAACACGGAGGACATGGGGCAAATAGAGGGATCCAGGTGGAAAAAATGTCCCAGCATTCTCCCGCACCTTTGTGGGTTTTAATGTT